>NC_060893.1:6597015-6952015 GCF_014805685.1 Silurus meridionalis | reverse complement strand
CATGTCAGCCAGGGTTACGGTGAGCTGTTGGATTGTCGAGCCTCCAAACATTTCACGATAAACAGATTACCCCTGGGAAGCCATTTCTCCAAATAATTAAGTCTGTGGAAATATGAGAGAAATGGAATCGAGGCTTTGCGAGTCCACAAGGACAAGCTGGAAAGGTGAAAAATAGTTGGGGCTATCGGTTATCTGGTTCCTTTCAGCGATGCCGGAGAGCATGCCTGTGCCTGTTCCAGATGACTGGAGGAAAAAACACAATGCTGGCAGTTTCAGAACACTATACTGTTTTGGGGGGGAGACAAAGCCTACCAGCTAATGATTTGACAAAATGGTTAAACACTTTTCATTTGCATTGTGTCTACATACGCCTGAGTAATCCCCATCACAATCACAATACGAGGGGGGGGGGGAAAGCCCTGAAAGATATCACCCCTGTCGTTTAAAAGCACAAGACACTGAAACTGAGGCATTATAGTGTCCCGGACCTTTCACTCAGCTTAATCTGGTAAGACATTATTCACTGCCACTTGGCAAATCCAACGCGGTGTACACAATGCTTGCTAATTCCCCTGTTTGAGCTAGCAACGAGGACTAGCGGGGTGTGGATTAGCGCCAGCTCGCTTTAAGTCGAGCTGGGAGCCAGATGTTGGACAGTTAAACATTTCCACACACGAAGCACCTTCAGTGGTTTGACGAGCATTTCCTGGATTGCTGTCCAGGCTTCACTATAAAGCGAGCAACACCCGTCAATCAGCAGTACAAAGCATGAGCTAGGGATTCGGTCTGCTTGGGGCTTAATGGTTAATGTCCAGCGTGAACTATGGACGGGGGGTTTGGTTAGAATGTTCCACAACTGGTCAATATGGATTTAAAAATAGCATACGTGATGTTTTTAACATTGTTTCTAAGACCAATCGCTGCACTGGGAACAGAGTTCACTTCATCAAAGAGAAATGTCTTTACGCAAACAAAACGGAGACAGATAAAAGGTTTTTAATTCGTAAGATAAAAATAAATATTAACATCGCCAAAACGTGCGTTCCAAATACAACAATAGATATTCACTAAGAAGTTTATAGCAAGTACTTTATTACTATATTTATAACCCAATATCTTAGACAGACTGGGATCTCTCATTTCCTGTTTTTTTTTGGCTTTTTTTTTAAAGAATGTATTGTTAACTATTTTATTAACTTTTAAACGTTTTTTAATACTTTGAATTACTTATTATTATTTTACCTCAGACACATAATGGGGAAAGAAAGGAAAAGGAAAAAAAAAAAAAAAAAAAAACACCACCTCAACAGATTCATGCATGACTTTGAAGTGTCTCAAGATATCTCACATAAGCACCATTTTGATTTTCAAAATCGAACCAAAAAAAATCCATTTGCTACAATCCAGATGCCACTGATGGAGATGGTAAACGTCAAGGGTTTTAATGTTTTAAAAAAAAAAAGAAAAAAGAAAAAAAGAAAGAAGGAAAAAAAGAAAACAATTTGGCAGATCCCTGAACTATTCATCCGTGCTCTCAATTATCCACCAGCTCATTTCAAAGGAAACAGCTACCACTTAAAGAATTGCACGCACTTCAATGGCTTCCATTCAAAAAGAAGCTTAGGCCTAGCAACCAATATGGGGGCTTGTTTACAATCTGGAAATCCTGTAGCATTAGTTTGAGTTCACGGTTAAAAAAAACATTCTGAAGAGTTTAATTTGTCTAGATATCTGTTTTAAGTATGTATATACACTCTTGAGGGCAAACATTGTTTTAAATAAGCTTTACATAATCTTGACAACAAATCACTGATCAGGAAATAAACAGGAAATCCTGCAGACCTCTTCCTGCTCTATGAATCGTGTTTCCTTAATGAGCTCCTTCTGAAGACCTCTATGGACTGCATCAGGTGTGACAGATACCCAAATAATGACTAACATTTTAGGAAAAATTAAACAACCGTTAATTTACATTACATTGTCAAAACACTTGACATTACAAAAACGGCCCCTGTGCACAAAGCCAGCTCCGTGAAGATATGCTTTACATGGGTTGGAGTGTAAGGTCTTTAGTGGTCCACTGTAGAGCTCTGACTTCAACCCTACGAAACCACTTTGGGATGAATTGGAATGGTGACTTCCCCCAGGTGTCCTCGCCTACATCACTACCTGACTTGATTGATGCACTTGGAGCTGAATGAGCACAAGTCACCACAAACACACTCCAAAATCTAGTGCATAAAATCTAGTCTTCCCAGAAGAGTGGTGGTTGTTATAACAGAAAATTGGGATTCGGGAGTGCCTTTGTTTAGTTCTTGCTCATGTTCTGACCAATGATTTTTTCCATAAAAGCTTCACATTTACCAACACGCATTTGCGCTAAGAAACAAACAAGACGTTTCCTCAGACGCAGTATTTACCCCCTTAATGAGGAAAAAGCGAAATGTTTTCATTTCAACCTCAGTCTGAACGCCACATCGCCACCCAGTATAAAGCTGTGTTCCACAGATAAGAAACAGCACCAAGCATGAAAGGTCTTTTTCTGACTGGAAAATGTGCACGTGTGCCATGTTTTGCCGATGGCCGAGAAACCCAGCATGACCCAAAACGCCTCACGTTCCAGCATGGCTTGAGTGAGATTTATGTGGGGAGGGTCCTGACAACTCACTCTGATGTTGCTGTGTCGTGAGACACAGAAACAGTAAACCAAGTTCGGAGAGGGCTCAGATCTGACATGAGTCCGTCACTCGTCACCCACCACTCATACCTTCAGCGTTGATTTTATTCAAAACTATTACAAAGAAATGATTTCTTCTTCCATGCTACCTCTAAAACCCTTGTCCTTCATCTAGGAATGTTCTGGAAGCGAACTGATTTGAATGGAGAATGCTAGTTGTAAGAACGTTTTTGTTCAGAATGACTTTCCTCACTATTGACCATTCAGCTGGACAACAGGCTGGAATTTCCTCACACACATGGCTTCAGGATGAGAGTTACACCAGACCTCTCAATCACAGGCGACCTATATTTAGGCTTGAGCATTACGTTATTAGACAGCGCAGCTTCAGGTTGTCAAGAGCTGGCGCGCAGGAGAGCCACATCATTATTAAAACACGCGCATGGAAAGAAAAGCAGCAAAGAGTTCTAAACTAAACATGGAACAGTCAAACAGAGTAAGGCACGGCTGTGTCCAAGGCCCTCAAGTCGGATTTCGTTTAGGACGTCCTCTCTTCGCACCTTATTCGAATCGTCTGTGAAAAGCGAATGGAGAAGAATGACAGCAACACAAGATTTCAGCAGATCTCGATGAAGGGAACAGGTTTGGGGAGCCAAAAAGCAAATTCAGGCTTAACTGCAGATCATACACCGAGAAAGCCTTGGCTAGGGCTCCAGATCATTCGAATTCCCTTCATAAACAAATCTTGAATCTTGGCAGCGAGTACAGAGAAAGGAAAAAAAAAATCACTAAAGGCTCAGAGCATGACTAAAGCAGAAAAAAAGCAGCAAACAACAAAACGGTTAAAAAAAAAAAAAATCAAACAGGGATTTATTGTATATGTGCGTTTAGTAAAATGGCTTCACATTGCACATGTAACTGGTTTTAACACGATCCCAGCATGGGGCACGGTTGACGGATTAAGTCTTTACTATAAACTGTCAAGGACTACTCCACATCTGAAAAACAGCTGGCGATCTTCCTGGAAGACATCTGAAGCTCGTCCTTATATTGGCGTGAGCGTTTGTCGTTTTACGATCCGTCGTCATTCAGAAATTTATTAGGGGGATATCTTTGCGGAGTGACTGCTGCTAAAGCGAGAAAGGGGATGGCGTGGGACTTTCCAGTGACAGACAAGCAACAGGAGCCACTGTAACTAGCACAATAGTAGAAGATTCAATTCCATGAGAAGATTCAATTCCAAGAATTATTGAGGTATACTGAGGAACCCGGGACACACCGAGTATACACGCTTATATATTAGGCGTGTAACGCTACACATATTCGTACCGAAAGCGGTGCACATGTGCGCCAAATGCAATCCTTTATGTTCCTTGTGCGGAACATAGTTACAATCCGAGTTCCTCACGAACATATTAGGTGACGGACCGTAAGTTTGTTTAGTCTCCGCCGCTAAACGTTTCGCGTTTTGCATTTTCTGTACAACTTCAATTACAAATTCTGCATATTGAGGGAGTAAATGAATGAAAGAATGAATAAATGAAGAATGGAATTAACTAATTTATGAAGAAGTAGATTGAACAAAAGAATAAATAACCATCGTGTGTTTCTCAAACGCAGACATTTGTTAAGGTATGCAGAAATACGTAGAACAGTTAAGTAGAACATCTTTAGAAAATAGAAACAATAAAAATACACGTTTTTGTACAAATCTGTATGAACCTAATGGGGTCTAACAAATGTAAACTTTCCCATTTATTGAATTTTATTTAATCAATTTAATTTGTGCCTATTTTAATTTGTCTTACATTTATTTGATTTACTCTATTTTGTTTTAAAATTGTATTTAAACCAGGCAGCTATTTTTCTTAAAAAATGTAAAAAAAAATGTAAACTGTTGATGTTCACAAAAGTTGATAACAATAAACATCGTTAATAAAAAACAAGCAATTTTATTTTTTGCATTTCTTCCCCCTGATTGTACCGAAAGTGAGGCGAACGTAACTTAAAAAGCAAGGTACGTACCAAACCGTGAAACCGTTACACCACTAATACATACACATTTAAACTGTACACTATTCCATACAATACTCTCCAAGCACTGCTATAATGTTCCGCTTAATTCATATTTTATATAAAATAACCGCACTGTTAGCAAAACATTAGTAAGTAAAACAAACACAAATCAGGAAAAAAATTAAATAAACTCATATAGGGTCCAAAATTTTTCTCCACAACAACTGTCTGGCTCACACACAGAATATTGCGATATGTCGATAGAATACTGACGAGACGCCGAGTCAATAATTATGTGCAATACACAGCGTTGGCCTGGAGGGAAGGAAAAAAAAAACCTCTGCCTGGCAACTGCATCCATAAAATTAAAAGGCACTTGCACAAAAACAGCTGGCGGGTTTCCAAAAATATACATATAACAATTTTAATTGTGACTAAACACACAATATTGGACGTTTCCAGCTGTTTTGACCAGTTCCAAACCTTTCAAAATGAAGGCTGTTGTTTTCTCACCCACGCAGACCTTTCATAAATTCTGCGTTTTTATGAGCCAATAAACGCCGCATCCGTATCAGATAATAACGTCGATAAATCATTTTTAATCGCACCACCCGAAACCTGAGCAACAGTAGGCCATTTTTATGATGCAGACCAATTTTGGAGCATTTCATAAATCAGTCTAAACGCTAATGTTTTGCGTAGCATGACAGGGTTTCTGTAAATGGCAAATGCATCTGAAGAGCAAACAAGAAGACGCGCAATACAATCCTCCCAATCGCAGAGGAAAATTCCAAGCGTTGGAATGCGTCGCTCTTGTGTGTGCCGAATGTCAATCCGTTTGCCCGAATACATCTGGACGACTGTGAGAAAAAACAATGCAATCGTGTAATAAGAATATCCAAGTGACGATCGGGAACAAGACCAGAGAGGAGTTTATGTTGGTCTCGACTCATCTTCATATCAAATGCTCATGTTCTACAGAAGGTTCATTAATTTTACAATAAAAAAAAAATTAATGATGATATCTGGTTGCCTGACCCAAAATAAGAATTGTAGGCTGTAATTATTTAATAATCTATTTCTTGCGTTTCAATTTTCACCTTGGACGAAGTCAACAAAAGGCTGAAGAAACCTCAATGCAGCTTTCCCTCAATCCCGAAACACCACTCTACTCACCTTTTCACTCTTTACTTTCTTCAGGTTCCTACAGTCAGTGCTTTCCATGTCTTCTGGCTCGCTTTTAATAGTCAAAGGAGGAACTAATCCAGCAGCATCGATGGCAATATTCCCAATTTGTTCAGCACAGGTGAGGTCAGAGTTTTGCCTTCCTTCGAAAGAGGCATTGCGGGACGGCCCTAGGGTTAAAACTGAAGCTGCTGTGTCCTTTTCTGTAGTTCCGCTCGAAACTCCGTCGGTTTTGTCCTTTTTGTTTTTACCGGTTCCTCCCTCTTTGTCCTTTTTCCCACTTGGAACGTTGCGAGAGGTCTTTGTACTTTTATCTGCACCTTTGGTAGCTACAGGTCCTGTAGCTGTGCCTGTAACCGGGCCGGTGGAGTCGCTAGACGTCCGCACCTGCGACTCTTTCTTGGCCCCGTCTGGGGTTGAGGCCTTGCTATTATCCTTAGAGTTTTTATTACGCTTTGACTTAGACTTACCGTCCTTGCCCTGAGTGGTCACAGGGCTAACAAATTTGATATTGTCCGGCAACGCGGCTACGGCGCTGGGGGGTGCAGCCATTCCGCCCCCGTCTTTAGTGGCAGACATCTCGAGCTTGTCTTTCTCTAGGTCCGCGTCAAGGTCGATGATCAGATTTCCAACTCCAATGTCCCATTCATCGCCGCTGTCGTAAGTGTCCACCGCATTCGAGTCCACACCTTTCCCGCCTGCAGTGCCACTACTTAGGGACATCTTATTGCCAACGGCCCAAGCGTGCCGGAGTGGGGTCTGACCTTTTCAGACGTCTGGGGCAGGAAGAAGTGCGGTTACTCAAGCCTCAGGGTTGTCTTGGTTTCCACTTCCCAAATGCCCACATTTTTTCCCTGGAAACAAACAATAGGGCAGAATCAAATTAGTATTGAAGTACAAAGTAGTTATAGTATAGAATTTCTATATTAGAAATAAAAAAGTAATAAAAAATTATTTTAAAAAAATTTTATATATAAAATAGTGTTTTTTGGGTTTTTAATACTATTTTGGAACCCATACACAACTACCATTCCGTATATATTTCCCATCAACAAAGGTAGAAAATCGACCTGACTGCGTTTTCACACATTCCCTCACACACTTCTATGTACACTCCATCACAGTACTGCCATACGGGTTCACGAGGGCTAGAGTATAAAACATCTGTGTTTCTGACTGCCGTGAACCGTCGCGGGATCAGACGCTGCTTAGGGAAAGTAGCGTCTAGATGAATCGTATGAATCCGTCACGCCGCAAACAACTTGACAAAATCACAGACATCCGAGTATGCTCCAAACACGTAGGGCAGCCTAGCTTCACGCTGCAGCGTGATTAGCTTGTCAGGCTAGAATACTCACCAATGGAGGAAATGATGTCTTGGGAGCAATCAATGTTTGTTATAACAACATTATTTAATATAACACAGCAGGAAATCATCAGATCGCCAGTGGCTTTTACCTCTGTCCCTTTTACTCGTGTAGTCAATTACATGAATATCTGAATACTCGTTTTCAAAACCAGTTGGAGCGTGAAATATGGCGCGATCCATTATTACTGCCAGAATCGCCACCGACAGCCGGTTCGTATTGTTCTCAATTATAGGGAACGATCAGGAGGTCAAAAGGAGGAATTGATTTATATAATGGCTTGAAATGACTCGTACAGAAATAAGATTCGTGCTAATCTGATTAAAGGCGTCGAACCCTCTCCATTTTCAGGTCGTCTGATACAATAGCGATTTTTCAATCAGGGAGATGATGTGCTGCCGCGATGCTCTGCGCTTGGCCTGAACTGTGGCACTTACTCAGAGTTCAGTTTGGACCAGGTTGGGCCTTTCATTTCGTTATTACACAAAGGAAAATGTGCATCACAGAAACAGATGAGGTCCATAAGTCACTTTACGTTGAAATGATTGTAGTTTAGCTACTTTGGTTGTGCAGAGTGGAAATTTGTCTGTGGCTGCATTCACCAATCAACAGCTTAAAAAAATTACCAAAATACAGTTGATCTAAACGCTTAGATTTAACATTCACACACATACCATATATACATTCCCAGATGTACACATACACTATTAAAAAAAAAAAAAAAAAAGAGAATTAGGGCACCTGACTTTTCCAGCCATACGTGTTTCCTCCCCCAAACTGTTACCACAAAGTTGGAGGCACACAATCGTTTTTGGGTGAAGTATCATGAAGATATGCTTTGCATGGGTTGGAGTGGAAGATCTTGAGTGGCCTGCTATAGAGCTCTGACCTCAACCCTATTGAACACCTTTGGTATAAATGTGAACGCTGACTGCTCCTCACCTCACCTACATCAGTACCTTTACTAACACCCTTGTAACTGAATGAGCACAAATCTCCACAATCTAGTGGAAGATCTTCCCAGAAGAGGAAGATATATATAAACACACACAATGTTAAATCCCCATAAAACTCAAAGTATATAAACGTCATGCAGATGCCTCTGTGCATTCCGTACACCGGCACCCGCTACCTTAACCACTCGAGACACTTCTATTTTATTCTCGACACTCAAATTCCAAAACCACAAGGTCGGACAGACACAATGCTCTCAACAAGATTTCAATAAACCGTTTCTCAAGTTCCTCGCATCTAAAATGATTGGACTGTCGTGAACATTACGATGCTGGTTCATTAGGACACAGAGTAAGAATACCATCAGACTGAAACTCTGTTGGGTGAAAAAGTTAGAAAACGTGGTTTCGTGGAATTAGAAATGCTAAATGAAGTATTGCTGGAACAGGTAGGTTTTAAGAGCACTGTTTAATAACTGCTCGGGAATCTCATAACAGAGAAGAGTCTGGAAGCGTGTCTTACATGTTCCGTGTACCAGTCGAGTAGCGTTTGAGGATCAGGGGGAGGATGGTGCAGTGCAGAGTGAGATAAATGCTGTAAGGTAGAGGGATGCTGGTCCGTTTTTTGGCTTTGGAGACAAACATCAGTGTTTTAAATGTAACGTAGGAGGCTACAGGAAGCCTGTAGATGGAGCGTGGGAACGAGTCCTAACCTACTATGCATATGTTTATTCCTTTTTTAAATGTATTTGAATTGAAATGAAATATTTCCTCTTGCTGGTGATCGATTCAGTTGAAAGAATCAGGAAGTCGCAATGTTCTGGGAATGAGACTCCATTGATGACCAGAATCAAAGGTGACCTTTGTATCTGAATCCAGGATTTAGACCCAGGAATTGTATCAGACATCATACGACAATCTTTTTCCTTTACATTTCTGACAACTCTCCTCTTTAGGCACCACTATGTTTTTAATGATGCAACACGTCCAGTGGAATCGAGCAGTCAAAAATGACCGAAAGTGCAGACATCAAACTAAGTTCAGACACGTTATATTAATTGAGCTGAAAATGGTACCTGCTTCCTTTCCTCAGCTTGGACTCCATTGCTTTTGGATTTGCTTGGTAGTAATCTGCCTGCTACTGAATACGAGACGGGGTGCGAGATGATCCATATTCAAAAATATCCGATCTAGCGATTTAGTGCCAAATTTCAATTCCAAGGAGGAAAGAGGAACAGATTACTTTAATCCACTGTAAGGCAATTGCATGTTTAATAATGCAAAGGCTTTATGATGCAAATGACTACTTGGTGCTGATGAGGTCCTACAAGACACACTGTAATAAAGACCAAAGAACGCTGATAACATCAACTCGTAATGGAACTCTGTGCAATCAGAGTGCAAACATCGTCTGATATTTGCTTAACCAACAGATCAGTGCCCGTGTCTCAATACGATCCATAGATTAATGGGATCATCAATAAACCGTGCTGTTTGCTTCACCCTTGAGCGCCATCGGGTTCCACCGACGCTTATCTAGAAACACATCTACAGTAATATATAGAGATATTGCAGTCTACATATCTACTATTTCAAATGTGACCTTTTAGTCCTGGACCTTCAGCCAAGAGAAAAACCAATAATGTTCTACTTGTGGTTATAATAATTGCACCGATACCTCCAACACAGTTCTCATGAAATATATATATCTCAATAAAGCGTCAATAAAAAAAGTGTGCGTCAGATAAAGTTGGCAAAAATATTTTACAAATCGATTTATTTATATGTAATTATTAGTAGTTAAATTAGTCAAATTAGTAGTTTCTCAGCACCACTGCCGTGCATGAATATGACGTATCACGACACGGGCAACCGAGGTGTGTGCTGAGAGTCATGCAGAATATAGATTGACATGGCAGAGGTAGAGCTGTAACTTCCAGGAAAAGAAGGCCTGTTTGTGAAAGGGCCATGTGTTAGAAGTCAGAAGGCACTCAAGTGATGATTGACTGTCTGTCTGAACCAAAGAAATAAAAGCGAACTCTCTGTACCATGTTGAATTGAAAAGCAATGTTGTTTCAATTGGATTGTGTTGCGATTAATCAAATCGAAATGCATGCAATGGAATAGAGGTGTATCGCTTCGCATCGGTATCTGCTTCATATGTATCTTTAATGTAAAGTAACGTATCGTTGACTATGCATTGAAACGCAAATACACACACACATCTATCTATCTATCTATCTATCTATCTATATATACAAATACACACACACACACACACACACACACATCTATCTATCTATCTATCTATCTATCTATATATACAAATACACACACACATATCTATCTATCTATATATACAAATACACACACACATATCTATCTATCTATCTATCTATCTATATATACAAATACACACACACACACACACACACACACACACACACACACACACACACACACACACACTCTCTCTTCCACGGCTTCTTCACTGGGTTATTATCTGTTTAGTAAAACTGAAAACCTTTACATGGCGGCTATCAAATTTCATCACCCACATCTACACAAAGCAGAAAAAGAGGGGACTTCATCATCCTCTCACTCTCGTCTCTCTTTTGTTCAATTTTATTCACTCGCATTCGCTCCCTTGCAGAGAGACCTAAGGAACTGTAAAACGCACTGCATTAGTGCACACGGCCTGAGGGCAGAACAGCAGCTCGCCTGTAAACAGGCCGTCTCGCCATTACTGCCTGGGAGAGAAAAGAGCTGATGTTAGGGGTGTGTGAGCCGAACCCCAGCTTTTCCACACCAATTATCAACAGTGTCGACTGAAGACTCGAAAGAAACTAAAAATAACCAAGTGATTGGTAATGCGTCAACAAAACTAATTAAAATACATAAATAAATAAAGAATAAAAGTACTTAGGCTTGGCCTAGGGCCAACTTTCCAACTACTGCACAGTTTAGTTTTTAAAAAATAATGAGCGAAAGAAACAGCGCTCATGCCATTGATTCAAAATATATATTCATGACAACAAAAGACTATTTCATACACAATTTACCATCCACACAGTGCTGTACTCATCCCCCAAACAGCACCAACATCAAAAACATCCTTCAGAAATCTGAGATCTGCATTAAAACTGATAGACGATGCAGGCAAAAGTTTGTGGACACCTGACCATAAGATTCCTGTGCTTTCTGAACATCCCATTTCACACTTTCTGCCGATATATTCTTATAATTGACCACTAGATTTGAGTGTGTGCTTGTGGAGATTTTTGCTCATTCAGACACAGGGGTGTTGGAAAAGTCAGGCACTGATCCCAGAGTTCACATTCATCTCAGGGTTGAGGTCAGAGCCCTATAGCAGGCCGGGACATTGTCATGCTGGAGCAGGTTTGGGTCTCCTAGATTAAGTGAAGGGAAAATGTAATGCTCTCCAGAGGCATCATGTACAATTGTGAGCCTATAAGTTTGTGGTAAAAATTTTAAGGAAGAATCACATACGGCACGGAAAGTCGGTTGTCCCAATACTTTTGTCCATGTAGTGTAAGTGCACTGGATTATTAACCTTCATCACTGCGTGATTGTAAATAAACAGTAAGAGGAGCTGAATTGTGTTTCCTGTCTGGGGACTGAATCATTAGTCACTGTTAATATTAGGTCATAAATCCTCCTCTACTTTATTGAAACACTCATCAGTGCAGCAGCTTTACACGTAATTGAGGTCCCTGAGGTGTTTGGCTTGTTATTGACTATAATACGCTTTTTTTTCCAAATGGAGGAGGAGGAGACGCTCGCTGGCAGGTCCAGAACCACGACAGTGTGGTCCCTCGCTCGTTCGGTCTTTCTCACTAATGTCCTGTCTCTCTCTCACGTTTCTTTCTCTTACCTTTACACGTTCTGTGTGTCTCTCGCTCCCTCACACATTCTCTCCCTCTCGCTTGCACATTCTGTCTGTCACTCTCTCACACGTTATGTCTCTTTCTTACCTTCACACGTTATGTCTCTCTCTCTCTCCTCTCGCTCACTCACACATTCTCTCTCTCTTACTCTCTCTCACACGTTATGTCGCATTTTTTTGCAGTTTTTACCTTCACATGTTTTCTCTCTCTCTCTCTCTCACACACACACACACACACATATATATATATATATATATATATATATATATATATATATATATATATATATATAAAATGTGTATATACTACTTTACAGTCACAGATCAATGCACCCTTTTGCAAACACCCTCTCACCCTGACTATAGCAACATTTCAATAGATCTGGAACAGGGCGTCCTCTTCATTACACACACACACACACACACACACACACACACACACACACACACACACACATCTGCTCAGTGTGCAGCTACTGGTGCCCTTCCAGGAGCTGTAAATAACGGCTCCAAACTAATTTAGCTCTCCGTACTACATGCCAGCGAGTGCTGGGAGAGACGAGAACCAGCAAAGAAACTGCTCAGCAAACCTCCATTCTTTTCTCCAGCCTCCCTCGCAACACTTGCCTAATTAACACAACCGTCTACCGCGGACAACCCGGCCCACAGCACGCAGGACGCTAAATAAATAAATACATTAATAACTTTAAAAAGAAAAACAATCGGGATTTGCAAACACTTCGCAAAGAGTTAATCATCACAGTCTGGATGCTTTACTCTGCATAAATACACAATATTGACAAAAGTATTGAGACACCTGACTTCCTCCATTGTTGGTTCTTCCCCAAACTGCTGCCACAAAATCAGAGGTGCACAATTCTAGAGGTCGTCTTTGAAATTAAATTCTCTTTTCACTTGAACTAGGAGACCCGGACCTGTTTCAGCATCACAATGCCTCTGCACACAAAGTCGACTCCATGACGATATGCTTTAAATGGGTTGGAGTGGAAGATGGCAAATAGCTGACTTTATTAACACCTTTGTGTCTGAATGAGTCTCAAATCTCCACAACTACACCTCAAAATCTAGTGGAACATCTTCCCAGAAGAGTGGAGGTTTTTATAACAGCAAATGGGAGCTACATGTGGACGAGACATTCAAAAAGCACATTATTTAGTCACAAACTTCGGTCCGTATAGTGTATTTAATGCTTGACGTACATTACAACAGAGCAAGTTGTGTACATTTGCTTTGTTCTAATTGGATTTACAGCATATGCGCAGTAATATGAAGACTGATATGCCTTGTTAAGAGACACGTGTTAAAAGCTTGGAAGATAAACATGTTTGGGAGAACATGAGCATTCCGAATCTGGAGGGGAAGCAAATGGACTATGAGAGATTTAAAGAGATGTGAAACATGAAAAAAGTCTGAAGAATGAACAAAGCCTACGAACAGTTCATTCACTTCCAATCGAGTCTTACACTTTTCACAATGGACATGGTCTTAAAGCAGCTTTACAGAATGTAAGAATTCTAGAACAAAAATTGGATTGTAAATGAATTGTGTATTTCTCCCCGATGAGCAAACCTGGGGGCGACTGTGGAAAGATGGTATGAGGAAGAAAATTTCAGCGGAACCAGACTCCAGAAGGGGAACTCGTCCTCATTTGGGTGGCACCAAAACTTTGATTATATAATCATAAAATATATAACGTTACAAGGTCATGGGAACTCCTTTGGAGTTTTGAGGGTTTTGCCGAAAGGATAAAAACCAACAGACAAATCAAAAAAATCTTCAAGAATGGCTTTGACATTGGACATTTTTCCAAATGAACGATTGCGTCTGCATGCAAGGGGACAGAAGTTTAACTTCTGATAGTCACAAATGGTGTCCAAGGAGATTCATGGTGAAATATCATAAATGTTGTGGAATCTAATGTCACCATCGGCACCAATAAGTGTGCAGTTTACTGTACTTTTGACTGTAAAGTGCACACTAAGCAAGAACTATGTTTGCATTCACTGCATGGTTTAAGTGCAGACAACCATTGACCAGGTCCTACAAGAAGTCTTGGTACCATGGCGCTTATTCTGTCTGGCAATGGAATTGCAGCATGGAAGCTCTTGACGACAATTCATTCACGTCAATTCAAAGCCCTGGTCAAGATGATTTGACGCAGCAACCATTTTAAACAGAAGTTGCCCCCAGCGTGGACGTTATCCAGTCAGGAAAAGACGTTCGATCCGAGCGCAGGTTCGAGGAAGCGGCTGTGAGGGTGTGGCTCGGGCTGCGAGGGTCTGGGTCAGGCTGCCACATCATACCACAATGAGAAGGACGGAACCTCGAGTGCGACTCAGTTGACCTGCTGTGCTTCTTCTCTGCTCGCTGATAGTGAAGCGTGACTGTTTGAAAGGCCGAATTCGAGTGATAGATAAATGACAGGGTTTTGTGTCCAGCATTTATCCAGACAATAGCAGGACACAGAGGTGTGTACACTCCGCATTTTCATACAAACTGCACATTTTTCAACAAATGATTTGTTTTCCGTCTGAATTGTGCTCCGACACCCACTTCATTTAGAAAGAAATGGACTTGTTACTGGGAGAACGATTCCTCGCAGGCGGAATCTGTGCAGTCTGTGGGCACGAACGTGGAAGAACATTAGGCGTGGAGAAACGTACACGCATTAATCTCTGTTTTTCTGTCGATTTGGCTCGGTAGGGGAGAAGCTCTGGTTCCATAATCACCAGCAGCGTTTTGCGAGCACGCCGCTGCTTATCTGATCACGAGCGCCTCCTAAACAGCACACCACCCCCACTGGGAGTTCTCAGAGTAGCACTGATGAGGAGACTGTGACTAATCTACTGTTAGAAGACACGCCTTAATCACGGCAATCTGCCATCAATTTTCCTGGGCAGATCTGTATCCAGATAATATCATGAGAATCGTTTAAGTCTCGAAGTTCAGACTTGAGCTGGGTCTTCGCTTAAAATAACTGGGTTGCCATATCTGAAAAACGTGCTCCAGTCAACTGAAATGCACATATTTGTGGACACCCAGGAAAAATCCATAAATTAGCCGCTTCGTTGTTTAAGCCACGGGGGTTCAAAACTTGGGAAAAAATTAGCGGCTTATAGTCCGAAAAATACGGTAGATGAATGAGAAAGGCGATGTGTTATTCCCACATATAACGAGTAAGAAGTGATTATCATATTATTATTATTATTATTATTATTAATATTACAATATATTAAAAATAAAAAAAAACGTGCCTGCACAAACAGCTTTAGCTGTTCCTGGTTTATCTACCTATCACATAATGTTGAAACATGTAAACATCTTGAATACATTTTTTAAAACATGCCACAAGGATGCTTGTTCAACATTGTCAACACCGCGGATTAAATCCAACCCTCTCCCGTTGATGAGGGTCATCGTACATGACATGTGGGCACAAGGTAACGTGAAATGTTTGAGCAGGTTCACATCTTCTTTTTGCATAGCCTAAATACAACCCCCAGGTTAAGATGGTCCGACTTACCGTTTTTCGATCTTGCGATGATGAGAACGACGTGACAAAATTGCTAAAGTATTTGACATTTTGTGTGGCAGGCAAATGTGTGCCTTACTCTCGCCAGCGGTCTACAGATTTCAGTTGTCTCTGTGTTTGAGAGCGTATTTTTTGCTGTAATTTTTTTGTCCCTCTTCTATTTATCAATTGGTCTAACCGGCTACAGGTGTGCTTCTTAGTGCTCGTTTCAAACAGGTCCCCTCTTCACTCACAAACTCATCCACACGCCAGGAAATTTGCTCTGTTTTGCTAAATTATGTACTACTACAGTGGAACCTCAATAGTCGTGACCTTGACACTCGTGACTTTTTATTTGAAACCGGACTAAGAGTAACGCGAGAGAGATCTGAGAAGTTCGCGAGAAGCTGCGAGTGGCTCGAAAGTCTGGAGTAACTTTTTTTTTTTTTTTTTTATAATAGGAGTTTATGTACTCAGAAATTACATAAAAATATTGGAAAACCAATTTTATTATTGTATTATTCATTTAAAGTAGTAAATAAAACATTGATAAGTAATTCCCAATTTCGCCTGAGTTTGAATTCCCCTTGAAAAAAGGGAACCATCAAAAGGAGAGTCAAAACCTCTAGATTCTTTGTTACTCGCGAGGGGTCATAGAACGTAACCCCCACGAGAATCGAGGTTGCACTGTATATGTAAATGATACTACCCCAAACTGATCACCATCCTTGAAGACTCCGGAGTAGGCTAGACCTTGTCTCTTATTTCTTTCTTTCTTTCGGCTTCTCCCATCAGGGGTCGCCACAGCGGATCATCTGCATGTTTGATTTGGTACATATTTTTACGCTGGATGCCCCTTCCTAACGCAACCCTCCCCATTTATCCGGGCTTGGGCCCGGCTCTAAGAGTGGCTGGGGTTGGTTCCCTGACCGGGGATCGAACCCGGGCTGCAGCGATGAGAGCGCCGCATCCTAACCACTAGACCACCAGGGAACCTAGACCTGGTCTCTTATGAGTTACAATATTTTCAGGTTACGATGAAATCGACAGAACGCGTCTTCATTGTAAATCAGGGACTACCTGTATTTAGAAAAACTATAAGTTGATAAATTTGAATTAAAGCAACAAATTGAGAAAAAAAGCAGGGGAATAGTGCCTAGACATTATTGTGGCTAAGGGCCAAAATGAGACACTTACAAAAGCTGAAAAACAGCAACTCTCTCAGGTCCTTAATTACAGAAGGAGAACTTTTCTAACAAGCTATTTCGGAGACGCAGAGCGATGGTGAGCGATTCGTTGCTCTATATGGAGAGCCACACGAGGCTCGCTTGGGTAATTGGATTGTGTGCTTGACTGAAATAGAAATGCACTGGGAGGTCCAAGTGATTGGAATCAAGAAGTAGTCGGCTAGGCTCCATCTCGGCGAAATGTCAGGGGCACGGGGCGCTCGAGGAAAGGGGAGGTGGGGGAGGGGGGCGATAACGGAAAACAACGTGAGAATTTCCGGCACGTATCCAGGCCACAATTCCTAGGTTCTACCTTGCTTGTCAATTACCTCGGTGAGATTTAAGGACATGCAATCAGCAAGTCCAGGAAGCCTAGGAGCGAGTGCGCTTTGATATCGTCCTTGTGCCTACAGATAAGAACCAGAGAGGCAGAAATGAAACATTTCCTACCTCTTTCATCTCAATTCCCATGATGCACGTCAGAATAAAGCTGGCTGGCAACGCGAGTCATATTTAACTTTGCCCAGCGAGCAACAGAGAGGGGAGAGAGAGAGCGAGAGTGGGAGAGCGAGAGTGAGAGAAAGAGGCAAATGAAAGGCATTGGAAGACAAGATGACAGTCTCGGCAGGACACAAATTTCTCGGCGAGAAAGCGAGATAGGGGGCAGACGCTTTTATAGCTTTCATGTCACAGATCATTTCCAGCCTATTCATAGAAAGTGACGAAATGGCTCTTTCACTCGACCTATAGAAGCCGAGTGCGGAAGCCATACGTGCAGTGAGATCAAACGATGCAGGTGGACCCTTCACCTCTGGGAGTCTTCATATTCTTAAACTGTTTCCTAGATAGAAGCACCTTTTAAAGTGTGATTTTTTTTGCTCTTTTAAGCCATGCTAATGTCCAGGAAAGCAGTGTGAAGACTTATCGCCCATGCCCTCAGCAAACAATTGGTCATGTTTGACAGAAGATAACAGCGGGATTTCACAATCAGACCCTGTACCCTATGATGGCTGAATGGAATCACTAGTAAACAAGTCAGCTTTCAAAGGTCAGAGATGCGACAACTGTTTTATTAACCAAGCCTATCAAAAGAGTTTTCACACTGGCCTCCCAAGTGACCGATTGTGTGTTCATTCAGGGGGTGGAGCTCAGAATCTCAGGTTTTCTTCCTCATGCCAGAATTTCCTCCAAACACAATTCCATGTCGCTTCTGTGCAAAAAGATACTCCCTAGATTCATCTATTTGTTGTGCGTTTTCGGAGGCGTCACTGAGCAGGAATATCGACAAAGATTCGTTCTCTTATTAGAAGAGTTTAAGCGTTTAAGTGGTTAAGGCCTCCACGACTGAGGTTGTTGCGATTCCCTACTCGATACGACACATTAAAAAGACATATATGAAGCAGCTACCAATGCAATGTGATATGATTCACCCCTATTATGATGCAGTGGGATCTGATTTCAATTTGAACACAATGCGATTCAAACCAATTTGACGCAATGGAAAAAATAGGATACTATGCAATTCAATATATTACAGATAGATACAGACAGCACATTATCAATTTACTTAAGTGCCTTTGGACTTCTAATGGATAGCTTTTTTTTTTCTTTTTTTAAAGGAAGAGATTGAATAAAACCCTTTTCTGTTTAAAGGAAGTTACAGCTCTACCTCTGCCATGTTAATCTGTATTCTATGTGACTCTCAGGACACGCCTCAGTCTCCGTGATAAGTCATTCATAGAAATTATGGGTCGTAAATGATTGGTCACTTTCTTAACAATAAAAATATAGTGCATCTACTCAATTATATATAAATACGTTTTTACCAATGTATATCCTGTATGTTCAAAACGATGTGTCGCAATACAAATGCCAATGCCAGTTTGCTGGACCAAATCTGGGCTTGAAAACAGCTTTGACATGGCAAACAGCCCAGAGTGCAAAAAAAAAATACAAATTGTGAAAATGACCTAGACCTAATACACATTTACCTCCATCTCTAAATATCCAAGACTCTACTTTACCTCAACTAATTTCATGAAAAATCTGACTCTGAAGAACCAAAATGAATCCGAAAAATGTGCAAAAAATCGTTCAGCAACAAACATTTTTATAAACTATTTCGATGGTTCTTGACTCAAATGGCAAAGAGCTAAACTAAGCTACACTGTATGAACACGCATTCAGGACACCAGACTGTTCCATCAATATTGTGTTTCTTCCCCAAATTGTTTCAAAGCTGGAGGCACAAAATTGTATAGGATGTTTCTAGAGGCTCTAGCATTACATTTTCCCCTTCACTTCAACCATGAGTCCCAAATCTGCTCCAGCAATGCACCTGGGAACAAAGCCAGCTCCATGAAGATACGTTCACATGGGTTGGAGTGGAAGATCTTGAGTGGTCTCTATAGAGCTCTAACCTCAACCCTATTAAACACCTTTAGGATGAAATTAGAGCTGAAACGAATACACAAAATGCTAATCGTTTGCTGCGTTGCGTCGTTTAGTGCATTTAACTACACATGGAGCACTGTGGGTTTTTTTACAAACCATTATTACTGACGCACCACCATCTAAACTCTGGAGCACTCTGGACAGGTAAACACTAAGCCCGTTTACTAGACATTAAATAAAAGATTTTGCCTAATTCTCACTTTATTTCTTGCAATTCTTTTATTTTTAGCCAAATCGGGCAACCCCCTCTGTAGTGCCAGAAAGCTTTACATATTGAAAAAGAAAAAGGCTACAATCAATAGAATCGCATGGTATCAAACTAAGCCTCTGATCCCTGGAGAACTCTGTCTATCAATCAGCTCTAGAGGAGACGGAACAAGAGAGAAGAAGCAGAGGCGGCTTTTTTTTATGTGGCAGAATCAGGCTTCCATACAACACAGAAGATGCTGCAGAATGAAAAATAGAGGAACGGGGAGAAAAAAGCGAGAGGCAAAGAGAACATTTACGCCAAAGAAAACGACAGAATGCTTGGGATCATTTCCAAAAACTAAAACAGTGCGTTTACCTTTTTTTTTAGTAATTTGTAAATTATGTTTATATATAATTTTTTATTATTTTATTTATTTACATATTTGTATGTAATACATTTTGTATGTATTTGTATGTAATTAAATTGAATAGAATTAGAGATTTTATATACACGTGTGTGTGTGTGTGTGTGTGTGTGTGTGTGTGTGTGTGTGTGTGTGTGTGTGTGTGTGTGTCAAATTCCATTCAATTAAATTAAATTCTAATTGTATAGTGCATTTTACAATGGACATTGTCTTAAAGCAGCTTTACACAGATAAGCGATAATATGGTTCTATAAAAGAAGGTGAAGTTTATTGCACATTAGGTAGTTCCTTATAATTATTTATCCCTGATGAGCGAGCCAGTGGCTACTGTGGGAAGGAAAAACTCCCTGAGGTGGTCTGGTAACCTTGAGAGGAACCAGACTCGAAAAGGGAACCCATCCTCTCATCTAGGTGGTACCGAATGTCCATTCATTACGGTTACATTGTTGAGGTGTGTAGTAATAGGTGCTTAAATGCAACCTATTCATGCAACCTGTAGTCCTGAACCACTGTAGTAGACTGTTGATATTAATTACAGTCTGAATCAGTCCTCTAAGTGCTTGAGTTGCTCAGCGGCCTTATAGATCTTTAGGCTGTAGCTGTGGAACCATCTCCAGCTACACAGAGTGGTCTCAATTGAGAAGGAAGACATCTGGTACAAATCAGGTACCATGGGTTTGCACAAATCAGCTGCAAACTCGATGTAATTATCTTCACTAGTCTTGGTTGGTGGATATAATTATAAATGTGTTTACATTTTAGAAACTAGAAGCAAATGAGATCATTGGGAATGAAGAAGCTTACAGAAATACAAAAGGCAGGATGGGCCAAGAACATCTATGGAAGTGGGAAAGAGCTGAATTAAAAAAAATAAATAAACCTTAGGCAAGAGAATATGTATATAGTATTCATATCTAATGTTGATACAGCCATGTAATGCTGTAGATTTCCTCATAAATGAGAGCAAACTATTTGAATCCATACACACACACACACACACACACACACACACACTAAAGGCAAGTCATCAAAATCCACAAGACTTAAGACTTGAATTAGCGGAGTTAAAGAGGTGTCCTAATGAGAACCAGATCAGCCTGCATGGAAAAAAAAGCTTATGCAATAGAGTTTCGAGAGGGAATGAGGAATTGTTGTTACAGACCAGACTATTTTTCTATCAACACCCTGTCAGAGAATCTAAAACTTATTGCCACACTGCACTTCTTGACAAATTATGGTAGACGAAACAGTACAATCAGATAAGAGAATTCAGAAGCTAAATCACTGTTAGCACTTACAGCATTATTCAAGACCTGTTCACACCTGGCATAAACAGAAGTGCTGGGAGATCGGATCACAAGTGCTCGAGGCACCAAGTACAGGTGAGAATAGGGTCAAAGGCATCTCGGATCACTCGAGACACTCTCAGAGATGGTCTGGGAAGTATATCTGGCTCTAACATAAGTGTAGTGTGAATGAGAATGTGTCTCGATGTGTCCTGGACCACAACAAAGTATTGTCTTATTGACAGAGTCGTTGCTTGAGCTAGAAAACATATAATCATTGTCAAGTCAAGTCAAGAAGCTCTTATTGTCATTTCAACCATCTATAGATGACGCAGTACACAGTGAATTGAAACAACGTTCCTCCTGAACCCTGGTGCTTCAAAAACAACATAAAACAGCAATCACAGAAAACAGAAAAACACAGGGCTAAGGACTAGAACGTGTCCTCGCAACATAAAGTGCAACCTGGTGCAAACAGTGCAAAGACAATACAAGACAAATACACAAAACACAAAATAGCGCCGCTAGGAAACCTGTTGTGTATTGCACACTGTGGTGTGTAAAAGTGAAAAGTAACAAAAAAATGTAAACACAATGTTGCGCAACAGAGCAAATAGCAGCAATCCAGAAAAGAAGTGCAAAAAACGGCATGTAAATGGTTTATGGTAATGAAGACATGGATGTGTGAGACTGTTGCAAAGTTTGAGTTTGGAATATGTGCTATAAAGCGAATAAATAATTGAGGTTTTATTGGCGTATCTCATTCAGTAAAAAGTTTGAATATAAGAACATGCGATTAAAAAAATGTTAGATACACACTATAAACGTGATGGGATTAAATAGAGATTTCTGCCTGAATATAAATGCAGCAAGAGGGAAGTGGATAAGATGTTGGACTTCTAATAGAAGGTCATGGGTTCAAATCCCACCACCACCACCAAGCTGCCACTTCTGAGAACTTGAGCAAAGTCACTTAACCCTCAATTGCTCAGCTGTATAACGGAGTTAAATGTAAGTTGTTGAGGATGAGGGCGACTACCAAATGCTGATAATGTAAAAGACTGACGTGATGAACTCCTTTCCCTAGGCTGAACAATCCGCATCACGGGTGAGGACCAAAGACGCTTTCACTTTCAGATGCGAGCGGTTGAACATCCCAACCATCCAATATTAATACCAGCTGCGAATGCCACCTCTGAGAATCATTTAGCACTAATCAGGAAATGCAACACTGCCGTCTTTGTGTGGGTTGTTCGAATGGCAGGAATAATCAGACTAGCCAAACAGGATCATGATATACGTTCATCTTTTTACATTTGAACAAACTTCAGACAAAATTGAGAGTATAGTGTGCGGACATTTTTGTCTATTCATCATTTTTCCATGTAGACCGTCATTTAAGTTCAATTTTACTTCGATAGCACCTTAAACATTGGACATTGTCATAGATTACAACAGGAAAATAGATCACAAATATACAATTCTAATGTATAAATGAGTGAGTAAGTGGCGACTACAGCAAGGGAAAAGTCCCCGAGATGGTGTGAGGAAGAAACTAACCAGCCTTCTCCCACTCGTATACAATAATTCATTACGGCGCAAGAAAGCCACCTGAACATCCCGTTCATGGGGTCGGTTCTTTTCCAAACTGTACCACAAAACCGTAATCACACAATTGTTTAGAACATCTTTGTATTCTGCAGCAATACAAATTTTCAATCGGTGGAATGAAAGAAACCCAAAACCCGTTCCAGCATAACAATACCCCTCTATACAATGCAAGCTCCATGAAGACATGGTGTCAGGGGCTGGAGTGGAAAATCTCAGGTGTCCTGCCCAGAGCTCTGACCTCAACCCTGCTGAACTCCGTCTGCACCCCAAACCTCTTTACCTTACATTAGTAAGACCTCAATAATACTTCATGTAGCTGAATGATCACAAATCCCCTAAATGCCATGCTCCAAAATCTACTAAAAGCCTCCAAGAAAAAAAAAGAGAAGATTTATAGCAGAAGAATTGGATGTTGAATTGTATGACTGTATAACTGTATGATTGTAGTCTGACTTTTTCCCCCCAATCTGTTTTAATGCTGCTACACATTTCATACGATAGATCTCAATAAAACTGGAAATTCATTGACTGTACAGCCACGTGATATATAACTTAATATGCATATTATTTTCAATTTCGTACATTGTTCTTACGACTAATCTTTCGTTTTACTTTAAACAACTGTAACCTAACAATTTCCCTGCGGCAACAATAAAATATTCTGATTATTAAAAAAAAAAAAAAACCAAGAATTTTATTGGTCGGGTGTCTAAATACTTCCGGTCGTATAGTCTACATCTACACGGATACAATCAGGATATGGCACTAACCAGTAAATGTCAGCAATGGTGCTGGAGAGAAAACAAAGAACAGCATTTATAAAGTATACAGTGTTCCCTCTGTTTTTGACAGAGTTGCTAAGCTCCTAACGCAATTCTTCGAATTACCGTATTTTCCGGACTATAAGCCGCTACTTTTTTCCCACGCTTTGAACTGGCTTAAACAATGAAGCGGCTAATTTATGGATTTTTCCTGGGTTTTTTCCGGTTTCACAAACTTCATGCCAAAAAACTGAGCCCCATAACATTAGATCAATGAAATTGCCGAACGGGTTCAGGTGAACCAATGAAACTCTTTATATGAAATCGGATGCGCTCCCACTGAATCGGGCCGCACCACATCATAAATATGGATGAGGTTCCTCTGAGGTTTGACCTGCCGCACACTCGGACTGGCGACAGGAAATGCGAATCATTCGTCACGCTGAAAACAACCGGGCATGAAAACATGCACTTCACCTGTGTTCTGAGCTGATGCCAAAAGAAAAACTCTCGAGAGAAATTGTTGTGAAAGGAAGGAGGAAGACCGTGAACAATGACTTTCTTGGTAGGCTACTGTTTAGATACAAGCCATTTAACAGACACGGTCTTTCATTAAATCTTGTGTACAGTTCATTAGTTTCAATGTAGAAGAAGGTAGTCCTTGGCGATTACAGGCCACGCCTCCTGGTCATAAAACAAGCCAAGAGAAACGTAGGCAAAGCATAGTTGTACCTGTACACAACTTTTACATTCATGACAAATCAACTATACAAATAGCATGTTTCGGTCATTACAGGAGACTCTATACTCAATACTAAAATCAGTTTGCATGCGCTACAGAAAAAGTCCTCACAGATTTGAAGCCACCGAACACACCCAGCACTCGGCACTGATTGCAGACAATATCTAATTGTTCTCAGGCCAAACACAAGCACTGACCAAACTGAAATACAAACCCTCGAACTGCAAGAGAGAACGGACAACACGAGTAAATCTTGGCGTCAATCTGAGCAGTCAATAGCTGGTCCAGGTGATTAGGTGTTTCGTATCCAGCCGTGCCACACAACTCAGAACACCACAATGGACTTCATGGTTTGTTGTGTGACCAAGTGGACTTGTGGCGACCAAAGATGAGTCAGTTCTCTTGAAAGCAATGATCTTGTAGTAAGACCAGAGTAAACACCTACACATGAGTAGTTCCACGTCGTCACAGCTGCTCGTGTTCACTGTAATCTTGCTTACATGGAACAAGGGTTCTGGCTATCGTTCCCAACAATTATAGCAAACATCTAGAAAATTCTAACCGCACAGGCAGCCCTGACCGGAGCTAAGACGCATACGAGGTAGCGAGCCGACAAGTGTGATACTTGGAGAGCACATAAACCCTGAGCCATATCATTTTACAGCTTCTGCTTTTTTTTTTTTTACAACAGAACAACTCTACACGCTTAGAGAAGAGCATGTGGGACATAAAAGACTCACTTACTGCATATATAACGCAAGCGTTTTCAACAGTTACAAAGCCCACATCTACTGCCATAATCAATTATATCTTCAAGGTTTTATGCATGGCTGTGTATGCTCAAGCTTTATCAGGCTTTAACTGGAAGGTTCGACAGATTACAATTGGTTTTGAATCGACAATGTGAACTAGAATTTACATTTTCTCACAAAAAAAAAAGAGAGAGAGAGAAAGTAGTGCTTGACTGTGCACTTCTTCGTCGGTGCTAAGTGCATAAATCGATTCTTTATCATGTGCCGAGAGTTTGGATATGTCACACGTCTATGTTCCCTTTTAAGTTCTGTATGGGCTGGGTCAATGATTTCACGTGTCGTCACTAAATTACCCAGAAATCGAATCTCCACACTGTTTAGAGCATTTTTTTTACATATCAATGTTCCTGGGATTTTGCGATTCTGCATATTTTCTGTGATTAACAAGCATCAACAAGCATTCTATGATTAACAAGCTTCCAGAAGATGACTCGCCTCACTGTGCCAATTGTTTTGATAAGTCACGTGTCCACGTCCTTGCAAATTTCTGTTATTTAATTGGTTAACGAGAATGAGGTCTGTAGGTTACCTTGCAATCAACTCCCCCAACTGTGCTGGATGTTCTGACAGGTCAGGTTTTTTTCGCATATGTTGTTGTTTAACGCGCACGTTAGGTCACGTGAAATCACAATATTACCCAAAATGTTTTAAAGTGACAATGGAAAGGAATAGCTCTGCACTGGCAGAGAAGCAGCGTTACATATTGTAGTGTCTAACATTCCATATTTCTACAAGTAAGGGATAACACAGAACAGACTATACTGTTATAAAAAAAGAAAAAAAAAAAAGAAAGTAATCGACCCCAGCATGGGGTGGGGGCAGGGGCGCTGTTTTGGTTGGCGGTTTTGTTAACGGTTATGGTTTCTAGTTAGATTTAAAGCCGTGGAATGTCCAGCGGACAAGTTAGTTCCTGTTCTCACTTATGTTATAGCCGAGATAAACAGTCTTTCTCTCGCCAACCTTTCTCGGATTTCTCACGCTCTCAGATTTCTGTCTCACTCTCACGCTTTCGGGTTTACTTCGTGGAAAAACAACAAGCTTTTAAATCCATTTATTGAAAGACTTAGATTACGTGGAGCATCTGCTTTACAAGTCCCCGTTTGTGAGCTGTTACTATAGAAACAAGAACCCGATCCAAAAAAGGAAGGCATTAACGTTAAACCAGGTTTAACCTTAAATCGGGGCTCTTTCCGAGCTGTTACATTAAAAACCCCTTCTGACCAATCAAGATAGATAGATAGATAGACAGACAGACAGACAGAGACATTTTAGCAAACCATTTATAAGCATGAAGTTCAACAAGCCTCCTCTCACAGTTGGTCCTTCAATAGCCGAGGCTTTTAGGTCGCAAAATGGCTTCCTGGCACAGATGATTTCTCAATTAAACTCTTAACTGAAGTCAAGAGTCGGTGACCCTCAGCCCCTCGGGGGCTGGTTTCATCCTGCTAACGTTTTCAAATGAGCACGAGTTCATAAACCCTCTTTCAAAGCTCACCCATCCCCCAACACACACACACCAGATGTTACTGCAGGGAAAACATGTAGCGTCGATCAGGCGGGAAAAGCCTGACATTTACTAGGCAGGTCACACCCAGGAAAAAAGGCAGATGAGCAGGAAAGAGTGAAAGAGAATCGGAGCATGAGAGGGAGAGGGAGAGAGAGAGAGAGGGAGAGAGAGAGATTCCAATGTGGTTGCTGGTAAAACCCAAACTAAAACCACTATCTACTGTTTTGACTGGGACAGAGCATTATTTATTCAGTCATGCAGAATGAAGAGCACAATTAAGACTTGAACTGAACACGAGTCAGCGTGAGGGAAACCCAATCAAGCTCCCAATTAAGACACGTCTCTACTTCAAACCATTTGAAATTTACATTTTCTTTTTAGTTCAGTTCATTTCTATACAAAATTCATAAACATTCAAGTCGAGTCGAGTCATGAAGCTTTTAGTCATTCCAGCCATATATAACTGATGCAGTACACGGTGAATCGAGACAACGTTTCTCCAGAACCTCACGTTTGTCATCGAAAACTGGCTTCTTTCAGTCGTAAAGCCATTTGTCCTTTTTCTGTATTTTCTCACTGTAATAATTTTTTCCACACAACGGAACGTTCAGCGTTTTATTCCTCGTTTAACCACAAAATTTTCTAAATGAAATCAAAGAAACGAAATGCATCGCACTTTTCACACTGTTTACAGACTGCCTGCAAAATATCCGTTTCTACAGTTATACCCAATGTTCCAGCAGCAAGAAAGCATTCTTTCAGTAAACAGACTATTATTTCTACTAATTGTATTCCAGTTAAAAAAAGGAAGAAATAAAATAAAAGTGAAACAAAAAGCTTGCCCATGAAGAATTCCACTGGTGGAAAAAGAACCGACTCCACCCATTACTTGTACACAAACGAAGAAAAAAATACATCAAACCAAATGAACATAGTTTATGTATGTTTTTCTTTCACAAGTAACATGTTGCCAGATGCACCACATTAATGTATTCACTATATGGACAAAGGTTTGAACATCCAATTGTACATTTAGTTCCCATATGCAGTTATAATAACCGCTACTAATGTGTTCTACTTAATTTTGAAGTGTGTGTTGTGGAGATTTGTAAAAAATTAGGGGGTGCAGTCAGCGTTCCAATGTTCAATTGGGTTGAGGTGAAAACTCTACAGCAGGCAACTCAAAATCTTCCACTCCATCCCATGTAAAGCATATCTTCAGGGAGCTCACTTGCTGGAACAGATTTGGGTCTCCAACTCCTGTGGAAACCGTTTGGAGAACAACCAAAATATACCCATTATTCTGTCCATACGGTGTACAAGTCGCTGTGCACAAGTTGTTACTATAGCGACAATAATGATTAGAGGAAGGCCGATAATGTGTAGCAGGGGTTACTGTCTAACGCTTTGCTGCATCCTTTGGTCTACAAGTGGTCCGAACTATTGCAAAGATGTTGCTCTACATCTGTGTATGCGTCAATGTAGGAATCTACTAGGCGTTAAGATCCTCTTCACACCTTGGTCGGTAAGGCTAGCGATGTGAGGACCTGCCTCTACACCAGTGTGTGGTTATAATCACAGCAGGCCAAACTTTCACTATTTCCCACCTCTATATACTCCTGAAAGGTTTTCTGGATAGAGTGAACCATCACTTTATTCACACTGGGAGGAATTTAGTCAGAAGTGTAGATTAGATACACACGTCTGGTGCAAGTTCTTGGATCAGGTGCTCAGAATTGATCGTGCCATGTGGCCGCCATGAGGTCAGAGTAGGGGACGGCATCCCGCCATGTGGCTCTTTCATCCCTCTGCTGCGGCCAAATAATGAGTATTTAATTTAAACTTATTTTATTTTAGTTCATTCGTTTTTTTCTCGTTATTCTAAATTTTAAAGATTATGGTGATCTTGTAACTTTGAAATAAAGCGTGTTTTTGTCGCTCAAAATAGCGCCAATGTTGCATCACCTGCCCGTACGGGAAGTTTGAGGTTCAGGAGCAAAAAAATAAATATTCCCATTAACCAGGTAAAAGAAATATTTTAACTGGTAATTATTTTGCAAACATATGTTTTACATTGTTCAGTGAAATAGTCCTTTTTTTATATTCAGGTTGACAGCTGACTGCATGCTACACACAATGACAAAAAGAATGACAGCACACAAAAGCGAACCATTTTTGATTTGCAGCAGGTGGGTAATTTAAGTTTGGCTTTTTCTGTTTGTTTGTTTTCAGAAATACGAGGAGAACTCAAATAGACAGAGTATTTTATTTGAAAGTAACCCTCAAACCAGCGTCTTTTTTTTTGGCAGAGTTCAAAATGTTTGCAAATGCATGCGGAAATAAAATGTAGTTTGTTTTCTGTAGCAGTTCATTGATTTCATAATTTTATACATAGCATAAAGGTTAAAAAAAAAAAAAAGAAAAAAAAAAAAAAAAGATACAGTAATCCCCAGTTTATAAAAGAAAAATTGCGATAAACGGACGCCACCCAAAAATTTTTTTTTTTTTTTTATTGTTTAAGCTGTAAATCCTCCTCCCACACACTTTAAAAATTTGCAAGAATATAGCGAGATGAATTTTGTGAAAATTGGTAGAAATACAGTGCAGTGTTTCACATTTATAGTGAGTACATGTTCTGTACAGTATACAGTTCTGTAGTGGCGTAGCCTATGCATAGTTTCTCTGCTTGATTTTTGGTTGTAGTGTCCTTTGACGTCAAAAAAAGAGGCGGAGTTAAAGTTACACGTCACCGCATTCTTTACTTTCTGTACTGTATTAACATTTTACGTTATTTTATAATTTATTATTATATTTTTATTAATACATTTCCTTATTTCAACATAAAACTTCATAAAAACAATTCCCTATACCGTAATTTCCGGACTATTAAGCGCACCCAAATATCATCACTGAATTTGACAAAGATTTTTATTTTGAACATAAATAAGCCGCACCTGTCTATTTTTTCGGACTATAAGCCGCTACTTTTTTCCCACGTTTTGAACCCCGCGGCTTAAACAGCAAAGCGGCTAATTTATGGATTTTTCCTAGGTTTTTCCCCGGTTTCACAAACTTCAAGCCAAAAAACTGAACCCCATAACATTAGACCAATGAAATTTCCGAACGGTAACGAAAAAAATGCACCTCACCTGTGTTCTGAGCTGCACAGCTTCGGGAGTAAAACTTCCACCGGTGTTGATTTTTAAACTCCCGAGAGAAACAGTTGTGAAAGGAAGGAGGAAGACAGTGAACAATGACTTTCTTGGTAGGCTACTGTTTAGATACAAGCCGTTGTAGCGCGTTGAGTCTGGGTGAAGGAGGAGCTTGCTAACTCCAGTTGCAAATGAAATCATATAAGCACAGACAGGTTTCCAAAACTCCTGCTTTTTTATTTTTCTTGGCAACAGCGTTATGGGTTAGTCAGAAACTTAGAAATGAGCATCAGAAAATATTGAGCACATAATCCTCAGTCTTACACGCACACACGCAGTAATACCGGAAGAATGCAGTGACGTACTGTTCCCAGAATGCCGCTCTGTTCTTAAAGGAGCCACAACTTATTTCACCCGTTACACCGTGTAACAGACACTCTCTTTCAGTAAAGCCTGTGTAAAGTTAATTAGTTTCAGTGTAGACCTGCGGCTTATACACAGGTGTGGCTTATTTATGTTAAAACTAAAAACATTTGTAAAATTCAGTGGGTGCGGCTTATACAAGGGTGCGCTTTATAGTCCGGAAATTACGGTAGTTACGTCGTAAATGCACGATAAACCGGGGGCGCGAGATTCGACCCGCAGTAAAGCGAGGGATTAATGTACATGCAGTGTTTTCATTTTAGATGGCAAAAGGGTTTGGTGGCTCTCAGTGTTTTCTTTTCTGTGGAAATCGGGTCCAAATGGTTCTTTGAGTGTTTAAAGGTTGCCGACCCCTGGGCCAGACGGTAAGAAAAAAAAACTCTGATAATGCAAATGTACTCGCAAAGTTCACAAAAACTCAGAAGCTACATGTAGCTATGTGGCACAAAATTCATCAACTCAATTAGCAAAAACTTTCACAAGATCCTCCCTCAGGGGTATTTATCCATAGCAAGCTCTCTATCTTCCCAATTACTTTTACCAATAGATTCCCAACTACTTTTCAGAAAATAAAATAGGTCATTCACTATTTACATAACCAGTGCTTACAACCTGATGCAACGTCAAGGTCTTCTAACATCAAACTCCAGTTAAGTCCATTTCCCAGCAACCCACGTTTTCATGGGCTCTCACACAAAATTTGACAAATGGCAATTCATGCTGTGTAGTTTCCTGAATAATTATAGGTAATGATGGCCAATTAAAATGACAGATATGCTCTGGTTTAGCTGGAGCAGGTAAAATTGTTTTTTTTTCCCTCGCTTTACACTTGACAGATTTTCTCTAGATCTCATTTATACATGACGTGAGAGCTACCAAGACTGAAGTCACGATCTGAATGCCAAATGCAGTTAGGAACAAGGACTTCGGTTGATTTATTAAATGTGTGGTAGAAAGATTGTTGAAAACTAACCCCAGGACAAGTTCAGTCTCCTTTACTTATAGGATACTTTTTACAACATGTGTCAAGTTCTACAAGAGATGTCCAAACTAGGGGCTGTTAGACCTTTGTTTTAGCCTGATATATAAAGAGGGGGAAAAAAAGGGGACAATAATTTCCACTGACACATTTTACATTTAACATTTAATATAATATTTTGTGTATTTAAAAATAACATACAAATCAAATTAAATGTAGAGAATATTATTTAAACTGGAATTATTAAAATTTTTTGACCGGCTTCATATCTCTCATTAGAGGTCACCGATAATACACCAATAGCTGCATTGCTTATACCTTGAATAAGCCATATTAGGCATTAAAATCTATTGTACTATAAACAGCATTAGTTAAGCAAATGTTTTCTAAATATTTATTTAGAAATATTTATTAATGAGGTGCACCATGGCAATTTAAAATCGATATATAATATATATATATATACAATGTATACACAATGCAGCGTTGCACAAAATTCACGGTTCGGTTTTTAAATCAAGGTATAATTTCGGTACGTGTAGGGGGAAGAAATGCAAAACATAAAATTGTTTTGGTATCAACGCAGTTTGTTGATACCATTTGTGACCAACATTTGAACAGTTGACAATTTTTTGATTAACAATTTTAAATAAAATGTCTGCTTGGTTAAATCAAATCTAAAAGATTTTACAATATTTTCTAAAAAATTATAATTCAAATTAATGCAATACACTTTTTTGTTATATGAATTAAATTAAGTCAATCAAAGTAGCACAAATGAAATCGATTTCCAAAAATTAAATAAATCGAGAAATTTTATAGTTGAAGTTGTTAGACCCCATTTTGGTAATACAGATGTGTATAAGTGCGTGTGTGTTTTACATTTAACATTAAATTTCCAAAAGATATAATCTACTTAACTGTTCTACTTATTTCAGCATACTTTAACAAATGTCTTCATTCCTTTCATCATTCATTCATTCACTCCCTCGATATATGGAATATAATACAGCATGGTATAATGCAACATTTACTTTCAGTCCATGGCCTTTAACCAGAGTCAGATTTTGAACTCTTTACAGGATAAAACGTGTGTGCACCTCTGGGTTATACACAAGAAAAATCAACTAAAACAAAACTTAAAGAAATAAAATACAAATCACAATGAAAAATATTCAGTAAATCTACCAGAGAAGCAAAATGATAAAGCATTACTGTCACACGGAACTGCAACACGCATGCCTGAACGCTACAGAGCACAAAACAATCATTTCTTCTCTGCAAATATCTTTTTTTTTTTGTGTAAAACAAATAAGTCTATAGACTTGGAACAACAATGATCAATAGCATGGAATGATGGGGGAAAAAAACCAATTTGTCTGTAGGAAAATTTGATTCAACATCCATTTTACAGACGTGCCCATTTCTGTTAGCATCGTCCTATAAGCTCGCTGAAGATTCGGAGATTCTGAAACTTCACATTCGATACAATAGTCAAGTCATTATAGCCTTAAGTTATCCACTAATACTCAAAACAACAAGTCTCCCGCTCATAATTTACACCTTATAAAGACAATGATCGTGGTGATGTTGCAAAATCAGCGGTTCTCAGTTCTGCTTCTTCATCATGATCATCACCATAACCACCATCATGACCTCTGCAACAGCGTGACATTGTGTGAGAGGAGAAGGTCAGCGACTAAGCGAGAAAGCACACAGACGAGCATTCTTCGAAATGTGAGAGCGCCCTACAGGTTCTGTTTGGCAGCTTGCAAGCAACTTTATCTCCACAGTGACTGCAAAGGAATCACAAGACGACACCACTAGCGGCAGAGATAAAGTCTCTCGGGGCGATCGCGGTGTCATAGGGCGGTGTGCGAGTTGGGTTTTTGTGAGAAAATCTCGTTTTTAAGTCGAAAATTGTTTGAGAAAACATCTTGAAATATTCATGCGATTGTGACAACAAATGCTTGAAATAGACAAAAAAAGAAAAAAAGAAGTAGCAGTAAGAGATCAAGAAGCTGATTTATGACCCTATTACAGACCAGCAGGAAACCAATCATTAATCATATAGATAGGTTTTTTTCAGCAATCTCTGAACTGATCCTAGAATAGACCAGAGCGCATTCTCCAGCAAAATATCACGACCAGAGATATGGGACACACACATACCTGGACAGGTCCTGATCAATGACCGAGTGGGTAGATATTAATGCTGGCAAATGAGAGCGACGACTGGGTCTTTAACTTGGCCATAATGTCTCTAAACGGTGATCCAGAGAGTTACACCACTCTCACTAGATCTATCCAATGTGTGCTTAATGCTGCTTCTGCAGAATCCATCAGCATTGGACAAAGTCTCCAGTGACGAGGCTTGAACCGAAGGACGGCTATAAAATCGGCTATAAAATAAGCTATTCAAACCACCCAACACCACATGCCCCACCACAACACACACACGATCTGTATGCCGGCCTTTGTCCCTGCTGACAAATTTAACATGCCATTTCTTTTCCAGGACAGTGTAACATTCACATGTGGACATTGTGCTGGTGGACAAGTAACAAATCAGGTTCCACATTTTCTTGACTGATTTAGAATCAACCAAAGGGCGAGCAGCGGTCATTATAGCAAGATATAGCAAGAGTGCATAGTAGTTCCTAATGGGTTGTTCTCAGCAAGGCTGGAGTGAAATGTGTTAATAGGACATGCTACATCTCCTCTCTCACGCAATGGCTAGCAACATCTTGAAGGGTGATGTCCATAGGCATGTTCACAAATGTGGCGAGTTTAAGTGCACTACTTTTACCAAAAGGTGATGCAACTGGAATTCTACAACTAGTATCTAGAATTCTACAACTAGTATCTTGAATCCAAAAACTAGAATCTTACAACTAGTATCCTACAACTAGAATCCTACAACTAGTATCTAGAATCCTACAAATAGTATCTAGAACCCTACAACTAGAATCCTACAACTAGAATCCAACAACTAGTATATAGAATCCTACAACTACAATCATACAACTATTATCTAGAATTCTACAACTAGTATCCTACAACTAGAATCCAACAACTAGTATATAGAATTCTACAACTAGAATCCAACAACTAGTATATAGAATCCTACAACTAGAATCCTACAACTAGTATCTAGAATTCTACGACTAGTATTCTACAACTAGTATCCTACAACTAGTATCTAGAATCCTACAACTAGTACCCTACAACTAGAATCCTACAACTAGAATCCTACAACTAGTATCCTGAATCCAACAACTAGAATCCTACAACTACAATCCAACAACTATTATATAGAATCCTACAACTAGAATCCTACAACTAGCATCTAGAATTCTACAACTAGTATTCTACAACTAGCATCCAACAACTAGTATATAGAATTCTACAACTAGAATCCAACAACTAGTATATAGAATCCTACAACTAGAATCCTACAACTAGTATCTAGAATTCTACGACTAGTATTCTACAACTAGTATCCTACAACTAGTATCTAGAATCCTACAACTAGTACCCTACAACTAGAATCCTACAACTAGAATCCTACAACTAGAATCCAACAACTAGAATCCTACAACTACAATCCAACAACTATTATATAGAATCCTACAACTAGAATCCTACAACTAGCATCTAGAATTCTACAACTAGTATTCTACAACTAGCATCTAGAATTCTACAACTAGTATTCTACAACTAGTATCTAGAATCCTACAGCTAGAATCCTACAACTAGTATCTAGAATCCTACAGCTAGAATCCTACAACTAGTATCTTGAATCCAACAACTAGTATCTAGAATCCTACAACTAGTATCCTACAACTAGTATCTAGAATCCTACAACTAGAATACAACAACTAGTATCCTACAACTAGAATCCCACATTGCTAGCTCTTGAGCCCTTGAGCAAGGCCTTCTAACCCTCAACTGCTCAGTAGTATAAATAATTGAACTAAGTTGTTCTGGATAAGAGAGACTGCCAAAAGCCGTAAATGTAAATGCTCAGCATGGGCACACATGAAGACCATCCCCCCAATGTGAAGCCATGTTTATCTGTTAAGTCATTCAAACAGCAGCTGAAGTAACATTATATGTCTTTAAAATCTTGAACTCCTACCCACTGAAGGCCATGGCATCATTGGAATTTAAGTGCCCTCTATGGGACTGTTACACCACTTAAAGAGGTTCCTCATATTCATCAAGCAATGTGGTCTTCAAAAAGAATAGCTAGTATTAGCATGGCCGTTCAAGCTGTACACCAGGCCTTTTCATCAAGTAGTTGAATGGCATTGTGGGTAACTTATAAAGAAAAACATTAAACTAAATTCCATTGAAAAATAAATCTTGGACACTAAACTTGGGACGGATGATGGCATAAGGAATCGTTTTCAAATTGGCTACCAAAACGTGTTATATTTATTTTTGAAAAACATGGTCCCACTCACGAAAAGATCAACACGAAATGTGTATAGTTTTTCAAAATGTGTTTACATTGAAACCTTTTTTGCATCCTATATTAGCGTATATAAAACTTTTCTCTTGCGAATCGCCTAGCTGAGAATGTTGTTGCTTGCAAAACATGAAATAGAGGTTTCAAAATTAAGAAAGTGAAAGGTGCTGTGAGGGCGACTTCACTGTATAAGAGTTTCATAACTAACGCTGCTGTTGTGTCTTGATTACTATCTAGTTATTGTGAAAGACAGACAAGTGGACCAAGATTTCCAGAGTTTCTTATACAGTAAAACCCCGTTGTATGAGCATAATTCGTTCTTGAAAATTGCTCGTAGGTCCATTTGCCCGTACGTTCGAACTGATTTTCCCTATAAGAATGAATGTAAAAGTGATTTAATCCGTTCTGAGACCTCATTTGATCGCTTATTTCTGCACTTAAAAAGTATTTGTAGCCTATTTTAACAAACAAATACACCGCAAATTACCGTAATGTAAACATAATTTAACACTTAGCCATGTGGTAGTGGTTGATTGTGAGTGTGAGACGCGCACCACGCTCATAACCTTCTTGGTTTCAATGGTAATTCTATTTACTTTCATTTTCACAACACCATCACTGATTTTCTTGGGAGACGTTTTTCAAGATTTCTAGTGAAATAAAAATATAACGAAAAAAAGTTAAGTTTTGCTGCACTGAACAACCAGAGCGACCAAGTGATACGTCATCAACTGAGCGACTGATGCTTCCCTCCGCCAAAAACGATATTTGCTTGTGAAATGGGGTAAATTTAGCAAGTAAGGTTGCTCGTATCTCCGTTTGCTCATACTATTAGTTGCTCGTACAACAAGGTTTTACTGTATAACAGTCAAGCAAGGATATAGTTTGAGGTGATTATGTAACGCAATTTAGTTTGGGAGATAAACGTGTTCAAAAGAGCGCACTTGGATGTTAGCTGTCCAAAAGGTAAAGTCTATAAGACATGTGCAGCACCTCACATGGCAGTAAAGAAATGTTCTTGATTAAAGAGGAGGGCACATTACACTTTTCTTATTCCAATGACTTCCCTTCATATCCATGCGAATACTGGGGGAGGGAAACAAACAAAGTTTCACTGTGTTCCAAATTTCATGTTTGGTGAACTATGGCTTGCAGAATTGTATTACATGTGGACAAGTGACCCACAGAAGAGCAACACGTTCACATTTACAGTATCTGGCAGACAGACTTATCCAGAGCGACCTACAAAACACTAATTATAGCGTTATCACAAACCCTTAGTATTATATAACAGCAGTAAAGAAAGAAAATCAACTTTAGAATAAAATCTGCTTGGTTTGCAGTGTTGAGCAGGAGCAGAAGGTATATATTTCGACTCTGATGCAAGATTTCATATCCGGGTCCGCTCATATTCACGGCAGGTCTCAAAAAAGTGATAAACATTGGAATAAAAACATTAAAAAAAATTCTGCCAATGTGGTCATTCTGACAATATTAACGTGGCCTGCGAGGGACAAGTAATTTGGCCTTTACCTTGAAAAAATCTTCAGATTCATATTTAACAATTAGGTCAAAAACTGTTGGTTTTTGTATTCAAGGATTATATAGAGCAGGCATCAAATTGGTAGTTTTGAAGAGAATGTATGCACTATGTTCTATATAATCAAAGATCTCTCCAGAACTGTTAAATATGTAGCAGGAATGAGCTCTCTCATAGAAGATCTCTAATTTCAAAACCACCAATCTGCAAGTAATGAACCCTTTTGATCCCAAACATGTTTGACTGACAAGGGACACGATGACTATCCTTTTCTTAAAACACTTCCATCTTTTCATTAAGGTGACAAAACCCAGAAGGCTGTCACCAGGTGCCAGGAAGAGTCATGGCAACGGTCCTAAAAAAGGAACATATCAGCGACCACAAACAGACAGATGCCTGTGTTTTGCTGACGGCCTCCCACTTGGCATTGTTTAAATTGCACTGCCCTTGCCTCACCATGACCCACTTGTGAGGAAGTATGTAATTGTCGACGGCCCTTTGGGAATTTGCCAGGAAAAGGAGAAAGGCTGTCTATATGAATAAACGACTGAAGCTGAAACATCGGTCAAGAGAAAAGGCCATCAACTACACAATGTCAATTTAAGGGCAGGGAGAAAATACGATATATAAACACTATAATAGACACCTGACTTTTCCAGCCATATGTGGTTCTTTCCCAAACTGTTCATGGCTCCATGAACATTTTACACTTTACATGGAATGGAGTTGAAGATCTTCCTTCTATAGTCCTCAAAGTTCAATCCTATTGAACACCTTTGGGATCCAAACCGAAAATCAGACCTCTTGGTTTAGTACCACAGAACTGCCAGTTCAAGTCAAGTCAAATTTATTTCTATAGCGCTTTTCACAACAGACAGTTAAGGTGAACGATGTGTGTTTATCCCTTAGATGTTATGAGGAAGAAACCTTGAGAGAAACCAGACTCAAAAGGGGAACCCATCCTCATTTGGGTGACATCAAGAGTGTAATCATAGTCTTCAAACAATACAGAACACTGGTGTGTGTGTTTCTGCCCTCTGCAAAATACAATCTCAAGTTGCAGGAGAACGTTGATGCAAAATAACATGATAACATGCGGAAGCGTTTTTTTAATCACTGGAGAGCATACGAGCATCAATGAAATATCCAGCATCCACACTGTCTGACCAGTCATAGATACAATGTCAAGTATGTCAACGTCAAGACCTTTGGAAGAAAAAGAAAAGTGGTCAGAGGCTACAGGTATGAATCTAAACACATAATTGTTTGTGTGTTCAGCAACCTGTGGTCAAATAAGGTTTAAATTTTAACTCCAACTTTGCCCCATGTGGGTTTTCTCCTCTCTATACCATCACTATTACATGTCCTCTAGCTCAAACATGCAAGGGTGGACATGAGAAAGAGAAAATAAAAACTTTCAGAATGTCATTCCGTCACTAGAGTAACACTCATTCTCTATTGCAAACTGAAATTTGACTTTTTCCTTCAAGGGGCCGTTTTACCAGTATCTAAACCAGAAGATCTCGCTCTTTAGACTGCTAATTGTTAAATGTTAAATGTCTGTCGCCAGGAGGGATTCCTGCTTCTAAGGGCTACGGCTGGTTGCCGTGGTATTGTAGTTAGCGCTTGACTAACGCAATGTGTCTTCGCATAAGGTTCTTTTTTCCTTCAAGTGGGGTTGAGTGAGACACTATTTTATTCAGCTTTCTTATTCAATTAATCCTTGCAAGTCGAAATATTTTAAAATATCCATTTATTTACCTTCAGACTATTTTTTAATAGTTAATCATTCTAACCATTTTAGATACTGATAAAACAAACAAGCACATGGATTCCTGTGAGAGGATATACGTAGCTTCGAGTAGTTATAGTCCTTATGTCATAAAAACAGGTTGAATACTTTGGGTATCTTGTGCCTCAGAAGTTAAACACTTTTGAGAAATGCTCCTCTGTACACAAGCCAAAACCCTTTCCATGTCAGACGGCAGGCTGTTTAATGACGCTATAGGGACTACTAAAGCACGGTGCCAACAGCTCATTGCATCATCAAGTACTGAAGGGCTTGTGCCATCCTCAGGGATACATTTTCACAATACAAATAACACCACGATTCAACCAGCAGCATGAACTCCGTCGTTAGCCTCGATTCCATGGTCTTACTAATGATTTAAGTGATCTTTCGGGACCTTCGAATATCACATGGAGCTCGAATGAGCACAGTCGTTGTCTTGACACCAAAAGCCAAGCTGCAATGTCGAGGTCAAAAGACACTGTTTGTACTTTTTCAAGCTCGGGTAATGTTACTTGTGAAAAAACACATTCCAAGAGCGGGAGAAACTAATTTCTCTTTTCAGTCTACAACCAATTCAATCGGAAGCGATAATAGGTTACGAGTCAGAACCTCCTGAGAACCTTTATTTTTTTTTTCTCTCTCCCCAACCCAATTCATTCTCTCTGGTCTTTGCTCAGGATCAGCTGTTGGTCAGATCACAAAAAAAAAAAAATCATTACCCATTAACTAAAAGGGCTCCAGAAACACAGCACTTTAGAACACACACACACACACACACACACACACGGCCTACATTATTGCTAAATGATTATATACCCAGGGCTGAAAAAGCAAGCGGGAATTAACACAAATCTATTTCCTCACACGGCTCTTTCACAATCTGACAGCATGGCATTATTCATTACCACAGAACCTATGAGAACTTGAGGAAACCATGGCGCTGTCGAGGTACCAGACCGAACCGATCGTTACATTTAAAAAAAATGTAAAAGCACTGGACGTTAATGATTTTACCAAGTAAATGTTTCACCGCATGTTCCACAGTCAACCTCTATTCAGATTAGGAACAGCATAAAAAAAATTTATAAAAAAGATATTTTTTAAAAATGACAAAATCCACCCAATATTCAAGATTAAATCCAACCTTAAGTTCAACTTTATCATTAAAAAATATCGAAATGTTACAGATTCTTTTAAATGCTATTAAATGGGGGCTGCTTTGCTTTCATTCGTTTTATGGTGTAATAATGTTTTTTTTTTTTTTTTTTTTTAAATTCATTGTTTAAAGTAGAACATGTATGTTTTCCTGGTGCCTTGGAAAGAAGGAACTCACAAATTGGAATGTTATTTCAGTATGTTGACAGAAAGTACAGTGGTACCTTGACCTACGAATGCATTAATGAACGAGTTTTCCGAGGTACGAGCGGACACTCGGTCGATTTTTTGCTTTATTACGCGAGCAAAAAATTGAGGTAAGAGCTCGAGACGCCGCTGCTAGATGGCGAAGCGAAGCCAGAAAGCGAAGATTGTGACGAAAATTAAGATAAGCAAAGAAGAAAAAGTAAAAATTGTAAAGTTTAGGGATACGTAGTGTACAGGAGTAAAAAACTAGTTTTCCCTCCGCCTCCGATTATCGCCTCTACCCATTTTGAGGGTTGGAACGGATTAATGCCATTTTAAGTATTTTCAATATAGAAAACTGATTTGATGTCTGAGCAAATTGAGATACGAGCTTGTCCACGGAACGAATTAAACTCGCAGGTCAAGGTACCACTGTATAGGGGGGGAACAAAAGAAAACACAGATACCTTAGCGAAAGAGTGTCTTTTGTTTGCGTGGTCATCGCACGTGAATCTCAAATTTAAAATCAAAAGCTTCAAGCTCAGTTTTACAGGTAAAAACCGGAGTATCTATCTGCTTATTTATTACTGCAAACCTTCAACATTCACAAATAATTTCAGACTGAAATGGCAATGACAGTAACCAACCTTAACCTACAGCGAGCTAAATATTATTGATAAAGTGAAGGATTACGTTTCCAAACCAGTGATTAGTATGTTGAGTTTTATAGACTGAACCAAGTGTCTGCATAGGAACTGATCTAAAGCCGATGCTATAAACTTATCTGAAGGTAGAGATATTGGACTTTGCACGATTCGTGGGGAGCAGCCATCTTGATTCAATGTCACTATGCAAACAAGGAAGAGACAGTTCAGTTGAGCAGACTATCGAGTTCATGGGCTGTGGTTTAACCACTTGGACATGAGGAATTTCAAAAGAATACCAACTTGCATTCATTTCACTCGTTTTCGAGAACAGCGTTAAAAAGCATTCGGCATCGTTTTTCACTATGTACGTTTTCACTTTGGTTTTCCATTCCCTTCTAAAAATCTCCAGCTCTTCCAATTAAAGATAACAAAAGGTTTGCCAAATGACATTTTGAAACGTCCTTCAGGGTCTTACGAGCTAAAACTCTCGCGCTGCTTGTTCGTGCTGTAGCGTGGAGAATGTGCTTCGAGCGATGGTTACAAAAAAGTGCTTCAAAAAGAAACGACGGGATTTCCAAGGACTTCTGAAGCACAAGAGATGTCATCTGTTAAAACATGTAGTCTATGGCTTTCTTTCTTACAGAGCAACAGTTAAGCACCTCTGAGCAAAAATGAGCAAGATTCCTGATTTGATCTTTACTTACAAACAACAAAAAAAAAGCCAAAAATATATTTATTTATTTAATAAAGTAATGCCATGTCGACAAAAGTATTGGGACACCTGACATTTCCAGTGGTATGTGGTTCTTTCACAAAATGTTAGAATGTCTGGGTGGAGTAACAATTTTCCCTTCACTTGAACTGAGACCCAAACCTGGTCCACCCTTGTGGACTTCTGTAGAACTCTGACCTCAACCCTAGTGAACACCTTTGGGATGAGAATGCTGACTGCACCCCAGGCCTCCTCACCTCCCCTAAATCAGTACCTGACTTTACTAACACCTGTGTGGTTGAATGAGCAAAATCTCCACAAACACACTCCAAAATCTATTGGAACATCTTCCCAAAAGTGTGGCGATTATTATAACAGCAAAAAACGGTGACTAATGGTGGAATTTGTCCGCAACCTTTTATTCATATAGCATATTTAAATCGAGCTAAACATAAATACATTTCTGAAAAGGTGAATTCGCAGCTATTCTTGCAGGATCCGAGTGGTTATGTAAGATATGTCTAAGCCTGAAGCAACACTTAAGAAGCAAAGCATTAGCAGTTTATACATAGTCCTACATAAAACGCTTGGTCACAGCTTTCGCGAGCGCACCGATTTAGATTTGGTACTACGTTCGTTTTACAGGCTGCGCGACACGCCGTCCCTACGACGCGTTTTTACTGCGACATTTTACCAGTTGCTGTAGCCGAAAAGAAGAAAATTGGAACCACGTTTATTCTGTTTTCCACTCGTCTGCTCTTTGTTCTCTTTCGCCCTAAAGGCAGCTCGTCTTCAGCTCGAGCGCGATTACCGTTCTCTCGGATTTCTTGTGCTGTCTCGCTGACGTCTACTCCTGAGTCAAAACACAGCGACGTTGACAAGGTGCATCGCAACAAACCCACACACACACACACACACAAGTCGGGATTAGTCATTCGGACAAAGGAAAAGTCGTAGTGTAATGAAGGAAAACGCACAGTAAAGCAGGCTTTTCTAACTTTAATATGGTCACTCCTCTAACGAAAGCTTGGGACATTAAACAGGAGGCATAAAAGGGAGAAAAAAAAATACAGCTTTTTTTTACTACACCCACTAACCGTATATAAAACCTCCTTTATTGCTCTAAAAGTGCTTATACGTGTATAGCAGCAATGTAGTGAACCTGAATGTTTCCAGTGATTATAGACTTCAGTGTTGGGGGATTTTTTCAGGTTTTTTTGCTGATTTGTTCATATCGAAGAGCGAAACGATTTTCATGGTTTTCTACAATGTCTCAAAAAAAAAAAATACATTTACCGTATTTTCCAGACTATAAGCCGCTACTTTTTTCCCACGTTTTGAACCCCCGCGGCTTAAACAACGAAGTGGCTTATTTATACATTTTTCCTGGGTTTTTCCCGGTTTCACAAACTTCAAGCCAAAAAACTGATCCCCATAACATTAGACCAATGAAATTTCTGAACGGAAACGAAAAAAACGCACCTCACCTGTGTTCTAAGCTGCACGGCTTCGGGAGAAAAATTTTTTTTTTAAACGCACAACGATGACAAAAGATAAACTCCCGAGAGAAATAGTTGTGAAAGGAAGGAGGAAGACAGTGAACAATGACTTTCTTGGTCGGCTACTGTTTAGATACAAGCCGTTGTAGTGCGTTGAGTCTGGGTGAAGGGAGAGCTCGCTAACTCCAGTTGCAACAGAAATCATATAAGCACAGACAGGTTTCCAAAACTCGTGCTTTTTTATTTTTCTTGGCAACAGCGTTAAGGGTTAGTCAAAGAAACTTAGAAATGAGCATCAGAAAATAATAAGGACATATTCCTCGTCTTGCACACATGCAGTAATACCGGAAAAAGCAGTGGCATGCTATTCCCAAAATACCGCTATGCTCCTAAAGGAAGCGCAAAGCCTGTGTAAAGTACATTAGTGTAGACATGTGGCTTATAGACAGGTGTGGCTTATTTATGTTCAAAATAAAGATATTTGTAAAATTCAGTGGGTGCGGCTTATATATGGGTGCGCTTTATAGTCCGAAAATTACGGTAAATTAAATCTTCTCGCTGTTCAGCAATGACGCTTGATGAACAATTCTCTGAATGACAAATCCAAAAAAGTGCTGGTGGAAAACATATCAGCCAGGACTTTTCCTGCAAACAGCATTTGTTTGTTTAAAAAAATAATAAATAAAAAAATACACCCAGACATTACAAGTACTAGACACACACACAAGAAATAATAAAAAAATAAAAAGAAGTCTTGACAGTGTCAAAACATGGCGTTCGAAGTAGAGCCAGTCAAGTCTTGAAAGAAGAGAGCAATCTTCCGTCTTCTTCCTCCACTGCACCAAAATCCACTTGGGTGCCTGCCAGATAGCAGCAGGATAACAAAATGTCAGTGCGAGAGCGAGTGACTTAGCAGACCTTATCCTCACATCACCTTGCTGCACTCAACAGCAGAACAGAAATCTGCACCGGGCAATTTATCTTCGGGAAGCTTCGCTGGCTAAAACGCCAGCCGTAATGCCGCTGTGCGCCAGAACCAGTTAATTGACCCGTCAAAATCTGGGAACTCGCTGATGCAAATGTTTTGCGCTTTGAATGTTTTAATACGCGAGAGGCGACTTACAATGGCACTTTCTCAACCCGAGAGAAGAAACGCTTTCTAACAGGCAGACTGCCCGAGCAGGACCATTTTCCGCATTTATTTTTCATGAAGTGGAGACTAAAAGGATACATATTCATGAATTCATGGTTGTCCGAAAATAATGGTACCCTTCATAAAAAACATTATACACGAATTATACTTTCTTTATGCATAATAAGAGGACTTTTTGTAAATAATAGTGTGTGCTCCAACAAGGAGTCATTTTTTCTTATAACTTACTACTTGTTGTACCTTTACATCAGTGTCTGCACATTTTTCACTGCCATAGACTTACAAGTGTTTACTTGTACTTTTCAACAGTGTCTACACATCTCTTTACTGCTATAGACTTTATGTACATATGTTTAAATAATATATCTTTACAAGCTGTACATACACTTACATATTTATCTGCACAATTGCTACTAATTGCAATTATATCTATCTATCCATTCAGAAAGATTGCTACTAACTATTTATCTAGTAACCTGTCTGTCTGTCTGTCTGTCTGTCTGTCTGTCTGTCTGTCTGTCTGTCTGGCTGGCTGGCTGGCTGGCTGGCTGGCTGGCTGGCTGGCTGGCTGGCAGGCAGGCAATAACCTATATCTGACTGTTGTACATATTTGGAAGCACACAATTGTTTGTCTCTGTATGTTGTAATATTTAAAACGATCTTCCTTGCCTGGCATTAAAACATCCAAACATGACCCAACATGCCAATGCACAAAAAGACTTAAAAAAAACTTCACCAAATTTGGGGTGGAACAACTCTTGCACAGAATCCTGACCTCAGCCCTACTGAACAACTTGGGCATGAACTGAAATACCGGCATCTCACTAACGCTCTCGGAGATAAAGGCACAAAAATCAACACAGCCAAACCCCTAGATCTGGTAAAGCCTTCCAAGAAGACCTGAGGTGATTAGAACATCGAAGGAGAATTTTATCTGGAATGGGAGGTTCACCAAGCACATACGATGGTGTCCATATATCATCGGCCATAGGGTTTGACACCACTGTGGATTATTTTTAAACGTCTCAGGGACATTAAAACGTGTGGAAATATAAAATCGGTTCTCATTCGTAAATGATGAGATTTCAACTGTAATACATTTATGTAAGTATTATAGTGTTTTATATAGAACCCTATGATCCTAACAGAGAAATGTCCTATTTGGCAGCAACATAAAACATTCTCTAAAGCTCTAAAGCCTTGGACGTCAATTACCTTACAACTCTGATTGATAGCCGGTAACCTCTACTTTAGGTTGAGTACAGGTATGAACTGTCAGAAGGGCTCCTAATACCGGCAGATGCTCATTTTCTGTGCACTTAGTGAGGTGCGTGATGATATCCATCGATGTCTATCAGTACAAGGAGAGTCTGCTGAAATAAATCAAGGCTGCTTATAAAAGAGTAACACCGACTGCTCCACTTTACTGGCGTGTTGTTTGCGCTTATTGAGTTTATAACAAGCTCTGAAAACAGCAGGTACATCATCAACTGTCTGGATTCCTCATTGGCTTTAAAGCTTTGTAGTAACAAAGGAACATGGACGATTCGCACATTTCTTCACCCCTGCTATGCTATCTTCTCCTTTTCTCCCTCAGAGAGGACCCGTGTTTCAGAAATGTCCATCAGGCATCTCAACACGTGAGGCAGCTCATCAACTGAAAAAGAAACTCTGAGACGTTGTACAATCTTTAGAGATGTAACTCCAGGTCATGATCATCTTCCTGGACAACAGAGAGATCATGAAGTGGGACGATGCCATGGAGGCCACTCAGTTGCTCGTCCAGTTCTTGGTCATCCTGAGATTGCACTACTGCAACTCACTCCATGCGATCTTCCTCTGTGTACTATTTAGCCTTGATCCAGAACGCAGATGTACGACTTACTTTCGGTCTTCACAAGTTCTCCCGAATCAAGCCATTAATGGGTCTACTCGCTTCCTGGACCAGATTTAAAACCCAGATGCTTGCCTATAAATCTAAAACCAGACCAGCCCCCACCTACCCGAAGGTACTTTTTTAGAAATCACTGCACCACGTTCTCTTCAAATTTGTGGGACGGCTCAGCTGAATACACCATCCCCCCCCAGATATGCGCCACGGTTCTTCTCCGGACTGAAGATCGGGTGAATTTCCCCCTCGCTGAGACTGAACATCTCTCTCCACACCAAGCACTTAAATGCTGACCAATTTTAAGAACAAGCCCCGACTTTAAACCAAACCAAAACCTGCTCTCCGTCCTCGCAGTATCAGTTCCTCTCAATATGTTCGTTAAAGAGGCTACAAAGCATTAAAACGCCTGCATCTGTTACCGATCACAGACCCCATGCGCGGAAGGAGAAGCAGTTTTAAATCCTGAATGGCCACAAATGAACAACTAACAGTCTGAAATGACATTCATTCCCAATCAATCAATTAATAAAACGCTAGTGCGAAATAAACACAATAAGCACAACAAGGTAGCGCCATATGTTCAGTCCATGCTCGCTAAGCACAAGAAGAACCAAATCAGCCAGGGCGCTTAATTACGAGTCACTTGGCAATGGGAGCAGTCACAAGATATAAAAATCACATGCTAGTTACAACATCATGCTGTAACCCACTATAAAATGTCTAAAACTCTGTTACACTGTAACCTCATCAGTTTGCGTTCTGAAACCCTCGGAGTCCAAGACAAGCTTGTGATTATGATGATCAGAAAAATGAAACCGACAGAATACAGTAAAAATTTCGACACAATAAAAAAACGGCATCCAGACCCTTTTTTTTTTTTTTAGTATAAACATTATTTCAACGGTGACGACGATGGACAGGATTAGAAATGAGTTTATTAGAGGGACAGCACATGTTGGACGTTTTGGTGACAAGGTGAGGGAGGTAAGATTAAGATGGTTTGGACATGTGCAGAGGAGGGACATGGGGTATATCGGTAGGAGAATGCTGAGGATGGAGCCACCAGGATGGAGGAAACGAGGACGGCCAAGGAGGAGGTTTATGGATGTGGTGAGGGAAGACATGCAGGTAGTTGGTGTGAAAGAGGCAGATGTAGAGGACAGGGGGGTATGGAGACGGATGATCTGCTGTGGAGACCCCAAATGGGAGCAGCCGAAAGAAGAAGATCATTTCAACTGTACTTATGACGAGGGGGTAGAAAGTGTGTCCGCTGACCTAACGCATGCGATCTGCTCAATAGATTCGCCACTAAATTAGAAACAGTTTCTTAGCGAAGAAGTAGCCACACAATGGGGCGTGATTATGATAGTCTTAAAAATCATAAAGGGTCATGTGTAATTATCAGTTCAAAACACCAAAATGGTGTCGATGTCTCGGACAACGGGTCAGCAAACACTAGCGTTTTATTTCTATTATATTTCACTCCACCAGTGGAAACAGACTCTCTGTATTTGACACCATTCATAAACCAGCTTCTGTTACAGCAGCATTATTAGTAATTAACTCTCATGGCACTTATAAACCCCTCAGAAAATAATCTTTGTCATTCGTGGCACATTAGTGCTGTTACTCGCATTGTCGCAATACTCACAGAATTCGTGGTTAGGAAATTAAGTGTATGTGAACATAAAAAGAGCTTAACAGAGATTATGTCTCAATTGGGTTATGGCTCAACAGCACCGTATAACGAATAAGTCAAATGTTGTAACCTTTAGAAGAAGAAACAAAAAAGTTTCGCCTTATCAACGAAAAGATTACGAGATCAAATAAATGGCAATGCCACAGCCAAGAGTCCAAAAGTGCAAAAAAAATAGAGCATGTTCTCTGGGGTGTTCAGGGCAGCATTACCCGATCGTGGGCAGTCTATGAGCTCATGTTTGCAGAAAAGCCTTTCAGTAGCACGAACAGAAGATTGAAAAGACGTAGAAGCCGGCTTTTACCCGACCTGCGAGATAGCTGTCGTGTGATAAGGGGGGGAGGGAAGGAGTTAGTGGGTGGGAAATGGCATATGCCCAAGCATTCATCTTCAGTAACACCTTATCTTGGTGTGGGATCCAGAGTGTATCCTGGGAACATTAAAGACACCATGGATCAGATGCCAGTCCCCCATTTACACATTCACACCTAGAGGCAATTTTGAGCAGCCATTTCACCCACTGGCATGTTTGTATTCTGGGGGAGGAAAAAATAATTTAAAAAAAAGAAAGACCCAGCATACACACACACACTCCACACATACATGAAGTGGAGCTCTGGAGATCTGAGGAAGTACTAAAGCATGTGGTGCAATGACACATCCTGCACCACCATGCTCCTTGACCAAATTACTAATAAGAACCAAAATAAATAATGTAAGGAAATGATCTGGTACGCTATTGATTCAATCAAACGTACTGGGTTTTTTTTGTTTTGTTTTTTAAGGGAGTGCAGTTCTAGGTGAAGGAAATGGTGAGAAATTAATCTGGACTTGTTCGAGTCCACGCCATACGGAGGACAAACAAAACACAATGTATTGGAAGGAGTATACGAACAAAATCATAGAGACGAAACATTTTAGAGAAGAATGCGGTTATTATTGTTTGCTTCATGTCCGCCCTTGGGGTCTTTTGTAGGAGATGAGGCTTTGCTCAGTGGGCCTTGTTAGCTCGCATGACTCTATAGGTGTTAGCGTGTAGGGTTGAAGTGTGTGTGTGTGTGTGTGTGTGTGTGTGTGTGTGTGGTGGGGGGTGAGATTTTTGCTACAAAAATGATACAAAGCTTCCATTTATTTTGTTTGATCTCATGAGACTGCGTGTGAAAAACAGAGGACCAGGAACAAATGATGTAAAAGCGTTTGTAGTGTTTCAGGGTAAATCACTGCACGCCTTCCTACACGGACTGGACTCGTATGGAGCTCGGAGCTTCTACCCCATGCCTAGCAAAAAGCTAGCTGGAGATGTGTGACAAAGCGAAGGGCATGGACACAACTAGCACGGCATTAGTGTTCACACCAATCATGAGCTTTCTAGCATAAGAGAAATAGTCGCTTTCAGGTGGGAAATCAAGAGGATCAGGACAGCTAGGTACCACCTTTTAACCCAATAACCCCTCAATATACACGCAATGACATGAAAAGACATCCGGGGGGAAACAGCAATATGAACCAAATGGATCCGCACTGGACAACCAATAGCCATTTTCTCCTACATGATATTGTTATTATAATTATTTTTATTTTTTTAACATGCAAAACATATGCACAAGTCACTGGATGAACTGAGCCTTGCTAGCCTGCTACAGCGCTAATCCGGCGGGCTAACTGCTTAGCTCGGGGCAGAAACCCGGGTGGGTGAGGGCGCATGGAGATTCCTGCACAGGACAGGGTTATACACACTGCCACTTACCCCACTGAAGGTGTCCCCGATCCCCCGGTGCTCATGTGCACTCCATAGATCCCGAATGGTAAAGGCAAAAACGGGGAAAGAAACGAGCCGCTGGAGATCTCACACACACATAGGCACGCACGCGCGCGCACACACACACACACACACACACACACACACAAGCGCGCACCGAGATCCAGACAGAGACAGCGGGAAGGCCAGCTCAGCGGATCGCGGCCATCACGCACTCAGAGCCCGCTGTTAGAGCGCGTCGCAGCGCCGCCCGGACATTTCACTTCATTCCTCTCCAGCTCCTCCAGCTTCTTACTCCCGAGTCCCCGGATAAAAAATAAACCTTGCAGCTGCTCGCCTCCTCAGATTTCTAAGGGAGATAAATTACGTCGATCGTGAGGTTTTCATGTCGCTCCGCTTTCCCTCAGCGCCTTGGCTCAAATATTTAATGGCTGTTTGTAGCCTCGCAAAGCCGAGAGACACCGAGACTCTGTCCGCAAGCTGGAGCTAATGGAGCTGCTGCAAAGCCCGGGCTGAATCCTCCACTCGGATTGAACTGACTGACTCTGTGTGTGTGTGTGAGTGTGTGTGTCTGTGAGTAAAACTGAGAGTGTATGTGTGTGTTTATGTTTAGATCTAAGTGTGCATACAGCTTTCATTGATTACATTAATAATTATGTCAATGTGAGGTCCCCAAAATGCTAGTACAAGAGAGAGTGTGTGTGTGTGTGTGTGTGTGTGTGTGTGTGTGTGTGTGTGAGAAAAGAGAGAGACAGACAGACAGACAGACAGAAATATACTGGTGGGGACAAATAAGTAGGAATAATAAAGAATTAAATTTGTGGGGACATTTGGCAGGTCTCCATTAAAAGGCCTTTTTGCACTTTTTTTTGGTGTTGTTTTTTAGTAATCATTGTAATGGTTTTGGTGTCTACTGAATTCTTTAGTTCTATGAATTATGTCAATAAAAGGTGTGTGTGTGTGAGAGAGAGCAAGAGACAGAAAGATATTTTAATATCCTGGTGGGGACATGTAGTAGCAATAATATAGGAATATCATCTACCAGTTTTTATTTTGCTACAAAAACTGCAGGTTACATTTTTTAGTATTTATGGTAGTGGTTTAGGTGTTGAATTCTTTAGTAAACTATGTTAAATTAATTATTATTAAAATGGAAAGTCCTCATTAGGCATGTGTGTGTCTGGGCATGCTTTCATGTCTTAGATAGGATGTTGCTCATTCTAACCGGTTGTTTAAAACAAAACAAAAAATTGCTTTCCTTTTCCTTTATTTAATCAATTCTTTATTAGTTATGTCAATGAAAAGACCTCACAAAAGTAGTATGACAAATATGCATGTGTCTGGGCATGTATTTATATCTTGGTAGGGAACAAAATGTGCCAGAGAACTGACAGGTGTGAATTTGTAGGGACATTTGTTTGATCTGAATGGGAGAACCTTTTTCTTTAGCTTTTATTATTTAATTTTATTACTTAGGTTATAGATAGATTTATGTGTAGGTACAGGCTTCTTTAGTTCATATATGAAAGGTCCTCAGTAGGCTAGTAAGACACATATTTGGTGTGTGTGCAAAACATTTGTAACGGGTTATACAGGAATGGATGTGTGCTCTGTTTGCAACATCCGTAAGCACATATTGCCACAGTAAAAAATGAAACATGTCAAATTTTAAAATAACCATCAATTTCCTTCATAATTAGCTTGGTCATATAAGTACCATGTGTTCATGTTTCCTGCATCTATTATCACATGCTGGGGTAGTGTAGCCTGTGTCCAGTCATAACAGTGGGACGTTTGTGACATCTCATTCATAATGTAGAAAATCTCACAGTAAATTGATTCTGTGCAAATTTTCATTAAAAAAAATCAACTAAATACAAATCTCTACTACCCACTTTAAATCAATAAAAGTGTCAATTATATATATTTTTTTACAGTCCCATGTTATGTTTAGGTAAATCCTTGTCATCATATAGGTCTTTTTTTATTTTTAAATAGAAGTGTGTGCAGGTCATGAATACTGAAATACACTATATGGACAAAACCATTGGGATACTTGACTTTTCTAGCTCTTTGTGGTTCTTCCCCAAATTGTTACCCCAAAGTTAGAGGCACACAATAGGATCGAATGTCTTTGGATACTGTAGCATGACATTTTCCCTTTACTTGAACTAGGAGATCCAAACCTGTTACAGCATGGCAGTGCCCCTGTGCCCAAAGCCAGCTCCATAAAGATATGGTTTACATGGGCTGGAGTGAAAGATCTTAAGAGGACTGCAGATAAACTGGAACACTAACTGCACCCCAGGCCTCCTCACTCTACATCAGTAACTGATTTTACTAACACCCTTGTGGCTGAATAAACACAAATCTCCACAAGCACACTCCAAAATCTAGCGAAGAGTGGAGGTTACTGTAACAGCAAATGGGGACTAAATGTGAAATGGGATGTTCAAAATGCACATACAAATCTTACAAAATCATAATCATCATACACAAAATAATACAAATCATACAGAAATACTTAGGTCCTCACAACTTTTGTCCATTTACAGTAGTGTATATTAGCATTAAGAAGTGCATCTGTTTCATGTGATGCTTGGTGTATCCTCTCATGATAAATGATTGGGATCAGCATTGCTTTAAACCCTTTTGTTATTTAAACATTCACGAATTAGATCCTAAATTTAAAGTATCTACTATATCATTATATCAGTCATTTTTTTCCGACTAATTGATAATGGATTTTTAGTTTCACTTTTGGCCAGATGCAAAATCAGTATCCTTTTACGGAATCTATTGATTTTATAGCTCAGAATGGCGTTGTCAGGCTTTGAAGAGAGCTGCTTAACTGAACATTTTATTCTCCTTTGCTGAACGAGTGTCAGAAGGTCTTTGTATTTGTAGGCCAAATCAGCTTGCAGTTGCAGGTGAAGCAAAAGAACCAGTCATTGTGACAAGCAAACATGTCATACTATTTGTCATACACTGGGAGAAGATAAACTCTAGTGTTTACTCTGCTTTTGTGCTGAGGAAGCTGAGGGGAATCGTTCTGAGCTAGTTGCCATGGGAAACCAGGGTATGCTAATGTTGACTTGGTATGAAAAGCGAAAGAGAGAGAGAGAGAGAGAGAGAGAATGAGAGAAATATAGAAAGAGTCTCTGTAGCATTCAGAGACCATGAGGCCAGGGGAAACTGAATTAATGAGATAATTTTCACACTGGGAGGGTGGCAGTCAGGTCCACCACTTTATCTTCTCATTGCCTCTATACTTTCACACTGAGTTAACCACTCAGTCACACAGAACCTGCTCTGTTTTTCCTATAATTGTTTTCCTACCGAGCTGTAAGCACTGGCGATGCAAGCAAAAGATAAATACGATTCGGGTGAAGCAATCGCTCCTCGACACACAGGTCCGAATGAAAACACAGACTGGAACTCGTCCAAATCAGTTCTATCCGCACTCTCAACACTACAAGTGTGTTATTTATACCGTTTCAAATTGAGTGCATCTCATGGTTTGTCAATCAAACGAATCAGTCTGTTGATTAGACAAATGAATCCAAGGTTAAGTGACTAACATATGCTTCCTGATGCTTTTGCTTTTCATAAGCAAACTGACATATGGGCTTGATTCATAGTGGCGTTGTCTCTAACCTGAGGCTCTGACGCCATCAACTCGTCAGGCAGGAAGAAAACATGTAATAAATCACATCTAGAGAAAGAAAACATTTGCTGAAAAATCAATGAATGGGTTTCCTCATTTTTCTTCTTTGTCGTTCTGATTGCATTTTTAATTAGGGAATGTGTCATGGCCAGGCGACTGAGACACGATTTACATGTGCATTTTTTTATTATTTTTTTATTTCCTTGGTCAGGCACTTGCTATGCTAATTAATCAGTAATTGTAATGAGCTGTAGAAGGATACATTCAGAAAGACTAATGAAGTGGGACAAAAGGGGGGACACGGGCATCCGAGTTCTCCCTGCCTTTTGTGCCATCTGCAGATGCATTCTCATGGTAAACCAGTTCATTTCATGCTGGACTCCTTTTCTATGGCACGTATACATTGCAGATGTTCCATTCTGTCATCCAACTCCAGCATAATTTGACAGGGGAGCACAACAAAAGCTGTGATGGCATATTCTGCATGTTATTTCCAACCATAGAGCCCAAAGAAAAAAAAAAAAAAAAGAAGCCAATCAAAAAGGAAGCTTTGACAAACCTCCCATTACATTCAAATTACTCCCTGTGGTGCCACGCGGGGTGTGCTGACTTAAAATTATGCCATATTATATTTTAGGCACAAACAGGTGTACTTACAGAATGTGCTTTTATATTCCTTGTGTGCATATAATTAGATTAGGTTTATTGCGTAAATGGGAGAAAAAAAGGCTCAATACGAGGAAAGAAAAATGAACACTGGGTGTTGATATAATGCATTAGCAGTGGTGATAAATTCAGCAAATATTACAATCATTGTGAAGATTATGAAGGCAACCATTAGCAGTAATTTGTTTTTCAAATGCCCCTCCTCCAGCTATTCTCTTGTTGAAAGTAGTACTATAGTAAAAAGCTATAAAATGCAATTTACATTCAGAGAGATTCCCATTAGTGGAGTCATTCTACAATGTAATTGTTTTTTTTTTTGTCCTATAATATCTCAATAACCGGAATACATAATTATCGAGGTTGTTCAGACCAATGTAAACATTTCACCTCATAATTATCATAGCTAAAAAAAAGAATTACCAAATGTATAATTTCTAGAATGTCTATTGTTTGTTCAAATTAACAGGTATCAGCTCAATTAGCTCTATATATTTCATTCAGTTTTATTCATATAGAACCTTTAGATTGTAAATATAAAAATATGTGTAAATATATATTTAATTAATAAATTAGACCCTATAATTTTATCCTTAATGAGCAAGCTCCATTAGATGATATGAGGAAAAAATCTTGAGAGGAACCAGGCTCAAAAGAGAACCCCTCCTCCCATCCACAAATCATCTGGGTGACACCAAATATCCATTCATTTTAGTTCTATCATTGTTTTTTTAACTGTTCACTGATGGACGCTGAGGGCATTTGTAATTTTAAGCCATTGTGTCAAACTCTTTATATTGGGGCTGTCAAAATGAACGGATTAATATCGCATTAACGCAAATTCATTTTAACGGCACGAATTTTATTATACGCAGGATTAATTTAGCGCGCATTTCTGTTTGACCATTTTTATTAAAAATATAAATAAATAAATATAAAAGAGGCAAAATTAGAACCTTTAAGGCAACACACATTTATTCTCGACATCATTTCTTTACTCTTAAATCTACCGAAAAGTAATTTTTAACCACTAAACATTTGTTTTGCTGATGTGCCAAGTCTTAAAAACCGTAATAATGCACACATCCAGCAATTGTAACTGTCCGTGTGGGAAACATTGCAAAAGCTCCTTTTGGTGTCCTGACGATTTACGTAATTTGAAACACTGTAATGTAAAACATTTACAAAAATATATTTTGTTCACGCTCCAAGTTTGGTTTTACTAATAATAAACATACATTTGCATAAAGCATCCATATTTGTAAATGCCAATGTTGATTAGAGTATTAAAAACATGAACAACTTGCGATTAAGTTGCGATTAATTACGAGTTAACTCATGACAATCATGCTATTAATTGCGATTAAATATTTTAATTGATTGACAGCCCTAGTTTCTATTCATTATATTCAAAATCCTTCATCTGTCTTTAGATATTTTATGGAGTCTCAAATATTACATTAGTAATTTACAGCAACATTGGTACATTAGTTATAAAATCAAACCTATGATTATAGTAATGCTATGTTACAGTCTGTTCTAGCTCACTGTCTGACACTTCTTCATATTCTGCCTAAAAAGAAGCCATTGCATGCCAAGCCTAAAGCATACAGAACAGTAAAGAAAGCCTCTCCTCTCCTCATTTATCATCCTTTTATAATTGCCCTTTAAATAATGCCCATGGAAGCTTCGGAAACATTAAGTGCTTAAATGGAGGACTTTCTTTTTAGTGCGAACATTGAAAAAGGCCAGAGCATGTAAGCGGGTGTGCGAGAGAGTGTTTTATTTTAGCACTGTGAGAAAGAAACGGTCTCTGGCACTTATTTTCTAGATTTATTCACTTGACCTTATTAGAAATCATCTAGCATTGGAAAGGGCAGAGGCTGATCGGGGATCAGGTTACACATATTCACATCCCAGTCATCACTCTTATGAGGTAATGGGAAAGCCAGTCCGAGATCATTAAATGGCATGCCACGGTTGTTATTCACTTTCCGACTGGAAGGTAAAGTGTAGCATGAGGTTTCACCCCGAGGCAGGAAGCCACTGTGGGATAAAATTTCTTTGGTGTGTTTGGTAAATTGTAGTCACTTGACCAATCAGCACTCTCAGGCAAGAGTGGTGACAGATAAGGTCGCCAACCTGACAAAGAAAACTAAAAAAATAACCACACACCACACTACACAACACATATATTGTATATGAAGTAGTTTATCAGGCTTGAATCTGTCTTCGGAAAGATAACACAGATTTTTAAGGCTACAGCTTTGCTACACTGACGAGACGTCATGCTTGAATGGACTACAACAGGGAGTTGATGTATGGAGTCAGTGCCATTTTGAAATAATGAATGCCTTGAGTTGAACCTCTAACTTGCTACACTTAGATTGGTTCTTATGTAGTGCAACAGATTATTGTCCTAAGGGCAAAAGTCTCCATAAATAAAGGTGTGTTTGGCATTTTTTCATCACACGCTCACACACAAACAGGATACATTTACACCATTTAGCCACCATTAAAGATTGAACGCTTGTTTAACACCAGCCTCATGATTCTTAAATTGACAGTGGCTATAGTCAGGTGTTAAGTCGGATTTAATGTGCACTCTTTCCAACCATACAGTCAATATATAAGTCATTGAAATTACTTATTGCATACACATATGATTAAATAGCGCATTGGGAAACTATAGACTGCATTTTATTTGACATAACCTATAAAGAATTATTATTCTTTATTACTAGTAACATTCTTTATTACTATTACTAATGAAAGAACTTCGCAATAGATTGGCACAATGTATACGCACTATGCATGCTATTGTTTCAAGTATTTGTTCCATAAAATGCTTAATTACCCTTTCAGAAGCAGAACATGGGGCTGGTGTTAATCCGCTCTAGGTTGGATTTGAGTTAACCTATATAGATGATGGACAGCCTAAAGGTTCTTAGCACCATTGTTTATCCTAATCTTTGCATGACAGCTTTTCTTATAGAAAATAAAGAAGCAAGACAGAGATAGAGAAAGAGAAAAAAAAAAAAGAATAATATTAGCTATTTTTAAGTGTGTCTCTGCTTTCTTGCTTTCTTGCTTGCCCCCCCCCCTTGGTTTATAGAATTTTCAGTCTAATTATTTGATTTCATGGTGGCTAGAATGGCATGTAACTGCCTTCTAAAGATTTATATGAAATTCCAATCAATAGTGGTGAAGCTTGGAGCCAACAACAACAAAACAAGTAGAACTAACTGCCCGTTTTTTAAGAGCATGATTATTGTACATATGTTATTGTTCAAGTGTGGTATTCATGTTGGCTTTGTAAAATTAATCTCTCTCTCTCTCTCTCTCTCTCTCATAGTCAGCCACTGGTCTTCTGTGGGAGAGTTGTGCTCAATTTCCATTTTTATGAACAATCAGGTTCCCTCTGTCAGAAAGAAGGATGGAAGAGCGCTGCAGGATCAATGTCAGCTTGCCTTCTGAATAGCAATGAGCTCCAGGCAGCAGCAGCAGCAGAAGCAGCAGCACTGAAAGCTGTTACTGCTATTACTCTGGAGAAATGAGACATCAGTAAAATAATACATTCAATTTGATTCATTCCAAGGTTCAATCCAAGAGTGATTCTCTATTAACATCAGCTAATTCCAGCTTGTAATGATTGACCGGCACGCACAAAAAACTACCAGACATTTCGACAGAGAAACGTGTGTCAGGCTCTCACCGAATATAATAGAGCTGATTATTTTTTAAACACGGTACAGATCTGCGGAGATCCACAAAATGTCTGTCAAAAGCTGATTTATGTCCCGACACACGCTTTGAACCGATGTTACCTGATGAGAAGCCTTAACAAAAAAAGCAGCAAGTGACAAATTGTGACTGATTTCTGTGGCCATGTTGTTGAACTGGCTTCAAAAAAGGCAGATTTTTCTTTATTTGGATTAAGGAGCAACTTCGACTATGTGCATGGACGTTTTACTGGTAGTCTATTAATAGTTTTACATATTTTTGTTCATGTCTTTGCTTTTACAAACAACAAAACAATTACTATTAAGAAAAATGTTAAAATCTCTTTTGGAACTAAAAAATTGTCAACAAATTTCCAATTGACACTGGAAACAGGAAGGCATGCAGCCATATCCCATAAAAACACAAACCTTTACCACATCTTCACAAAATCTTTTTATCATACAGGTTTTTGCAATGATTATTTGGGACATATGTTGTGTTTCTTCCCCAAATTTTACCACAAACTTGGAGGCACACAACTGTATAGGATGTCCTTGGACGTATTACCATCAACTTGAACTTGGAAATCCAAATCTGTTCAAGCATGAGAATGCCCCTGTGAACAAGGGTTATTTGTGAACAAATATCACTTAAAGATATGGTTTGCATCAGTTGGAGTGGAAGATCTTGAGTGGCCTGCTATAGTTCTCTGACCTCAACCCTATTAAACATCTTTGGGATGAATTGGATGCACCCAGGCCTTCTTACCTCACCTACATCTGTACATGACTTCACCAACACCCTTGTGGTTGAATGAGCACAAATCTCTGTGACTACACTCCAACATTATCTCAAAAAGAGTGGAGGTTTTAATAACAGAAAAAGGGGACTAGGTGTGGAATTGGAAGTTTGAATCAAGTAATTACATATCATTTTATATATATAGCACATTGTAAAAAGTTGGTGCGAGCTACTTTTCTGTAAAACTGCTGTGCTACACCACTTAGCTCCAACCCTAGTGTTTATTACAACATTTGCATTGATCCTTTTTAATAAAACTGTCCAACATTTCCTACTAACTGCATTACGTTCTTCCTGTCAGACTCTTTACATGACTGAAAATTCAGAGAGAATTGCAAAATGTGAAGGACAAGAGGCAAGTAATCGCCTCTACCTGGCAAAGTGATGCATTAAGTAATTTAGACACGAGGGCCACTGAAGAACGATGCTCTCAATTACATGAGCTTATCGATTTTTTGCCAGAAAGAGGTTCAGCTGCAGCCTTTAATGTATGAGCTTGTTGTTAGAGAAGCTTTCAATTAGACACTGAAATAACAGGAAGAACTTTAGGATTTTCCATAAATTAGTAATATAAGTTTTCATCATCGTAAAATACAATATGAGACATTACTGTGCCTCGTTTAAAACCACACCTGCTCCACATCGTGTTAAATAAAAACGGTAAAAGAAGAATAACGGTAGCTCAGTGGTTAATGTGCTGGGTTACTGATCGGAAGGTCGGGGGTTCAAGCCATGGTATCGACAATCTGCCACTTTTGGGCCCTTGAGCAAGGCCCTCAACCCTCTGTGCTCCAGGGGCGCCGTATCATGGCCGACCCTGCGCTCTGACCCCAGCTTTCGGGCAAGCTGGGATATGCGAAGAACGAATTTCACTGTGCTGGATGTATATGTGACAAATAAAGGCTAGTCTTCTATTCTATATTCTATAGTCATTGAGGCAGGAGACTGTAGACTTCTTCAGCACAGGGACGATGGTCATCGTCTTAAGGCACGTAGAAACAACGGCGCTGCTCAGGGTGATGTTGAAGATGTCGGTAAAGACATCCGCTAGCTGTTCTGCACATTCCCTGAGCATTCTGCCAGGAATGTTGTCTGGTCCAGCAGACTTCTGTGGGTTAACTTTGCATAGAGTTTTCCTCACTTTAGCTGTGGTTAGACAGAGCACCTGGTTACTGGGGGCAGGGGTGGTCTTGCTGTCCGGCAGGGCCGGCAAGACCTTCTCTTCTGACCTAAACACTATCAAAAGCACTTACTTACATTTACAACCTAAACTCTAATATTTGTTTCATACATTTTGTATTAATTTATTCCCAACAGTTTATTCTCTTCATTTCGTGTCGTTTCTCTTGGCTGCACTGCTTCCAGTACGTTTATGTGGATGTTAGATTTTTAGCCAATCAGATTTCAGGCTCTTTGTGCTGCCATGTCAATCTAATCTGCCCAGGGCCTTCAGAATCAGTAGTGCTGGCTGATGTACCATAACCTATATTAGCAATTGGTCTGTTTCTTTATCCAATCAGATTGGAGACAGGTGAAGGTGATTAGTATGAAGACGAGGTGCTGGGAGTATGCTGAGTGCCTTTCTTGACACCCAAATAGAAATACTACTTTTACATATGTATTTTTACAAAAAATACATTTACTTTATTACTGTCCACCACTGAAAATAACAAAAAAAAAGTTCTGTGAAAATAAAAAAATGAAAACGAACAAACAAACAAATATATATATATATATATATATATATATATATATATATATATATATATATATATATATATATATATCAGTATTATGATAGTGTAATTTTTTGTGTCATCTTTTTTCTTTTCTTTTCTTTTCTTTTCTTTTCTTTTCTTTTTTTTTTTGCTCCCTGTTGATGAAAATCTTGTGAATTTTTGGAAAACACCTCTCTCTCTCTCTCTCTCTCTCTCTCTCTCTCTCTCTCCTCTCTCTCTCCCTCCCCCCTCACCCTTTTCTGCCAAAATGCAAATCAAGATCACATTCTTTAATGACATCTATTTTCTTCTGACAATAAAACCTATAGTTATACTTAAAAAGAAAGATGAGAAAACAAGTATGCCATTTAAAGTCGCAGCTCTGTATAATTCTACAAGATCCGGTGAATAAATTTATATTGTTATGACTTTTATTCCCTGATTACATTTTCCTTCATGGCTGCATCTTAATTGTTGTAATTCAGTAATATTTTTTCCGGTATTCCTTTCTGTTCTTTATTTCTTTCATTTTCTCCTCCCACAGTGTAAATATTACATATCAGTATTATATGTATGCAACTGTTAGAACAAGAATTCTGGACTGATAATACTTTTTGAAAAAAAGCAAAAGAATATTATAAATAGATATTTGCACAGAATTGATACTGTGTGCTATAAATTTAGAAGATACAGTCTGAAGAGTCACAGAGTGCAGGCTGTTCTGCATTCTTTACCCTGAGGGGTTGATCCACGGGTGCTTTGTGTGTGTGTGAGTGTGTGTGCACATTACTGTGAGTTCTACTTTAATCGACTGCACAAACACTCAAGCAGTAAACACAGGAGACTAGCAATAGCATCTGGCTCTTGCTTTACCTTGCCCTATAAAAAGAAGTGTGCGCATGCAAAGAGTACTAATATGACTTCTGCTGACTCGTCTTCCTCGTTAATGACTCCGTCTCCCTCTTACCAGTGAGGACACACCAGGCAATTTGCTTTCTCTCGCCTTGTTACTACACTACAAAATGCAGTGACGGGGTGTCAGACATAAGTGCCCTTGAGGAAATGAGGATTTTGTATTATTAGGATCTTAAGCCCCAAAAATAGAAACAAGAATCAGCGAATCTGGTGCTCCTGCACTGCAAAATATGACATCCTTTTAAGTGAATACATTTTAGAGAGAGTTGAATAAATAGAACAAGATTAAAATAAGATTATATTATATATAATATTTACACTATATCAACAAAAGCATTGGGACGTCTGGTTTTCCAGCCATATGTGGTTCTTAGTCAAGCTGTTATCACAAAGTAGAACGCCCATAATTGTATTGGATGCCTTTGGTGGCGTTCAATTTTCCCTTTACTTGAACTAAAAGACCCAAACATATTCCAGCATCACGATGCCCCTGGGAACAAAGCCAGCTCCATGAACATATGGTTTACAAGGGTTTGAGTGGAAGATCTTGAGTTGACTGCTATAGAGCTCTGACCTGAATTTACTAACAGAATGTGGCTGAATGAACAAAATCTGCACAAACACACTCCAAATATTTAGTGCAGAAGAGTCCCAGAATTCCCAGAAGAGTGGACTCAGCAAATGGGGACTAAATGTGGAATGAGATACATAACAATATAAGATAATATGTATTACTTAGAGTTTTTTATGTATTTGTTTATTCATTTATATAACAAATTTGCTAATCTGTTACTACTATGTAATTTCTTAAGTACAATACAATTACTGTACAATATAGGTTATTTTGCACTTTTTTAAAAAACTAAATACTATAAATAATACCAAACTTTTTTTTTTTCCCAATAAAAGACAATTTCAGCTTGAAGTGAATAAAAGTGTCTTGAAATATTAGCTAAATGCTAACCAAAATGTATCATATCCAATCTTATTTTAACTTGCAGTGTGCATTTGAAATGTATAAAGAAACCAAGGGGAAATGTGCAGCTCAATGGCCATGTTAAAATCCAAACACAGCTTTTTAATTGTGGCGTTTTACTGTAGAAATTTTCTAATTAAATGAGATTTAAGAAGATCAAGTGGTCTGTCGATATTTTATCATACATACCAACTGTGCCAAAATTAGTGGAAGGCACTTATGTCCTGACATTCAAGTTAAAATGTGCTTGTACATTTACAAAGGTACATTTACAAAGGTACATGGTTCATGGAGCATCTTCTGTGAGCTTCTAATTTTGTGCAACTTGGCACATTATGTTCTGTTTGTTTGAGTTGAAAGGAAGTAAAATAAGCCACTCCCGAAAGTTTACTTCATATCCTGAATATTATCTTTAGAGCAGATCTTCCTTTCTCTGTATGGTTTTCACAGGTAAGTAAGTACATAAGACATGTAAAGATTAGAGGTAGAGATGCATAGGTTCTTTTGTTCAGTCGCGTCATTATTATCAGCAATTTCCTTCGAATGTACAAACTTATTTCTATCAGAATTAATCGAATGTAACTACAGGCTTCGACTAAGTATGAATCACAGTGAACGCAGGTTTTACTGTAAACCTCTTGTAAAAGTGTCTGATTACAGTTTAACTCCTGTTATCATCTGAGGAATGTTCTACCAACTGAAACAGCTGTCAAATATTTTACTTGTTATTCTTTATGAATGTTACATGGTTCAAAGATGATAATCAGTAATCTCTAGATTAGCTGTACTCATTACCATTTCACAGTGTACTTCTATAATCACTCTTATCAGAGTCTGATAATGACTTTTTTTTCGTAAGCAGTTATTATTTTTCTTATGATTTTGCACTGTGATTACTTTGTGTACCATTCTTCCAGGACAGAAGATTTTTCAGTAATTATTGGGCAGGAGGAATAGTGGCTTAGTACTTAACATGTTTGCCTTACGCCTTCAGAATTAGGGGTTTGAATCCCACCTCTACCTTGTGTGTTTCGTTTCGCATTTTTTTCACGGTGCTTTTTCTACTAGTGCTTTGGCAAGCCTAGACATATCTGACATATCTGTCTGATTTGTATTTCCAATTGGTCTGTAGAGATGGGTTGGCACCCTGCCTTGGGTGTCCCTTGTCTGGTGTCCTGACTTCCAGGAAAAGAGCTTCAGGCTCCCCTGTGACCCTGTGTAGAGTAAGTGGTATAAAAAATAGATGGATAAAATGGATGTCTGGTCAGTCATATAAGCATTCTTAGATCCATTATGACTTTGTGCAAAAGCTGTATGATATTGAAAAGAAATGAGAAGCATTAAAATATTCCAAGCACTTTCATAGTTATAGAAAATAACAGTCATTCACTTTACTGATTCAATTATAGAGAGAATGTGAAAGAGAGAGAAAGACTGTAACCAAAACATAACACAAGATAGAGCTACACTTACCTAACAGAATGGTAAAAAGGCACTCCAAGATAAATTCGACTCCAAATTTACACACACACACACACACACACACACACACACACACACACACACACACACACATACATGCCAAATGCTTGGTGTGTGTGTGTGTATATATATATATATATATATATATATATATATATATATATATATATATATATATATATATATATATATACACACACACACACACCAAGCAGTTCGCAATCTATCAATCAATAAAAAATTCTACTAGAAGAAGATAAACCTTGCTGTGTTTTAGCAGCGCAATATTTCTCAGCCTGCCATTATTACAGGGACAGTGAGAGAGCTGGCAGGCACTTGTGCTCCTTCTAATCCTTTAAATTTTCCACTCTTTTTTATTTATTTATTCTATATATAGTGGCATTATATTGTTTTATTATGTTGCTTGCAGTTTCTTTTAATCATTTTAATATATACAATTATATATATATATATATATATATATATATATATATATATATATATATATATATATATATATATATATATATATATATAAAAAGTATTGTGTTTTATTTGATTTTGTCATTGATTTTTTTACATTTTATTTCTACTGTTTGTTGCATTACTCTTTTCTTGTAGTTGCTTTGTGCAATACGAACGTACAATTCTTTCTTCCAATAAAAAAAATGAAAACTGGACCTGAAAACCTGAGAGAGTGAGAGAGAGAAAGAGAGAGAGAGAGAGAGAGAGAGAGAGAGAGAGAGAGAGAGAGAGAGAGAGGAAATCCCCACAGACACTTGATATTTTCTTTGTGTTAGTCCATTTCCCCTATTGTAGAGACTAAAAGCAGAAAATATCGATATGAACCATTTTCAGTCCTCTCCACATCCATATCTCTGCCATCCATCTCTTTGTTCAATGTAACAACGGGCATCATTATGAATCTGCACATCATTACATTCATCATCCCTACATGCGCTAAACCAACCATAGTATATACCAGATATGATTAACATATTCCCGAAAACTATACCATTAATATAATTTAATAACTATGTCAGTATGACACAGAGTCTGACAAAATATGGTGGATGAGCCTCTCGCTGTGTTCTAACTGTGGTCTAAGTGTTTCCAGATGACAATGAGGCTACAGAGTTTTTCTTCTCCTCGCTTGGACAGTGGAAGTTGACTCGGCTCCAGTGGAAACTCTCTTTAGCCACCGCTTATGTGTAAGACACTCTGTGGTCACCACTCAGCAATTTTCTCCTTAGTGTTTTCTACTCCGGGTTGTAAATACCCTTTTCTGAAGTGTTTGCTTTATAATCATGTTTTTTTTTCCTATTCCATGGAAGTGTCAATGTCAACTCTTTTAAACACCTAAATACAATAAGAGACTCTTACAGATCCTTTCAGAACTTCAGCTGTGTAATTTTCCACAGTAATTGATTGTTAGGAATGCTTTCCAGCTGACTCACCATAGATATATAGCCAGTGTTGGAGTCTGCTGCCCATCCCCCACGTCTTGAAAGAGTCAAACCCGGCAGGAGACTGAGTGAGTAAGAGTAAAGAGAGGCTTTATAGCCATGGCTCTTCTCTACAAAGCATGCGGTCAAAATGTCAGCAGAGCAGTACAGCAGGAAATGTCCCTTACTCTGGGATTAGACTGGAGGGAAGAAAACCCACAAGGCATTTTCACCTCACACAGCGAGCAATGAAGATGTTGAAATTGTGTTCGAATGGAAAGGATATGGGGAGTATGAGAGAGAGAGAGAGAGAGAGAGAGAGAGAGAGAGAGAGAGAAATGAAATTACAGAGATTTGTCACTGGATTTGGAGTGTTTCAGCTCGAGTCTTGCATGGGAGATTTTTTTCTCATGTGAGGAAGGCAGCTGAATAGCAATGCTGTTTGATGTGCTAATATAAATGACTTCAAAGTAAGCCAGGCTCTTTGTCTCCTCTTTCTCTCTTTCTCTCTCTCTCTCTCTCTCTCTCTCTCTCTCTCTCTCTCCTCGCTATCACACACCCACCTAGTACATACATTATGTATGTATGTATATACAAGCTGCATATATAGAAATTGAATGTGGCAAAGTGTGTGTATGTGTGTGTGTGTGTGTGTGTGTGAGTATATCAGGTGATGCTATGAGTTTTATAGGATTCAAACTCTTTCATTTTGCAAGGTGTGCTTTTTTTGGGTCTATAATGACATTCTTAGCTCAATCCATTTGTATCCCACTTTATGTAGAGTTTGGACGGTGGACCTCTTTGAATGTTTAAAGGCTCTGGAGGCATGGAGTAGTTCATGTTGGATCTACTATAAAGGCAGTACACTACTCTATAAGATTGTAGAAGGACATTACTCATAATCTCACACTCTGGTACTTAATGTGGTTCATTGTAATATGTATTGTTTTTAAGATTCCTCTCAAGGTTTCTTCCTCATAACATCTAAGAAATGTTTTTCTTCACTTTAATTCTTACATTTCTGTAACGCTGCTTTGAGACAATATCCATTGTGAAAAGCGCTATTGAAATAAACTTCACTCCAATCCATCACTCACTATCTATCAGTAATTGCTGTATCCAGATCTGGGTTCCAGAGCCTAACCTGTAACGTGGAAGAACTCACTCTAGATGAGATGTTAGGGCTTTATGTACACAAGCTACTTGCGTGTTTTTGGGCAGTGGAAGGAAACCGGTGAACCCAGAAAATGAATACAGCAAAAAATCTGACGTTTCACACACATTTTTACTGTTGTTTTTATATTAAATATGCAATTCAATTTGTAACTGAACTTGATGTTAAGTGTACAAGCCAAGTGGCTTTTATTGTTATTTCAACAGTGTACAGCTGGTCCAGTACACAGCTGGTACGCTCCTCCAGGACCACGGTGCTACAAGACTACACTAGTGCACGTGTGCAAACATGCAAACAACACAACACAGTATGATAAGAACAACAGCCTGAAAGCACAGGGTGGTAATTTGGAGGTAGAATGCAGTGTACAGCACAGTGAGCATTATAATAAATACTGTATATGGAAAGAAATATGGTTTAAGTAAATATGATTTTTAATGCTCTTAATTTTAATGTTCTCAAGTAGTACACTGATACCACTGAGACACACAATAATATTTTATTTATTAGTGCTGAGATAAGTCCACCATCCAAATAATATCTGCTCATATATGTTGGACATGTAATCCTTTACTGCCAATGAATACACATAAATAAAATTCAAATAGTGGAAGTGGTAGCTCAGTTCTGATCACAATGTTTTGACGTTCCTGAGCTTTAAGCAAGGCTCTAAACGGCTCAGTAAGTAGATAAGATAATCATAAGTAGTTTGGGATAAAAGCGTCTACCAAATGCCATAAATGTAAATCTAAATATGTCTGTATTTGCTACCTGAACCAGAGTTCCCTTCTCTTTCTGAGGAAAAAACTGTGTTCCTCATACTGTTGGGTTTAACCTTCTCTTGTTTACTGGAAGAAGGTGGGACACTGCAGTCCATGTTAAGGTCTTCTCATTCTGCTCTAGTGTTTTTGTTAAGCCCTGTGCTGTTGTCGAGTGCATGAACTTTTGAACGTCTGGCTCCCCGAGGCTGCTGTTTTACTCTTATATCTGAAAGGCTTTATACTCAGTACAATGCGCCAGCACAGCTGGGGAAGCTCAGGGATAGAGCCTGTGTGTGTATGTGTGTGTGTGTGTGTGTGTGTGTGTATGTGTGAAAGAGAGAGATTTGGGGTAATATACCGGCCATACTGGTCCCTGGGGAATTACTCCATAACACTAAATGGTGCTGATTTCATTCACACCAATTTTATCAACCGGTGTTTTCATTTGCACTTTCAACCTGCATGTTATTAAATATGTTCATTTAAATTCCAGAGCCAGTGTGTGTTAGAAAGCCAAAGCCATTAGCCACCTGGACTGATGACATACCTGAACACATCTGCTGACAACCCAGTAGAGCAATTTCCAAACGGCAAAAAAAATCTGTGTCTGTGTGTGTCCTCGAGCTCTGGGTCTCTGCAGGGAAATCCAAACACACCATTCAGAGCCGAAGCGGTTTATACTCTGGAATATCAAACAACGTCTTGGACTCATATAAATACGAGACTATTTTTACATTTTCCTCTCTTGGAGCGCAGCTTCTATTGTTCCAACTGCTCTTAAACGACTACACAAAAACAGGCTTTTGTGAGTTCCAAGAGCTCCTTTGCAGAGACATTTACACATGTACACAAATTATTCCATTTGTCTTTAGCGATTAATCAGGCGCTAAATAAATCTGTCACTTTTATTTTGCGCCAAGACAAATAAAATACATTATGACCATGATGAGGAGTGTTGGTCAGACGGCTTGTCCTCCTGCAGTTCAGCCAAAATAAATTAACATGAAGTGTTTCCAAATCTGACTGGAATAATACACTCAGTGCAATGGCACTTACAGCACAAACCTCTCCAGAGGCACTAGATATCAATCAATTTTAATGAGTCTGAAGCTGTCATAATGTGTGAATATTGCAGTCAGCGCCTTTTTATGGTAGACTTCATGCATAGTGTTACAGTGTGGGACAGAAATAATTAGTTGGCATTAAAAGAGGGATTAGTCTACCAGTCTAGTAGTAATTCACACATGTATAACCATTATAATAGCATTGTGAGGGTTTTTTTTGTTTAATAATGCCATCAGTTGTGTTTATTCTATAAATGCCTGAATCTCCATACAGATATATTAGAAAGAAAAAACTATTCATTTACTGTACTAAATAAATTTTCACCTCTCTAAATATGAAAAAAGGAGCAAAAAAGCCAGATTGAGAGGTATATTGGCAAGAAAGATGGTGTACAGAAGGATGAAACCAGCATGTTTTGAATGTATGTTATTGTAGAAGCTTTGGGAAGATGAATGAGTCTCTGCTTTTGTCTTTTTTCCTCTTATACTCTGCTGTTTTACTATGTAACTATGTTTTCTCTGGATGCCTCTGGGCATGACTGTTTGTTGCAAAGAATAATCCCACTGAGTTTTCCGATGCCTGCCATAAATAAAAAAAGAAAGTCAGGAAAGGAAGAAAACTCAATTTGACAGCGCAGCACACGGAAGCTATAAAGAACAGCACACTGAAGGACAGCCGAATATTTTTATCAATTTCCAAAGTTTTGGGCTTCTAGACTTTTTAGTAAAAGCTCCACGGTGCAGAAAAAAAAAAAACCTGTAGTTCAATTTTCCATCATTTCATGACAATAAAATTATGATTTTAAAACAGGGTTCAGTAATTGATTTTATTTGACAAGTATGAAATATGTAGAACAATGTAATGTAGATAAAAAGGTAAGCGCAGTGTTGCCCTCTTAGAGGTCTAGGGTCACTGATTGCACATGTTTTTCTCATGTCAGGGTCCACAGGGTTTCCTCTGGGCTCTCTGGTTTCATCCCATAAGCCATAAACATGCCAGTAGATGAATGAAATAGTATGTGCATTGGTATTGACTGTAATCTCATCCAGGGTGTATTCCTCGCTTCATCCCCAGGGTTCCCATAGTAGACTCCAGATCCACTGCAAACTAACCAAGAAATACAGTCTCGTATAGATGAATAAATTAATAAATAAAAGTACTTGTACAGTTCAGAATATTTCTGTACATTTGCCTCACTGTGAACAGAAAACAATTTTGTTGTGATCTTTTGTGTCGAAATTGACAAACGTCCACAAAGGGACACAAGTTGAACCTATGTAACAGCAATATCTAGTAAAGCAAAGCAAAAAAACCTACACAGAATAGAACAGATGTGGACGGAGGCAACAGATCGTCCGGAAATAAAGCAAACATATGCAACTGGAGTGGGTGTATTTATCTCCTACTCATCAAGTACCTGCTACTAGCATTCACACAGTTTCATGGATATAGATTCATCCCACGCCACTAAGATGTTACTGTCGTTTTTATACTCATTTCACACGTAAATGCAACGAGCGTATGCGAATTCAGACAGTTTCATTACAGTGTTTACACCTTTGCACCTTTCTGCTTATTACAGTTTGCACAATGTACATTGCAAAAAAAAACATTTGGTTTTAGCAATACACAATCGGGATGAAAAGAGAACAAATAATTAGTACATTTTATATGTTATCGAATGACAAAAATAGGCCCAAAAGGTCAAATATTAATTTTTCTTCCCTTATTAAAACCTTGCTATTTTGCAGAAAGCACTTTTTTTACACAAGTCAGCCCAACAACAGCATGTGGGTGTAATGACACCTTACTGCAAGAACCGCAATCACTTAATAAAAGTGAATTGTAAATGTAATTAGGGTTCTTTGTAAGAAGCCTTCTATTTGACCTCATTGACTGAACAAGTGACTGCATATTTCCCATAGTACTCGCACCACAACTCTTTTTTATTATTATTTTTTATTATTATTCCTTTCCTTGCCTCTCTCAGCTTGATAAATTGAGGTTGAGGGCGAGTGGTCTGTATGCCTGCATGTTAGTGCATAAGTGTCCTCCTCCCGGGGAGAGAGCAGCAGCTGTCCTGACTAATGGCACACAAGCAGCTCCAGCTGGCAGTGCACAATGCACAAAGGCTGGTCTCCAAATAAAATGGCTAAGAAATGCTGCCAGTGAAAGTGGCATCGAGCTAGGCTCTCAACACCGATCGAAATAACACCACTAATGCTGTTATGAATTACTTCAGACATGTTTTGGCAGATATAGAAACAGCCAAGGGAGGGGGTGGTGGTGGTGGCAATGGGGAAATTTAAATGTCCCATTATGTTAGCGTACACAAGCACACGCAGCAGGTACGTGTGCGAGCAGACATCCCAGTATGACGGTTCAGTCCAAACAGCAGTGTGGCAGCTTCATGATGACAGGGAGTCTCATAGAGATAGAGGACTGACTTATCTAATGCACTCCCTGTAATCACAAGCAAAGAGTAGAGTGGGTGGTGTGTGTGTGTGTTTGTGTGTGTGTCTTTGTGTCTGTTTAAAAGCCTGCATTTAGGAAGAATTGCTCATCACAGTGTGCCAGTGCCAGAGAGCCAAAGAGAGAGTGAGAAAAACAAAAGATTTCTCAGAAGCAGTCAGATTTGATCCTCTGTAGGCTTTTTGTGCAGTGGCTCACCTCCATACCACCACTAATCTCTCTTTCCCCTACCAACGGCTTTCCATCTGTGTCTCACCCACACACGGGGGAAAAAAATGAACACACCATTAAACCACAATCCCGGTGAAGACTGACAGACAAATCTTGTAGCGTTACTTCATAGGCAAAAAATATACCAACGCGAGCTCTCCAAAAACATCACGGCACCAAGATTAATAAGTAATAAATAAAGTTTCTCGACCAGAAAATCCTGTATGTACAATCATTCCGGGAATGTAAGCATGAGTGACATTGGATGCTTAGTCTCAAGTTTAAAAAAATGAAAAACACACTTCTTCACAATCCTTATGTGTAGAGTTTTCGTAACAGATCTCTCTCTCTCACACACACACACACACACACACACACACACACACACACCTTCATATATATATATATATATATATATATATATATATATATATATATATATATATATATATATATATATATGCTGAGGTCTCAATGTCTTTGTTGAAATCTTTACCATCCTATTCCACATTTAGTCTCAATTTGCTGTTATAATAACCTCCATTCTTCTGGGAAGATGCCTAGATTTTGTCCACTAGATTTCGGAGGGTGCTTGTGGACATTTGTGCTCATTCAGCTGCAATGGTGTTAGTACACTCAGGTACTGGTGTAGGTGAGGAGAGGAAGCCTGGGGTGCAATCAGCATTCACATTTCTCCCAAAGGTGTTCAGTAGGGTTGTGATCAGAGCTCTATAGCAAGCCACTCAAGATCTTCCCCTCCACCCCATGTACACCAAATCTTCATGGTGCTCGTTTTGTGCACACATTTTGTCATGCTTGTACAGGTTTGGGTCTCTTAGTTCAAATGAAGGGAATACTTTCAGCAAGGTCTATTGAATAGTTCTAGAGTGCTGAAATATACTGCCGAGGCTGAAACAAGTTATTATAGGATAGAGATATCGTAAGTTTTAATGGAGGCACCCCACTGAAGATATGTCACCATGCTGTTTACAACATCTCACATAAAATGGCCTGCCATGAAACAAAACGAATATGTGAGGACGAAATACTAAACATCGCTGATCTATGTGAAATTACTGTCACCTTTATCTCTAAACATGATCTATAACTGAATAATTAAATTGTGTAGCTCTTTGCAGTTTGCCTAAACAGGTCAGCTCAGTATAACCAGCATTATGTTTTATGCATATCTGTATACCGCAAACACTTTACTACTGATATGATAAAGTGTTTTATACTTGCAATATTCCCAACATCATAACCATTTCTGCCTTTATGAGTGAGAGTCTGAGCTGCTATAGCCCATAGCTTTTTGTGTCAGTGTTGCTGAGTCATTTAATTTTCTCTCTAGTTTTATGATTCAATGGCTTATTATAGTGTACTTTTCTTGTTAAGTCATAAAACAGAAACTAACCTTTACAACCACGTAGCAGTTTGGTTTTGTTGCATTTGGCTTGCCCAGCCTAGAATTTCTTGACCTACTGCTTTTTATATTACTGTTGTTCAAGACAATGTATCAGTTCTAAAATTTTCAAAATAAAAAAAGATCACTGAAGCATTGAAAACATTAAGAAAAAAGACCAATTACTATTAAGATTATTACTTAAATAAGCATTTAAATTCTTACTGAACTACACTGATCAGGCTTAACATTATGACATTATAACATTATGAGAAGTGGAGTGAATAACGCTGATTATCTCTTCATCTTATTAATTATTAGGCAGCAAGTGAACATTTTGTCCTCAAATTCAATGTGTTAGAAGCAGGAAAAATGGGCAAGCGTAAGGATTTGAGCTAATTTGACAAGGACCAAGTTGTGACGGGTCAGAGCTTCTCCAAAACTGCAGCTCTTGTGGGGTTTCCTGGTCTGCAGTGGTCAGTATCTATCAAATGTGGTCAAAGGAAGTAACTGTGGTGAACCAGCGACAGGGTCATGAGCGGCCAAGGCTGAGTGATAGGCGTGGGGAGCAAAGGTTTACCCGTGTGGTCCGATCCAACAGACGAGCTCCTGTAGCTCAAATTGCTGAAGATGTTAATTAATGCTGTTAATGCTCAATGGGTCAGAACTGTTTTGGCAGCAAAAAGAGAACCAACACAATATTAGAAGGTAATAATGTTATGCCTGATCTGTATAGCTGGTTGATTAAGGAGTCTGTTAAATGCAATGCAAATGATTAAAGGGCAACAAAAGCCTTACATTATCATTTATTCTCTACTACAATGCTCAATGCTAAAGAAACAATTTCCTAAAAATCTTCTCCACTGCCTGGTGACCTTCAGGTCTGTGAATAAGCTGACTCTCTCCATTTTGCCAGTATCTCCACCAAAGGGGTCTTTCTTGGCCCTTCAAGCGAGTCATGCAGTCTCAGCAGTCTCCTTACTAGTGGGCCAGTGGCTAAGAACGGCTAACACAATTATGTGGTCTCACTTAATTTACTGCCCGCTGTTGAGATTGCTATATTATCCACTATGTTCCCTTAACATCTTCTCCATGCCTTCTCCAACCCACAGGCCTGTGGCTAAGCATCTGTGGGAGGCCGCGTTCATAGCTTTCCTACTATATTAGCTGGATTGGTATGAACACACTGGGGCTAGTGCCGAGGTTCTTTTGCTAACTCCCCATTCTCTTTGCCAGGGCATTTTTTCCTCTCACAGTGGTTCATTCCCCAGCCTCCTCAGCTTCCATATGCCATGCTATCCAAAGCTTAGTGGGCCTACGGCTACATTCTGTTCAAGTGTTTTTTCCCTGCCACAATGCATGCTTTTCATGGAAGGTTAAGTTATCCAAGAACTGTTGTGCACAGCTGTGGCTTTGAATGACTAACCAGCCATAGTACAGGACTCAGACAGGATTCACAGATGCAGTTCAGTTGAACATTTTAATCCTTGTGCCACACACAGTGGAAGATTCTGCCCTCCTTATAGCCTGTGAGCTACAATCCCTCTTGTGCTCCATATACAAAAAGCATGAGAATGCTGTTTGTGGCCGTGTCTCTGAGACTGACACTTTGACAGTGATACAACATTTGAAATGTGATGTTCAACTTCAGCCTTGGCAGTGTCCAGAAATGAATCTGAATTGGCTAACCCAGCTTGAATGCACTACTGGAAGCAAACAGGCTGTGACAACCACTGTTAAAATGGTGGCAGCCTGAATTTGACTACATACTGACACAAAGCCTGTATCACTGAATGGTCATGTGCTTGGATTTCACTGTGCCAGTTTTGGACTGTATGCTACTGTGTCACAAACTTTAGCTAACTTGGGTTACACCCCTGCTGTTGACACAATTGTGTCACTAACTATTTCACATACAAGCATTATGTTCAGACATATGCTGCCCAGTGCAAAATGGACAGAAGCACATAATACATATGCAATAATGATATTTTGGTGAACTGGTGATTCCTCAAGCAGAATATAAATACAGATATGGTTCAGCAACTGATTGTACTTATGAGTTATTTTGGCAGAGGTTTTAATATTTGACCCTGAATTAACTTGGCCTCTTGTTTTTGTTCGTACAACAGTTTGTGTCTACAAAGGTTACTAGTTGATAAGTGTAAGACCTTAGAGGTTATGGACCTAGTAGGTCCAGTGCCACTGAATGGCAACTTGGAATGGTCCAAGGACCATCTGGTGGCAAATCCAGGAGAATGTAGCACCTCATCCTTTATCTCACGTGTTTTTACCCCACTAACAGTATATCTACAACACTGTATCATACAGTCTTACAAACTGAAATGTGTTTCTGTATAATACAGCCTTTAAATATATCTCAATAAAAATATGAAAAATGTAACCATAAATGATCAAAAACGTTATTTCTACTGTTATACTGAGCTCTCCTTTTTGGATTGGAAAATTGGAGATTGATACATTGGCATTTATATGGCACATGCAAGCTATTCGTTATTTATTTTGTTGGTTGCATTTTTTGACCTCTCTTTGCCTGAGCTTATCAAAAACTCACTCCTGGCAGTGAGAAACCTAGGGCAAAATAAAGGGTGCCAATCTGGTTTATAGTTGGCACAGTTCATGCTGCTAGACATGTGTAAATCAACCCTGTGAAACCTACCCTGTCTGCCAGGTTCACTCTTTAGGGCCTGTGGCCAAAAGATCCTGGAAAGAAGGGCACAGGTTTCAAAAACTAGAAACCAGCAGAGCTGAACAGACCAAGCATAGGCAAACTCACATTGTCACAGCCTGGATTTTACAATGGTTTCCAAAAGCCCTCCTGTTTTGCATGTTATTCAAACTGTACAGCCAATGGATCATGTCAGAACATTTGTACAATGCATATTTTCAGGCTCTCAATGCTCTAGGCAGTATGTTTTTTCAGGTTTGCTTCTTGGACATTCATTTTAATTCAAACTCCTAGACTTTGCACTCTCTTTAGCACCATGGGTGTTCTTGCGACGAATAAAGAAGGTATTGTTGTCTCTGATGGCCAGAGGCATTAGGATACTGTCATATTTGGACAATTGCCTCCTATATGACCCTATCTTGGAGCAGACCATTCAGGTCAAACCTACTGATCCAGCAAAGATTTACAGCATTCCCACAAGGAACAGGACACAAAATTCACTATATAACCAAAATGGCATGACCCTCGTTTTATAGCACCTCTGCAAAGATTCGACTGTAAAATTGGAAGTTGAATAAGACTCCTCCTATACAAGCATCGAATCTTCAACAGTTCACCCCAGTATGGTTCTGGATTCTGCAGAGGATGCTAGATTTTCTATCCGCAACAGTTAAAGAAATTAAAGAACTTTCTAATGGGCATTATCAGCTTATGAGATGTCCTCATCTCAGCCAAGGAGCCAAGAGTTTTAGCTAACTTGAGACATAGGGTTGTTCTCATAATCGGGGTCCCTCGGTCTGGGAGGCTGTGGTGCCACAGAGGACGAAGGAGCCCCAATTTGGAAGAAGAGTTTATCCACAAGTTAAACAGAGGGTAATCTATCTAGCTGTCAAAATGTACTTACGAGTTCTAAAGTCTACTACAAGCTTGTCCATTCAGACAACAGTTGGATATGTCAATCAACATAGCAGGATGAGGTCAGAAAGTGCCCTTTTCCTTGCACAAAGGGTCAGCAGGTGGGCACACCCACCACAGTTAGCATCATTAAGAGGAAATTGGCTTGAGAATGCAAGAGGTCAGCAGATGGTGCACTGTCAAGACATGTGCATGCCTGGGTGGCCAGATGACCTTGTGGTTGAACCCAAGTTTTCTGCCTAAAGTCATATTATGTACAGTACATTTGTTAACCCAGAATATTTCAATGAGCATGAGCATCTGGAATGTTCATTCTTACACACAATATGCAAGTACAATTAGGACTGGATGATGAAAGTTCTACTGCCACGGAGGTACGTCACAAGCAAGTCCTCCCATAAAAACAAAGAATAGTGCATTTGGTGATGATGTCATCACCTTGCACTACAGGCATGCCAAATGCCTAGCTCGTACTATGACATGCCACTGTATGTGTCTCAGTCTCATGGGAGGAAGTCTTGCTAACTGGGTGCCACTATGCACATTCTACATGGCTAAAAATCACCTTTTCCAGTAGTAACAAGTAAGTTTGTTTCCATAAGAATGGTTCAGGTGTATTGACAAATCTTTCTACTGTATGCCAAATCTTTCCAGGCATTAGCTAAACTCTAGGATAAATGTATGTAGCAGGGGAGAATGTCAAAAAAAAAAAAAATACAGTTTCCATTTGTTCTTCAATTTTATAGACTCAAATAGTCCTGGTTTGACATGAACAACCCCAAAGGTGGGAAGTAATGAGGTACAAATACTTCGTTACTGTACTTAAGTAAATTTTTCTGGTATCAGTACTTCACTATTTATTTTCCTGACTTTTTAACTTTCAATTACATTTTTACACAAATATCTGTTCTTTCTACTTCTACTTCGTTACTTTAGTTTTAACCGTTTTCAGCCCATCAACCTGTTTCCTGTCATTGCACGGCTTTTTAAACCTACCGCTGGTGTATCATTTCCTGGCTCTCACACACCACAGACAGAAGATAACAATGAACAAGGCAGAAGACAACAAGTAGGTTGGGGTTAATGTGGATGAGGCAGAGTGAGTTAGCGATGTTCTGCCTGAATACATTCATTAGGTAACAAAATGTAAAATTCTTGTTGTATTAATATATTAATATGACGCGAGGTCCAGTTACCAGCGTGACACTTAAACAGGTAGTAATGGCTTTTTTTCTTAAGTACACGTCAGAGCCCAAACTTCTTAACTTTAACTTGAGTAAATAGTGTAGTCAGTACTTCAATTTTTACCAGAGTATTTTAAAACATGAGTATCTGTTCTTCTACTTAAGTGAAGGATGTGTGTACTTCTGCCACCTCTGAACGCCCTCATATATAACTACAGTACTATGAAAAGTGAATGACTGCCAAGGTTTCAGAGGAATGATAGCTGTATGACAATTACATTTATATCAAATCCCATACAGACACTTTGTATTAGGGTCTAAGCATATGTGTATGCACATAAGACGGTATACAGCTGACATCCACCACCCCTGGCACTTACCAGTTGTTCAATAAACCACTTACATAACCACAGTTCTGAAAAGCTTTGGAGTGCATTCACAGACTCTAAAGCACATTTTGAGCTTCGTAATAAATTCTGGGATACATTTTTAGACAGTTAAATAAAAAAAAACATTCCTACAGGGAGGCAAGAGTGATGTTACACACAGGCGCACACATAGACACAACTACACACTCACATTAACGTGGGAGGGAGGATAAAGAGACAGAGAGACAGACTGAAACAGTTCATTAGCTTCTACAGCTAGAGGCAGCTCTCCATCTAAATTAGCATAAACATCACATAATTTGGAGTTTCTAGCATATTAATATTTACTGCTCAAAGTTCACACATACTGAATGATTGTAGAAGCAAAAGATTTCTTAATTCAGAAATCAACAAAGCAAATCAAGTTGAGTGATCCTGGGTCTATGTGCTCCTGGTTACCCCTTTATTAGTTGCTACAGTGTGTTAATCCATTGGCATCTGGCTATGACATCAGACATCCTTGAAGGTGTGTGTGTGTGTAAGGAGATCTTTCTCCACTTACATTACACCTTACTTGCCTGGGCCCCAGAGTAAACAAACATCTCTGTAAATTAAAACACACAGCACTTAGTTAGATCATGATGTGGTTGGACTAAAGCTCAGGTAACCCAAATGGCAAAGAGCCTCTCAGTCTCACGGTGTGTCTGAGAATAAGCTCGCCATTTTTGGATCAGTTTTGCTTTTTCAAAGTCTAACTTGAGATCACATTTGAAAGGCTGAGTTGTTAGTTGTTTTCCACATGGTACCTCTTATGAAATATTAAACTCTGCTGTGATTCTGTTTTCCACAGCAGTACTTACTCTCATGTTTCCATCAGCTCGATTGAAAGAGAAGTGAAGACTGAGCAGCAGCAGCAACAGCAAAGCAACGTAAAAATCCATATGCTAGAGGTCATACTGGCAGAACCCACACACATACTCTCAGCGGCTGTAAATAGCTCTTATACAAATAAATAGCCATGCTACAAAGAAAACTGGTTCAAGCAATGCAAAATTGGCATCTTCTAGCTTGATAGCGATGAGTCTAAAGGATCTATTCAGCTTTATGTCAAGAGAACAGAGCCAGTGATCCCCACCTAATACACACTATAGCACAGCAGCTCCACAAGCCCCCTGCAATTACAGGCCAGAGACAAGCAATCTACCCACTGTGGGGCTGCTGTTATGAAGCCGTGCAGCCAGTCAGGCTGCCTGGCTGCACTCAATCTCAGGCAAATAAAAGCGCCTCTGGCAACTGGCCTTCATGGTTCAAGGGAGAGACTGTGAAAGGAGGAGGCCCTCTTCTAGAAATAACAGGGAAGAAAAAAAAGAGCTGAAAAAGCCTGAGTGTAGAAAAGGGGCCTCTGTCAGCATGGAGACTGGGACTGAATGGCAAACATGCAGATGTGCAAATGAACCCCTGTAGAGAGTGGGTAGTGAGAAAGAAACAGCGAAAAAGAGATGGCAAGGGAGAAGGAGGGGAGGGATGTTGATTCCGCACTAATCTGGGAGAAACACTGAAAGCCCCAGAAGTCTCTGGTCACAGACGAGAAAAGCCTCTTAATAACCCCAATTTAACGTACATTAACTCAGAGGCAAACACACAACCCAAACACACAAACACACACATGCAACTATTCTTTTATTTATTTTGTAATCATGTCCAGAATATTAAATCCTCTCACTGTGTCAAATTCCCCAAATGTTATTCCATTACCAAGAACCAAAATATTCTCCTTTATGCATCAAAACCCACACAAATAGAATTGCACACTGCATATCAATTGTAAAACAGGGTACAATTTCTGGGCAAAATCTTGAAAATTCTTTAACAAAGCCTGACACTCAGAGTACATATGCTTTTGTCTTTGTTAGTAACGTTAAGGTTCTTCAAAGAGGCACGAGGGTTTTTGTTGTTGTTTTGTTTTACAATGGATTCTGTGTTTTCTTTCTTCGCCTATTAAACACTGTCAAACTGTTTCTTTTCCTGCAGTTGTTCCAGATCACTTGCTAATTCATTTGGAACTTTCTGTGTATCCAAATCATTTGCCAAGGCAGCTATGTCATCAGCTGAGCAAAACAACATTCACATGAGACAGAGGTCCAGAAATACAGACGGGTTGAGGATATGCACATGGTCCCAGTCAGCCGTAATCACTCTGGGGTGGACAAGCACAACACTGTGGGAATAAATGACATGGGTACACGCTAATCGGTGTAGCACAACAAACGAGAAAGTAGGCCATGTTCGTATTATTATAAATAGATATAATTGTTGTGCTTAGGGGTTGTGTTTTTTAAAAAAAACAATGACATTCTTGCAGCAAATGCCAAAAGGAATTCTTGCAGTTTCCCTTGTAGTGCCGACATGGTTTTTACATAGAAATGTTGTTTAACCTGGTATGTATGTATCGAATTTCAGGAGAAACATATTTCAATCCATATTTTGTGTTTCTAGCTACAGTTTGGTCCATCAGTATTTTGACAGCACTACATTAGATTTGAAATTGAGCAACCAAGATGCGATTCAAGTATAGACTTCCAGCTGTAATTATTTAGTATTTAGGAATCACAGCCATTTTTACTTTTTTAATACTTAGATTTGTAGTCAATGATTGGAATCCATAAACATCACCACCTTTGCAATCAAGCTTTTGCATTGGGTTTAGTGCAGCCTTCTATAGTGGCTGGTTGTTTTCTGGTCTTTCTGTCTTCGGTTTTGTCTTCAGTAAGTAAAAATCATGCTCACTTGGGTCGAGTTCAGGTGACCAACATTCCATTTCTTTGCCTTAAGAAGCTCTTGGGCTGCTTTTGCAGCATGTTCAGATCATTATACACCGGATCTGTAGAGCACTCTTGTGTCAGTTGTCTAAATCTGAGCAGAAACTATAACTTTATACACTTCATGATTCATTCTGTTACTTCTATAAGCAGCCATATCATCAAGGAGTGATCCAGTTCCTTCATCTAAACACACTCATGCCATAACACTGCCCCTAGTGTTTGACAGATAATGTGACATGCCTTGGATCAAGAGCCCTTCCTTTCCTTCTCCATAATTTTCAATTCTTATCATTCTAGTACAAACAAGTCTAATCTGGATTTCTCTTTTCTTCAGTGTTTGAATGGTCTGCATCCTGAAGTGAACTTTAACTCCAGACCTTTGATTTTCTTTAATTTGTCATTATACATATACATTTGAGTCTATGAAATAGCTAATACAATATTTTAACCTATTCAAACCAATTATGGTGGTGTATGTCCATATATTGTATCATGGTAAAAGATAATGTATAGGATAACTTCTTTTTAACAACTCTTTTATGACATGCTGTAGCATATTGCATTGGATATAAAAAGTCAATTCACACCTGTTGAAATAAAATGCTGTTCTGATATAATGTGAATAATATTTTTCTTCTGGACCATTAAATTTACATTACACAAAGCTGTCAAGAAAATCCCACAGAAACACAACTATACATCTTTATTTTGTAGTCATCAAAATCATTTCATTGATTACAAATGTATGATTATTACTTTGAGCAGTCATTTGAATGGGGTTCTAGGCAGAGTCACATGACCCATCATAAAAGGGACTAACATCCAGAAGATTGTGGTTTTTTTTACTTTTAAACATTTTATTTTGTTTTTACTTCAGTTTTGCTGAAAGATAAAGATCTGCTAAGATTTTTATTTTTCCCACAAAAACTAATTAGCTTCAATGACTTGAATTACCAAATGCTTTATAAAGGCCAAGTCAATTAAAGTAAAAATAATGTGTATGTATAATGAAAAACTACTGTTTTTAAGATTTTATAAAATACAGATGAAAAACCTATTAGTAACACTTACATTCACTGAAGATCACTTGCTCTTTCCATATAAGCTCTCTCTTTTTTTTCCATTACTAGGCTGCCTCAGGGGCTCGTGTTGGAATGACAGCATGAGCACCAGTGCTCTACATAAACCATGTCCTACTGGCTTCACTGTCATCATTTTACGGTGTTGAAAAAAATTACATTTCAAAGCGAAATCTGCGAATATGATTACCATTACCACACTTTATAGTTAAAAGATGGACATTAATATTTCACCATTACTTTTTTTTTAGCTTTAAGTGATTGTGTTTTAAAGAAATTAAGTTGATCTTATGCTGTTAGCTTTTGGAAAACAAGACTGGAGAAGCCTATACATTTTTTTTCTCCTTGCTGGTCTAATTTTAGTGGCCGTTTAGACTTCCATACACCCATAATAAATAACAGCAATCAATGTAAAGGTTCAATTGTATTATTAATATAGTTTATTATTTCTTACATAGTTAATTTGGGGGGGCACTCAAATTCCAGCAATGTCAAGCTTAACCCTCAGGATTATAGACAGAGACTTTTTCCCAGCAGCCATTGCACCCACAGAAGACTTTGTCGCATGTCACTAATCACTCATATATATATATATATATATATATATATATATATATATATATATATATATATATATATATATATATATATATATATATAAAATAAAAATGTTGTTGATCGTTTGGTGCTAGCCTACGGACTTTTTGAGTGTCTGCATCACGTCATTGTAGTGCAGGTTTGCTGTGAAATGCATGCCAGACAAAGACTTTCTATTATTTCCATCCCTGCAAAGGAGACAGAGTGAGAAAAAGAGACAGAGAGAGAGACAGAGTGAGAACGAGCCAGAGAGTGAGTCTTACTTGTAAGACAGTGACGGATTCAACATTTTAGACTCCTTTCTCTCCCCAAAAAATTGCACATTTAAGGGTGTTCTCCGGAAGAAATGAAACTTGACTACATGAAATGAAGGAGACTGAACAGAAAGACAAGGCTTTCTTTCTGAATGATTCACAGTAATTGAGTCACTGGCGGAGGCAGATAGTCTCCGTTTGGTTGTATTTCACGCTCCTGTGAGCTTGTGGCAGGCTGGTTCTGTCAGACAGCCTGCAGACTGCAGCCCTCGCCCAATTCTCTCCTCTACTGTGCTGCAAAATAACACGCTGAGTGACCTCCTCATGGCAAAATGCCTAGGAAAATGGAGGGAGAAACAGAAAAAGATGGAGCGAGAAGAAGGAGGGTTGGAGTGGGATGGTGGGGGGGTGGGGGTGGCCGTACTTCACTGCTGCACACAGCAGATAATGAAGCCAACTGCAGAGAAAATCAGAGAAGAGAGTGAACGAGGGAGAGAGGCAGAGAGAGAGAAAGAGACAGGGAGAGGGAGGGAGGAAGGTTGACAGAAAGAAAGCTGCTGGAAGCTCCATGAAACCTGACAGTAGAGAGAGCAGACCAATGATCAGTACATGCTCTAGCTCGACTCACGGCTGTGCTTCTTGGCTCTTAGTTAAAACTGGTTATGCTGCATCTCAATAAAAAGTTACAACATGCTGAATCCATATAAACCCCTGCCCGATCTGTCACTGGGTCCAGATATACCCATATAACCAGTAGTTTTATTATAGCTACTGAAAAAATACTCTTTGAGGCAGAATAATAAGCCGGCACTTTTTTTTTTTTTACTGAAGCCATAATCAGCGTCATGAAAAAAAAATGTAATATCATTATAATAATTAATTCAAACTTAATAAAACTAAATAACTTTTTTTCTGATTCTAGACTTTTGATGTGATGATCTTTTCCAGCAACGTGCCAACTTGAAAAAGTGACTTGTTTCTCTAAAGAAGGCTTCACAACACCAATATACTAAAGGTCACATTCAAAGTCAGTATTTACACAGAGAAGGTTCTCTGTAGGTTCCACGGTGCCCATTAAAATCATTCAAATGACCTGCAGGTAGCTCACCTGCACGGATTTTTCTTGAGCTTATGTGTTAAGAGTGAGTTTCACCTTTTAGAAATTATAGAAAAAAAAAATCCAATCAGGTGATCAACAAATGCACAACAAACCTGGAGAAGCATAGTACGTTTTTTCTCCTTTATAACTAAATGTTACTGGGCAGTTAGGGATCTATACACCAATAATAAATAACAGAACATGATATACCGTAATTTCCGGACTATAAAGCGCACCCTTGTATAAGCCTTGTTTTTACAAATATTTTTATTTTTAACATAAATAAGCCGCACCTTGTGTATAAGCCTTCACTGAAACTAATGAACTTTACACAGGGTTTACCGAAAGACAGTGTCTGTTACACGGTGTAACGGGTGAAATATGTTGTGGCTCCTTTAAGAGCAGAGCGGCATTTTGGGAACAGCACGTCACTGCATTCTTCCGGTATTACTGCGTGTGTGTGTGCGTGTGTGGAGACTGAGGATTATGTGCTCATTATTTTCTGATGCTCATTTCTAAGTTTCTTTGACTAACCCTTAACGCTGTTGCCAAGAAAAATAAAAAAGCAGGAGTTTTGGAAACCTGTCTGTGCTTATATGATTTCATTTGCAACTGGAGTTAGCGAGCTCTCCCTTCCATAAATCCATAAATTAGAACTTCGTTGTTTAAGCCGCGGGGTTCAAAACGTGGGGAAAAAAGTAGCGGCTTATAGTCCGAAAAATACGGTAAATGGTCAACCGTATTATTTGTATAGGTTTATTTATCTATGATTTCTTATTTATTTCATTTTAATGAAATGCAAAATTCAAGCTTGTGTGTTCCAATTCCAGCTTGAGTTTAACCCTTAATGGTCAGGATTGTGATCAGAGCCTACTGTATTTCCCAGCAGACACCGCACGTCTCACCTTTCACAGTCCTCTGTCTCACATTTATCTTTCAAAATTGTTGTGTGATATTTTGTGGTTAGTTTCTTGGTCTTATTTAGTTTCTTCCTCTTTATTGCTTTTTTTTATATATAAATTTGGAGTTCTGATTATTCCATAACCTCCATTCTTTATTTGTCTGTATTAAATATATAAATTATTGTATAAAAAATATAAGCATACCTTGTATATACACATTTTCCTATATGTATCTTTATATATTTTATATTTTACATAGTTTATTCTCTTTATTTATCTGCCTTCGTTTTTTTTTTTCTCCCCATCCTTTTCCCTCATTTCATAGCATTTCACTGCATGTCGTACTCTGTATGTATGTGTATGTGACAAATAACATTTTATTTCATTTCATTTGATATAAGTTGCCCAGGAGAAGGTCATCTAACAATCGTGATGCACTTCAGCTGTCACTTTTCTATATAACAGTCAGTAAGCTTTCCACCATGGGAGAGTTTTCAGGAGTGAAAAGAGTGGCAACAACTGCTTACATATATTATAACAAAGTGTTAACAAGAACTAACAAGCCTTACAGATGTTTCATAACATCACAAATAACAGTAAAGGATTAGAATACAGCATGAATTGTTCATTCATAAATACAAAAAAGGAATTTTGTGACACTGAATTATATGAGCTGAATTAAACACTTTTGGATCGTAAATAGGATTTGTTTGTCACATATATTTTAAGTAGTGTGAAATTCCTTATCTTCACATATCGCATCTTGTTAGAAAGCTTGAGATATGGTGCCTTTAGGGAAGAGAGGGTCAAAGAACTTTACAGAAGTGCCGAACAAAATTTGAAGTTCTGTGGTATGAAACCCCGACTACTGCTCCATGTAATGTTGGGATGTATAGTGAAATAATACCTTTCTCTGTGGGCCACATGCATACAACACTTTTTGTTGATTGTTTTTACAGAAGCACATATTTCAATTCAGGAAAGTCTGCAGTTCTTTCCAAACTTTGTATAGCAACATGATTATGTGAAGGGATTTCCGAAGCCGCCGTACAGTTGCTGGTGAGTGACTGGATCATGAGATGATCTCCACATCTGACAGAGATAACAGCATCCATTGAGGCATGAAGAACACCACGAAGTAAACCAGTTACAATCAGACATAAACGAAATGACTCCCCCAAACAAGATTACCGAAGCCTTTGTCGCAAAGGTCAAATCAATTCACCAGTGGAAATGTTATTGCTTTTATAATACCTAGATTCTCACTGCGTCAAAAGAATTATGCATAGCACAGCAAAACTGTACAACTGTACCCTAGGAATAAATCGATAACACAATTTGTAGCATCATATTTAATGCTGGAACTAAAAGAATGAATAAAAACAAATGAACGAATAACTCTTGCTCCCCTGAGAGCCCTAAAGGACAGATGGAGAATCTGCACAGCCTTCTAACACGTGAAATTGCCTTGGGGATTGATATTCAGTATCAGCCCTGACCTTTGACATCATGTTGTTGAGACAAGACTGTAGTAGTTTGGGCTTGATTCATGAACATAGATTATAGACCAGAATAACCGGTCATTTATTACCATTTAGCCGTACAATAAGGCATGACACGAGAGAGGAGAGTGGAGATAGATGCGTTAAGACAATTAGTTGAGCTGAGATCTTCGTTGTGTGGGACGACTGTGTGTATGATTATAAAAAAAGAGAGAGAGTCTTTTGTATGTTTGTATGTCTGTCAAACTCAGAGCTATCAAGAGCTACAAGGGAGAAAACAAGATGACACAAATCACAGTGTTTATTTTCAGCACGTAATTATTGACGTTCAGCTTCAAATGGCCACCCAGTGTGACTCAGCTGTGGGTTGTAATTGAAATTTTTTCCCCCTTCATCTGGATAAGACTAATTGTTAATGAAACGCAGAAGCCGTGATAAGACTCTGAGCGAACGCAGCGGAAGAGCAAGACAAGCTGATTTACACAAGTAAACACACACCTGGATTTTTAACTACATCGTCCAGTGAACACGCTTCTACGACAATGCAGCAGTATGCAACTTAACAAGGCAGCAAGGAAATGGCGTCGTTCTCGTTCACACACGAACATCTCGTCCATTAGGGTTTTTCCAGCCGACCTTTTTCAGTGGCGTTGGAAGGCTGGATAAATGCCTGCTCGTTCGGTTTTCCTCTCAATCGCTTGTGTTGTTGGCCTGACAGGCGCAGCAACAAAAGGCACTTAAGGGCCAGGCGCACACACTCCACTCACTGAGACTCAGACACAGATAACTACAGACAAGGATGGCTGCTAGGAGACAAGCGTAGGCGGGTGAGATCTGTGCTCGGGGGGAATGATCAGTTTATCCTTGAGAGCATACACACACACACACACACACACACACACACACACACACACACACACACACACACACACACATATATGTATGTTTACATTTGTCTTACTATCCTATCAGTAGTAACCTTCAGTAACCAAGGAACCATTTAGGCTATTATTCCAATTACTTTTATTAAATAGTAAAAAACAAACCCAAAACAAATGTTTTTCCTCATGAGGCCCGAGGTGAAACCTGATATACATTTCCGTCCTTGTGCAATCCTCACCAAGGTTCCCAACAAGATATAACACATGCACTCCCACACACACATAAATACAAGTACCCTTACAACAAGACTTAGCAGCCCAACAATACATTATTATACGAGAAGGAGGAAAAAAGAAAATCTCTTAGCGCTGTATCAGGGAAGAAAGATCGAGACAGACTGAGAGAATGTGCTGAACAGCTTCAGTAATCTGATTCGAATAATAACAACGAGGGTAATTACCCGGTGATTTGCACCTCTCTTTAATCTCATCTACTTGAGGGCTTTTAAAAAAAACCCAAAAATCACGACGCAGGTCTTTATCTAAAGAGAACGGGTTCGGAGTGTTTGCTGCGAGCACCTTCATGGCCCTACGAGAGCAGGGAAAGCTGTCATCAGCCTTCACACCCCTGGAATTATCTGGCTACGATGTAGCGAGGAGTAATCGTGTTTAAACAGGAGTTTCTTCACCCTGCCAGCGGAAAAAAATCAGTGTGCAGCCTTTAAACACATCCCTCCGGGTCAATTTGTTATTGAATCTAATGTGAAGTAGCTGCACGCACACACACACACACACACACACACACACACACACACACACACACACACACACAGAAAAAGGACAGGAGAAGAGGAGAATGCTGGGGAGGGGTTGTGTCTACTGTGTGACGGGAGCAGATGTTAAAGCTGTCATAGCCACATTTTCCAATTGAGTGAGCGGCTGAAAGAAAGAGAGAGGAAGGAGGAGGACGGGTGGATTTTCGAGAGGGCAAGGAAGATGAACAGAATAAAATGATTTTCTCTCAGGCACAAAAACTCTGCGTTCCCGCTCTTACCGACTACCGAATCTCCCCAGCACAATACCTATACTCAGGAGTCATTAAGAGGTTGAATGTATTATTTTATGGGTGGCTAATTTGTGCCTGTTATGTGAAGGCAATATCATGTTTACTGCAGTAAATAGGCTAAAGTATATAAAACTGAACCTTTTGACAAGAATGCTCAGAATCACAGCTAGAAACTATGTGGCTACTTGTAACCTTGTAGCCTTTGGCTAAGACATAAATTCTAATAGTAAAACTGTTTATTACTTGAGCTTGGTGCTTGTTTTCTGGCTGACAAGGATGGCATTGTACACACTTCTGTCACTAGCTATTGCCCTTCCACACTGCATGATTAGCACGGATAAAGTGTGTATTATCCCTAGTCTTTGTGATACTATGTAATAAGTGTGACTAGTGAGAAGCATAAATACACTTTGGTGTAAGAATTTGTGTTTCTATCACATTTTCACATCTTAAGAAGTGCCCATCTGTACTGCAAAACATGGCCGCCAGTCTCCCAGCAAAGAAAGGAGCAAATGCGCCATCTGGTGGCAAGAAATGATCAGTTGGATGTTGAATGCCTGGTATTACCTCCTGACACACAATGACTAATTCACTCAGGAAAACATAATGATGAAAAGGTGAAAACTTTATATAAGAGGTCTGGTGAAACCTGTAGAAAATGATGGCAATTCAGACTGCTTAGCTTCATTCTTAATGCCAGGATTCTGTCAAGAAACACAGGCTACGCTTCCCAAGCACCGTGCCATCTGTTTGTTTATTTGTACTTGATCCATTCTTTTCTGATAATTAGCACATGTATATACACTGCACTCCTTGTCTTTTATTTGTATTTCATTTGTCCTTGCTCTGTTTATCTTCAGGTTAACGTTCTCTTCTAAATATTTGAATTTAAAATATCCGATTGGAATGCCTGATTTTTCCAGCCATATGTAATTCTTCCCCAAACTGTTACCACAAATTTGGAAGCACACAATTGTATAGGATGGATTTGAACAAGGTGGTTTATTTGATCCCTTTTGATCTAGAAGACCCAAACCTCTTTAATGCACCTGTGCACAAAGCCAGCTCCATGAAGATATGCTATACATGCATAGGAGTGGACGATCTTAAACAGACTTCAATAGACCCTACTGAACACCTTTGGTATGAATGTGAACGCTGACTGCATCCCAGGCTTCCTCACCTCACCTACATCATTACCTGACTTTACTTAACCCCCTTATAGCTGAATGAGCACAAATCTTCCAAGCACACTCCAAAATGAGGCTGCTTACTCAGTAGACAAGAGCATGATGAAGTGTTTTATTCCCCCTCATACCATATATTACTACAATAAACCTAATAATGTATAAAATGTCATTTTATGACAAGGTACAATACATGTTAATTCCTGTCAGTTGAGCTGAAAAGTTGGTACCATGCAGTCCTTCCATAAATGTTGACTAAACGAAAATAAAATTTGACATGGATTTTACTTTGTTAAATTGCGACCCAAATCCATTATTATCCTTGTAGAGCGCAATGCATATCTCGCTTAATCAGCTGTTACTATAGAAACGATAATAACTAATATTAGAACCGTTTAACCACATGACGAGACCTCTACAGTTTCTCCTGTCCTTGTACTAAGCTCAAGTCTGAGGTGCTGCGAGTGAGCACTAATAATTTATTGGCATGTGATCCTCTCTCGGTCACACGCCGAGTCTGTTACAGGTTGATTGCTGTAAAGGACATCCATCACATAGGCACACTGCACAGCAGACACGGCAAAACCATTACAGTCTCCCTCATTTCTTACCATTTCTAAATAATGCTCCTGAAAGGACATTAAATTACTGAAGTCCTTTTAAATGATGCACTTATTTTGAATGAGCTAAAAAACTAAAAACAACATATAGATTTAGCGGATATCTTTTTCTTTGAATGGGCAACAGCGATGCATAAAGCCTACCAGCCATTTCAACCTGCTGCTAATAAATACCTGCAAAAGAAATGGGACCAGGAGCACTATGAAGAGCATCGAAGGAAGGTATGTAGCTGGGTTAAAATGCAACATACCTTCATAGCAAAAGAATCATGTTTGTGTTGAATTGTTTTCAGTGTAGACCTGAAGAGCATTGATTGTTAAAGACATGTAACAAACACATCAGAATTTTGCTTACTGCCATCGCGACTGTTGACTAAAATGCAGCAGGACATTGTATCTCTTTATAACCAGGGAATTCAGATTTGTGGTGTGAATAAGGAAATATCTATTAACATATATTATGGTAGTATCCTTGCACAATGCCACAACAGTCAAGACAGTGACTATTATTCTATCCTATACCATTTTTCTATTCTATTTAACTATTTTCTTTTAGTCTGTTCAAGTGTATTGTATTTATTTCTATTCCATACTGTTTTTTCTATTGTATTATGTTCTGTTTTTTTTTATTTTTTATTCTACATTGTTTTTTTTTTTGTTGCTTTTTTTGCTTAATACTGCTATGGGCAATATTAAGCCAACCTCATTATCAGCATGGTCTGGAATTGCATTGGCTCATGATGACTTATTAATGAATACAATTAATTAATAATTCATTATTCCAACAACAAATGACCCAAACAACCTAATTGGTCTAAGCTCTGTTGTTTTTTTGTAAAGTTGAAGAACAATTTGTTATTAGTTTCCCGTTAAAGGCTTAAATATGTTGTGATCAATGTTATATTTCAAATGTTTTAAATGTTCTGCCATGAGGTGAGGGAAGCCAAGCCCGTGGTGGACACCAAAGGCATCCGGACCCCAACCCATATTCAAGTAAAGCTAAAGAAAGTACAGGTATGTACATATACAGCAATAACAAACCATCTCTGTTTAAGCTTATAGCTTGAATAATCTTATATTAACTAAGATTAAGATGTTCTCAATTTCAAGAATATTAAAACATTTAGAAACTAAATGATCAGCTATTGGTATACAACTAATATTTCAGGCTTGTAACAAGAATAAGGAATAAGTGAATTGAAATTCATTGAGTAAATTATTAATCATAATTAATAATAATTTCATACTAAATAATTACAATTAATTAAATTAGAAATCTTGAACGAAGTATTTCCCGTTAACATTGCAATAAACTTTAAAATAAAATATAAAGTAAAATAACATTACAGAACAAAAAATATGACATTACTACTTTATTGTTACAACTTTTGAGCTTGAAACAGCTATTATCTGCCATAATATAGAAATAACTAAATTTAACTCGTGAAGATGCCAAAATGATAAATACTACTACAGGTTTCTTAGAATAATAAATACTAGATAATAGTATTTTTGACCTATCTAGCCATAGGTGGTTCTTCCCCAAACTGTTACCACAAAGTTGAAGGCATGCAATTGTGTAGAATGTCTTTAGATGCAGGAGCATTACATTTTACCCTTCACTTGAACTAAGAGACCCAAACCTGTTCGAGCCCAAAGCCAGCTCCATTAGGATTTTTTTATTTTTTATTTTTAGAGTTGAACATCTTGAGTCTCCACAACCATGCATTTAAATGTATAGCACTTGGCAGAAGCCCTTATCCAGAGCAACTTACTAATATCTCGTACAAACAACTGAGCAGTCGCGGCTTAGTAGTGGTGGGCTTTGAACTCACGACCTTCTGTTTAGACATCCAACATCTTAACCACTGAGCTACCCCTACCCTGAAAAAGTAAATACATGAATACATTCTGAAATGAATTCCCAGTATAGAGGTGTCCACAAACTTTTGCCCACAGAGTATACTGTACATTTTACTATGTTCTAAATCTTTTCAGTTGATAAATTGCTATTTTATTTCATGTACATTTTAAATTCACGATATTCTTCACACCTGGACATTTTGCTTAAACAAAGCAGTCAGTTCCTGAGTTAAATAGAGCCCTGATGCTGTTACTCTTGATTTTTATATAACTGTTATATTTTTATAAGGTTCAAGAAGAGAGACAAGCCATCATTAACAGAGATAACCAACTGCTGGCATCCAAACTGGCAGATATCCAGCATTCTAGAGGGCGAATAGATCATAGGAACCTCTATATAGAGCGTAGGTAAGAAGTATTCCTGTGTGTGTGTTACCATTGTCTTACCATTTTTTAAAAAAAACAAAAAAAGAGAGATAATTTTAGGCATACAGATGTCACTGAAGACATAGTACACATTACAGTACATTCATAATACCAGTTGTTTAAAGTATCACTTTATTATGTGACACTAGCTATGCTCTAAATATGAACTGGTTTAATGGTGTTTGAATTATCAGTAAATCCATATTACTCTTCTTTAAATATTACAGAAACATATATTACTCGTATAAATAAGAGCGCTGATGAGCTATTATAAGTTTCTTTTGTATAGTTCGAATTTTAGTTATATTTCTTTAGTTGAATTCGCTAGAATTTGTCCACATTCTTTGCTAGCAACTGTATTTAGGCTCATGATCTCTGACTTCATCATCTGAAAGTTTTTGCTGGGCAACATTTATTATTTGTTATGGCTTTTTTTAAAAACTGTAGTTACTGTTTTTTCTGCGGTTGGCTTTATCACCATTTATGATGTTTCAAAAAAGTAGTCACCAGATTGCTAGGGTCAGAGTTGGAGATAAAATAAAGTTTACTTTCCAGCTTAACAACTAAGAGTTCTCCAACTTTTCTCTGAAACATCCCCCCAGATTTTTGTATATTTGACAGGATTTGGTTTGGCCGCTAGGTCATTATTAGTTTGAACAGTCTTATATTTTAAAGAGCTGGTGTAGGTGAAGATATGTGGCCTCCACAACTGGAGAAATTAAAGCATGCCTTGGTTAAAGCTTTGTTTACAGCATGTTTTATGTTGACTCATTTCACCCCTGAGCTGTGGGCGTAAATTGTTAATGCCTCTTTCGGCAGGTTTCTCATGGATTACTGAGAAGCAGATTCCACGATGTCTAGTTAAACCCTGCCGAATTTGAACCTTTGTATCTTTCTAGACAGCAAAGATCTTACTGCAGTCTTGCACAGGCTATTAATAATATGTACGATCTTCATGGAATAAAATTCACAGAGCGTTCCGAGCTTGGGGTGAAATGATCCATAGAGGTATTAACAATTGCTAACAAGGATCTTTTGGTAATTTTTCACGCGTCTGTGCAGAAAGCTGTTCATTGTATACCGCGGAATCTACATCGATCAAAACGCTGCATGCACTGTATTTCAATCAACAGTAGTGTTTATATAAGAAGAATACTGTTGCTATTACCAGCAGATCCATGATTTTTATATGAATATCTGTAAAGTTTGGAGTACAATCATTTCCAGTTTGGTTTCCTGTTAGGTTTATGAAATACTACACTATATGGACAAAGGTACTGGAGCACCTGACCCTTGAAGCCATATCTGTTTTTTTCCCCCAAACCTTTTTACTAGTCAAGTCAAGTCAAGTCAAGTTTATTTGTATAGCGCTTTTCACAACAGACATTGTCTCATAGCAGCTTTACAGAAATCAACAGTCAAGGTGAATGGTGTGCATTTATCCCTGATGAGCATTGCCATGGCGACTGTGGCAAGGAAAAACTCCCTTAGATGTTATGAGGAAGAAACCTTGAGAGGAACCAGACTCAAAAGTGAAACCCATCCTCATTTGGGTGACATCAAGAGTTTGTTATACTACAAATTGTATACGTAATTGTACAGGATGTCTGGTTGTGTTAGCATGACATTTTCCTTTTACTTGAACTAGGAAACTCAAAACAGGAACATATGTTTTACATGGTTTGGAGTGCAAGATCTTGAGTAGCCTGCAATAGAGCTCTGACCTTAACCCTACTGAACACCTTTGGGATAAACTGGAATGCTGACTGCACCCCAGACCTCCTCACTTCACCTACATCAGTACCTGACTTTACTCACACCCTTGTGGCTGAATGAACACAAATCTCCACAAACACACTCCAAAATGTAGTGGAACATCTTTTTTTTTTTTTAGACAAGGTTATTATAACAGCGAATGTGGACTATATGTGGAATGGGATGTTCAAAAAGCACATACAAATCTTATGGTCAATGCACCACAAACTTTTGTCCATATAGTGTAAGTGTAGTTGTAAAGTATTTCTAAGAAAATAATGTAGCATTTATAGGCTTTGTAGCGATTGTGATAAAGTTTACTCAGTTTGTTAGTGGCCATGTTGGTCCTACAGTCTCAACTTGGAGAGGAGGAGGGCCGAGCTTCAGCAGGTGACTCGTGAGAATCAGGTGATTTATGAGCGGATCACAGCGCAGGAATCTCAATACAGACGGGAGCTGTGGGAGGAGGACTGGGCAAGGGGCGAGCAAAGGCGTGACAAAATTACACGCTATCCACGGGGTGTGGCTGAGAAACAGGTAAAGCACATGATTTTGTCAACCCTTTAAAAATCTGATAAAAAAAAAAAAAAAAAAACAGTAAAAAAAACAGCTTTCTTCATTTTTGTCCAAAAGACAGACATTTCAAATTGAAATCAAGCATTAGACATGTATTCAGGAGCAAGTCACAAGTATCAACAAATTAAAGATAGTTCGATATGGTACTTCTATTACGCTTGGAAAGCCATGTTGCTCACATAGTATGAGTCCACTTGCCCTGAGAAGAAGGTGTCATTGCAAATCCATAAAACTAGTTAAGCTTTAAACCCTTTAACCTACAATGACACTGCTTTCATCCTGATGGGAGAGATCTCTTCCAGGATGACTGCTCCATCCATGAGACACCATGTGATCACATTCACTAGATCTCAACTTAAATAGACATTGATGGGAGATTTTAAAAGCAACATTTTAGACATCTTTACCACCACCTCCATTATCATCATCATCATCCTGAGGTGAGGCTCAGTGATGCACGTGGGGCATGAAGGCTGGTCCGTGTGTTCCCCAGACGAGCTCCTGTAGCTCAAACTGCTGAAGAAGTTAATGATATTAATGCTTGATGGGTCAGGACTGTTTTGGCAGCAAAAGGGAGACCAACACAATATTCAGCAGGTGGTCATAATGGTAAGCCTGATCAGTTGTTCATCCTTCTGTGACAGACAGACAGACAGACAGACAGACAGACAGACAGATAGAAGCAGTATAGTGTTTTGTGTGGACATTGCTGATATACCAGAAGACTTGAGGTGAATTAAAGTGCAAACAATATCAAAGTGAACACTGTAACCACTGCAAAAACAGAAGAACTGTAAATGGCATATCTTTTTGAGAGTCTAAATTCTCCGCAATGACTTTTTTTTAATTAGGCAGATCTACAATTTATGATCAAGTCGATCAGTTCTACTGGATCAAAATACTATAAAATGAATGCTTAAACGAAGAAATGCAAGGGTGCTCGTGACAGCCTTAAATCACAGTAACACACGCCATCTTGTCTTTCGCATTACACAGAAGCTGAAGAAACGTGTCAAGTTTTCAGGAGGAGAAACAGAGCGGATGCTAAGCTCATCCAGCAAGACAGAAGATGGAGAAACTACAGACGAAGATCTCCAACATCAGTGATTGCTCATTCCTCCAATGTCCTACCACCATTAACTAAACAATGACACGCTACTATTCAGTAAATGAAGATTCTCAGTGTATGTCTGTGATTAAAGGAACTCCTGAAGGAAAGCGTTCTCACTAATTCTTAAATCCTGATGGTTTTCATAGCCAGTGTTAGTTGACCACTGGGTGGCAGTATGATTCTCTAAAACTGGGGTCTCCGACCTTTTTGTGGCTCCCAAGACCAATTCAATAATCTAAAAGGTTATATATTTGATATACTAAAAAAATATATATAATTTATTATAAAATAGATAGAAAAATATATATTTCAAAATATTTATTTGGACTACATCATATGTAGTCATGTCACCTTATGCAGTCTTGAATCTAGGTTTGTTTTACTTAGTTTGCTGTTAAGCTGTTGTATACAATGCCAATGTTGTTCTTTTTAAATTTTTCTGTTAGTAGTATGAAAAAATAAACGAAGGAAAATGAAGGATTAAAGATGAGGCAGTTAATACTATGCCTTTGTCTGATTTATACCTTTTTCTCCAGTGGAATGACCTGGGGTTATCAATAGTCTGTTAATTGAAAAGGCTTGAAGGGCAGGTAGAATCTTCTCAACCTTTCAGCTGCTCCTGTTAAGGGTCGCCACAGTGGATCGTCCGTCTCCATCCGTCTGCCTCTTTTAAACCAACCGCCTTCATGTCTTCTCTCACCACATCCATAAACCTTCTCCTTGGCCTTTCTCTGCACATGACCAAACCATCTCAATCCAGCTTCTCTCAACTTGTCTCCAAAATGTCCTACCTGCTCGGCCCCTCTAATAAACTCATTTCTAATTTTGTCCATTCTCGATGAAAATCACAGCGTCTTCAACTCTGCCACCTTCAACTCCGAGTCCTAACTTATAGTCTCTAAACCATGCAACAGTGCAGATCTCACCACCATTTTAGAAACTTTCCCTTTCACTCTTGCAGATACTCTTCAATTATAAATCACTCCTGCCACTCTTTTCCTCGCACACTACCCTGCCTGCACTCTATATATATCTGAATTTCAATTGTTATATACTGCATAACAGGAATTAAAATTCCTGACACCATTTTCCTCCAATATCTGCTTGTGTTGATGCTCTCATTTACATACTGTGTGTTTTCTATACAAAGTGTTTTTTTTGGATGGTCATTGTCATCACACGTCCAAATATTTAGCTCTAGCTAATGCGCATGATGTTTTTTTATTTAGATTTCATGACCTTCATGTATCAGACCTGGATTGGATGAAATTAATTGATCGTTCAAATAACTGCACTCATGAAAGGCGAAAACTCTCTGTAATTCAACTCTCCCAGCTTTTGTTATAAATATGAATACCGTATTTTTCAGACTATAAGCCGCTACTTTTTTCCTACGCTTTGAATCCCGCGGCTTAAACAACGAAGCGGCTTATTTATGAATTTTTCCTGGGTTTTTCCCGGTTTCACAAACTTCAAGCCAAAAAACTGAGCAACATAACATTAGACCAATGAAATTTTCGAACGGAAACGAAAAAACGCCCCTCACCTTTGTTCTGAGCTGCATGGCATCGGGAGAAAAAACTTTTTTTTTAAACGCACGACGATGCCAAAAGATAAACTCCCGAGAGAAATAGTTGTAAAAGGAATGAGAAGGACAGTAAACAATGACTTTCTTGGTAGGCTACTGTTTAGATACAAGCCGTTGTAGCGCGTTGAGTCTGGGTGAAGGGAGAGCTCGCTAACTCCAGTTGCTACAGAAATCATATAAGCACAGACAGGTTTCCAAAACTCGTGCTTTTTTATTTTTCTTGGCAACAGCGTTATGGGTTATTCAAAGAAACTTAGAAATGAGCATCAGAAAATAATAAGGACATATTCCTCGGTCTTGCACACATGCAGTAATACCGGAAAAATGTGGCATGCTATTCACAAAATACCGCTATGCTCCTAAAGGAAGCGCAACATATTTCACCCGTTACACTGTGTGTAACGTGTCTTTCGTTAAAGCCTGTGTAAAGTACATTAGTGTGGACATGTAGACAGGTGCGGCTTATTTATGTTAAAAATAAAAATATTTGAAAATTCAGTGGGTGCAGCTTATATATTGGTGCGCTTTATAGTCCGGAAATTACGGTAAATATAAATATGATCTCCTCATCACTGATTTGTGTCCCAATCTGCCTAAAAACATATGCTGTGAAGTACAAATTCAAAAGCTGAACAGCTGGACGAATAAATATTCTTCTGATATTGGCATCTTCTTATTATGTGCTTGAACTTCTAAGTGTCTCTCTGACCTTTTGTGATTTGTAGTGTCTCACCAGGGGCAGAGTGTCAGGAAGAGGTCACACCTCACCGATTCGGGCATTATTTAATCAAACCAGTGAACGAGATGAATACTTGAGCAAGATGTCTCCATAGAAAGGCACAGATCCAGGTTCTCCAGGTCCCCACACTGCTGTGCTATTAGACACATGTACCGGAGAAACAAACAATATGGTCACGCACTTGAATACTAAGGTTTTAGACATGACCTTTGTAACACGAACAATGGAATTGTTCAGAGACATTCCTTTTGACATTTAGAAAAATACATTTATTGGTAAAGGGCATATGATAACACAATAGACAATCTCTTAAGCCTGTGAAGTAAAAAACATGAAGAGGTTTTTAACTCGGTGTCCTTACTATTATAGTAATAACATTTAATCTATGAAGCTTTCTGAATTTTATCCAGGTTTTTAAAGTTCTTTGAAACATTTTATTTTATATAAGGTTTTAGAAATGATCATAAAATGACACATTTTATTTATAGGAATATTAAAAGAATCTTTCCCATACAATTAGTGTTTTATTTAACAGGAAACATTAAGACATACAAATATCACATATAAAACATATAAAGCTCTATTGAGCAGGATTGATATTTTTCTTACAGTCAAATATTTATAGAACTTCTAATTACATTAGTGAATTTCCCTTATATGTCAGTCTCTTATAGCTGGAATTTCTTTTTACCTTCTTTGCCAGATTAGATTTAGACAAACAATCATTAGTAAAACGATTACCGTGCATTTATTGCACTTATTACTATTGTGTAATAGGCCATTTATAATTGTTTTTACATTAAAACCACTGTGCTAAAAAATAATGGTGGAAATGAAATAAGTGGGAAAGTTTCTATATAATATATAACTTGTGAACATCCTGCATAAATGATTTTGCTTATTGCAATAATATGTAACAAACATTATGCATTATTATAAATATAAGTATAGGTATAAATATAATTTAAGTATATAACATAAGTATAAAATAGGGATTAGAATGTTTCCACTTTAATAAATTCAGGATTCTACGTACAAAATTCAGGGGAAAAGAGAATTTAATATATAACAGTTGTCTATTAACAACTTTAAGACAAATTTAGGTTAACAGAGACTTACAGTCTGGACAAGTGTTAAACAAATGAATTAGCACACCTAAACTATGAATATTTAAATTTCTGTATTTAAATGTATTGGTTTTTTTGCCATAATAATGTAAGTAATTATTTAATAATTGAATAGTCTAAAGATAGTGAAAAGAATTTGTGCTATATTTAAATGCTGTGTGCTATATTTATACTTTACTTCATGTGAATGTACATACAGTATATACACAAACACTGACACGCTGTGGCCTCACACAGTGATGAACTCCACCTATTTCCACCATGAAATCTACCTTGTGAATCCACAAACCTACAGAGCACACAGTGACGTCGATACTGACAAGTGAAAGAACACCTTTATATTTTCATTCTTTATAATATTTATGTGAAGTAGTATTGGGATTCCTTTTAAATGAATGTGTTCAACAAAATCTCTACTTACCACACACACACACACACACACACACACACATACTATATTTACAAAAGTATTGGGTCACCTGTACGGTATGTGATTTTTGAGCAATTTGCTCTTCTGGGAAGATGGTCCACTAGATTTTGGAGTGTGCTCATGGATATTTGTGTTTATCAGCCACAAAAGTGTTACAAAAGGCAGGTACTGATGTAGATGTGGAGGCCTGGAGTGCAGTCAGCATTCCAATTCATCCCAAAGGTGTTCAGTAGGGATGAGATCAAAGCTCTAAAGCAGGCCACTCAAGATCTTCCTCTCCAAAGCCTGTAAACCAGATCTTCAAGGAGCTCACTTTCTGCACAGGGGCAGGTTTGGGTTTCTGAATTCAAGTGAATGCAAAATTTTATTATACTGCATCCATAGACATCCTATAAAACTGAGTGCCTCCAGCTTTGTGGTAACAGTTTGTAAAAGAACCACACATAGCAGGAAAGGTCAGGTGACCCAATACTTTTGGCAATATAGTATATATATACAAATATAGATTTGTAAGCATTCAGCCACAGGGTTTTAGTAAAGTCAGGTACTGATGTAGGTGAGGTGAGGAGGCCTGGGTGCAGTCATTTCAATAAGGTGGTCTATAGTAATATCTTTATGGTGACGTCTTTGTGCACGGGCATTGTCATGCTGGAACAATTTTAAAAAGTCTCCTAGTTGAAGTGAAGACATTCTATGCATCCAAAGATATTCTATAAAATTGTGGGCCTCTAATTTTGTGTCAACAGCTTGGCGAAGAACGACATATTGCTGGAAAAGTCAGGCGCCCCAATACTTTTGTCCATAACCCATTTCTAATTGAAGTATAAGAGATGGCAGATGTTGCCTCTAAAGGTCTTTGTAAATTAATTCAAACATCTGCATTATTCTCTAATAAATCTGTCTGCTTTATTACAGAGTAACAGATTTGTATGTATATGTAGAGAATAGTTAAGATAGACACAGAGCCCATCCCAGAAACACTGGGAGTAAAGCAGGAATACACTTTAAATGGGATGTAAATACATTATCGGACTGATTACATTTGGCTCTGTGCAAATACTAAGCACAGACATGGTATATAGAGATTACTGTATTTTCCGGACGATAAGCCGCTACTTTTTTCCCACGCTTTGAACCCTGCGGCTTAAACCAATGAAATTGCCGAACGGGTTCCAGTAAACCAATGAAACTCTTTATATTAAATCAGATGCGCTCTCACTGAATCGGGCCGCACCACATCATAAATATGGATGAGGTTCCTCTGACGTTTGACCTGCCGCTCACTCGGACTGTCTACAGGAAATGCGAATCATTCGTCACGCTGAAAACAACCGGGTATGAAAACACGCACTTCACCTGTGTTCTGAGCTGCACGGCATCGGGAGAAAAGCTTCACCGATGGTGATTTTTAAACGCACGACGATGCCAAAAGATAAACTCGAGAGAGAAATAGTTGTGAAAGGAAGGAGGAAGACAGTGAACAATGACTTTCTTGGTAGGCTACTGTTTAGAAACAAGCCGTGTAACTGTCTTGCATTAAAGCCTGTGTAAAGTTAATTAGTTTCAGTATAGACAGGTGTGGCTTATTTATGTTCGAAATAAAAATCTTTGTAAAATTCAGAGGGTGCGGCTTATATTTGGGTTTATAGTCCGGAAATTACGGTAGTTTAAAAGATGTGCGATTTTTCACCTGTATACTTACAAAAACACTCATGACTGCGCATGCTAGTGTTGTGGAAGTAACGGTGCATTACAGAGATATAGTGGCGTGTGTATAAGAAACATTTGAAAAAATAGCTGAGCGAATATGGATCTTTTTACGAACTGAAGAAGTCTTTAGAGATCGCCTCCACGAAGTTGGGAGCAGACATAAGAATGCCAAAAGTGCAGAGTATTGTGAAGAAAGAGAACGCCATTAGACACATGCGATCGATAACTGCTGCGGCGAACTTCCACTCATTGCACATGCTCGCATTTTCATCCCGGCTCCGGAATCTCCTCGTGATGTACCTAACTTCCTCTAGAATTTTTGTTACATCAGTCACAGCAGGCCCTCCTACGATACCTCTGGGGTGCCCGTCTCCAAGCCTGGCCCCTAACGGACCACAGATCAGCGCTGGCTCAGCTGAGCTGGAGCAGTGAACTCCCTCTGTGCCTCTGAAGCCGATGAACAGTGAGTTGGTGTTGGAGGTTTGCACTGTTCCCTGGTCAACACACAGCTCCACACTGGAGACGCTGCTTCTGTGAAGCGGTTTGTTGTGACAGGCTGATTGATGCTCACCCGGGCGTCGCATACGTAGGAACCAGGCACACCAGTTCAGCAGCACCACACGAGTCTATACGCAACAGCAAGATAACACTGAATCAAGCAGGACATAAGGAATGATGATAATTTTACTACATATTTGGCAACTTTTAAGAAAACAAAACCAATGAAGGTCAAATATGCCGTATGTGCGATTAAATGGCGTAATTATAACATTGTGAATTGGTGTTTGTTAAATTCAATTACAGTTGCTTTGGAGCATTTCTTGAATTATTCTTATTATTTGCAAACCAGCAAGTGCATTCTCCAAACTATTTGTACAAACAGCACCACACATTGGATTCCTTTAAAGAAGCCTGTACTTTTTGCTAAATCCTTAGTTCATCTCTTAAAAGTAAGTATTTGTGTCAATCAACAAATCATCGAAATCAGAACTGATTGCAGGAGACCTGGCAGGATTCACACTTTTACTGTACTGCACTAGTGTTTGTTCATTTCCTGGTTGTTCATCAATTTTTAGAAATTGTAATTCTGTGTTTTGCTATGTCTATATATGCTTGGCAATTGAAGGTTCACAAGATTCATATTTGACCGATTTTGGGAAACTAGTTGATCATTGGTTGATCTGATGCCGTTGACTCGCCTTTCGAAATTCGAAATTCATCTGCACAATTGATCAATTCAAGACATGTTTCCAAAAGCCTGGGTGTTTTAGGGGTTAAAACTATTCAGGTGAGAATCAGCTTAATACATTTCAATCAACTTGATAAACAATTGATAATATGGGAAACGGCAAACAATTGTACATAATCAAATGATTGTACTTCGCAATTTATTTTCTACGCAATCAGAAACGGAGAAAAACTATACGAATATAGATTCGAATTTTTTATTTATTTATGGATTCATTAAAGGCATGCTATGCCTATATGAATAAATACAAGTTAAATGTGGTGAATATGTATTGTGTTGTTTTTTAAATGTTGTATTGATGTGATACATGTTCATTCCAAATCAGTACAGGGTAACTCTGAAATCACTAAAAGGTCATTTCGAATCAGTACAAGCTACCCCTAAACCAGTGTAAAGTAATTCCCAATCAGTACAGATAGTCCTCCACTTATGATGGAGATACGTTACGACGACCCCATCGTAAGTCCAAAATATCGTAGATGGTATTATGACTGTGACAGTCTTTCCTGCTTCATGCTAATTTATAATTTATATTTTCTCCTCCAAACTGATGGCTTTCCTCTTCCAGCAGGAGACATACTTGGGCACTTTTTTCTATATATTTTTTTCAATAACTAAAAATACTGTTTGAAACTGTTTAAAACAGAAATAAATACACATCTTTATTCTGTCGACTGCTAGTGAGAGTGGTGAGATTCGCTCATCCCAGCTGCGAGTCCAACTTATCGTACATCCTACGCTGCTGCCTGTGGCACGAAATTGTAAATATTTTACAATTTTGTCGTATCACTATCATCATCGTAAGATCGAAAAATCCTAAGTCGAACCATCGTAACTCGGGGACCATCTGTATATGGTAATTCTTCATCAGTATAAGATATCCCTAAATCAGTGTAAGGTTATTCCCAATCAGTACAAAGAAAATGTAAACCAGTACAATGTAACCCTAAATCAGTACACTGTACCTCTGAAGCATGAAGTATCTCTGAATTAAGACAAAGTGACTTCAAATCAGTACAAGATAACTGAACTACTGTGTATAAAATAATTACTGTATATAAAAATAATGTAAAGTTTTTTATAAAATACCTACCCATTTTGGCATCTTTCCACCTTCTGGGTCATGGAAATGATATTGTAGCACAAGTACTGTTGCAATAACTGAGAGCCCAACAATGACCATAGTGGTGGCAAAGTACTGAGCTGGAATGATACAAATAATACAAACACACGAAAAATATAAAAAATTGGCTGTGAAATAAATCATTGAATGTGAATAAAGACTTTCTAAAGCAGGTTGTTGAGATTTTTGGAAGTGACTAAAAGCAGTTAAGTTACGCTACTCTTTCATGGACTTTTACTATTTATTCTTTGGTAAATGCTTTATTCAGGTCATTGGATTTGGAGCTAGGTTCAAGGCAGGAATTCATCCTGAACGTGCCTCTGATCAACTGTCAACTTGCTAATAAAATAATCAGTGCAATCTTAGTTTACTAGGAAGCTCTTGAACATTGGAATAATGGTAATAATTTCAAAACCTGAACTTGAAATGGAAGCTGATTGCGTCTCATAGAAAGTCATACTGGTCCTTCTAGGAGTGACTGAATGCGTATATTTAAAAAAAATTGCCCACAGAGGTTGACTTTTACTGCTTCAGATGAAGAATGAGGCCTCTTGGGAATCTCAGTTCTCAATAACAGAGGCTGGAAAGCGAGCAACTATTGGAATATTTTACTCACCAATCAGAGGCACTGAATCTGATGTCGCTGGCATGATTTCAGCTACAAGCAGCATAAAGACAGTCAGCGACAGCAAAACAGTGATTCCTAAAAAAAAAATTAAAAAGGGTAAGTATATTAAATTATACAGTAAAGCCAATTTCAACAGTTCAGTTTAAGAATAATAGCTGCATCACACAGACACCTCACATGTTTAACCCAACAGAGTGAAAAAGGTTAAGCTCCTGCTTTTGGTGATGCTTGAAAAGCATCTCAAATGAGCCCAGTGGATCAATAAACCTCTAGAAGCCCATACGATAAAACTGATAGAGTGACTTCAGCTCATTTAAAAGATAATCTGGAGCAAAGCAGCAAGGTCAAAGACACACAAATTCTCACACCCACCCACCCACATCTGCATATACCATATCTATGTAAAGTATGTACACTAGAGTTATGGCAAAAAGAGTGTAGAAAAAAAGTGACAGCAGCAAATTAATATTTAATTAATTTAATAATTGAAATGAAAATTGCCATTTTGACCCCCCCTTCATATGACTGAGTGGAAAAACACACAAGCATTTCCCCCTTGTTCCTAAAAGCATAAGCATTGTAAACTTGCTGAGTCAGCACAATACACTTGCGTCCTTATACAGAAATCCAGTGCTCTTCTCCCCTAGTTCATGCAGCCTATTCTTGGTAAAGCACATTGTGTTTTCCTATTCACAGACACATACTCTCAAGTGAGATGCTTCCCGACTGCTGCTTCGTGAGCCGAAATTTTCCTCCCCCTCCACTTTTCCCTGGCCACATCTGTACCCATTAAATTCCCAATCACTGCAAAGCACCACATTTACACCTCATGAAGTTAAGCCACTGTGAACACATAATTATGGCATGAAATGAAACTTCACTTAGAGAAAAAAAACAGGGTGTCAGATTGCAATATTAGAGGGTTGAACACTGCTCTACATGTTCACGTCTCTATAGCTCGTCTTCTCGTGACCAATGCCTGAATTTTAAATACTGGAGAATGCAAATGAAGTCTGGCAATGAAGATGATGTTATCTTATCCACTTCTGCTCGGAAGGTCATGGGTTTAAATCCCAGCATAACCAACCTGCCACTTTGGTTGGTAAGGGCCCTTGAGCAAGGCCCTTAACCCATAATTGTTTAGCGGTATATCTGAGATAACTGAAAGTCGCTGTGGATAAGGGCGTCTGCCAGATGAATGTAACTCCTTGCCAGCTTTTGACTAAAGTTCAAACATTACTAATCAATTTAGGATCAAGTACTGAGAGCTCCAGCAGTGGTATTTAAACTCAAATAATCAAAAATTCAATTTATGAAGGTTACCACATACACTTGTACTGAAGAAGCTTTTCACAAAGCTGAATAAAAGCTTCTAGACTGATTTTGACTCAGTAAACACACCACTCAATCTGTCACAAGTGATAATTCAGTCTTCACTTCATTATAATCCTAAATTCAAATGAGTTTTTTTTCACTTTTGCCTTAATTAATGTTTCATACTGTAATTACATCCAAGCTGACCTGTTGGTTTATTAGTTACAACATCTAGCTTTACACAAATTGTACATTCAGGAATCACATGACTGCTTGCTAGAGGTCGTTCGATTAATCGGTAGTTAATTGTTGGAACTAGCGGCTATCGGTCAAAATCTATAACAATAGTTTTTCCCGCTTTACAATCTGTTTGTTTTTACACGTGAGATGGCGTGCTGCACGGAGAGGACTATATTATAGTTATTTATAATGAACTATATTATTATTCACTATATTAACTATATAATTATATTAATTAATATATTTCTATTTATTTAATTTAGCACATTTTCATGATTCAGTCTAGGTTTTTTTTTTGGTTAGTATTATTTTACATGGAGTGTTTTTTCTCTAGAGTAGAGTAGAGTAGACCTCTACTACTTGCTTTTCTGGTTTGTAGCACAAACAACAATTGTAAGCATTCGTTAAACATAGACATGTGTGTTAAAATGAGCAAACAGATTAAACCTGAATGTGGCATATGATATGTGCCGAATGTTTATAATTTGGAGAATTTTATACGCAATGTTTCCAAAGTTTTCCAAAAATGATGCAAAATAAACAAACAAACTAATGTTTTGAATGCAGAATGCAGAGCTTATTAAACTTTATCTGGACTGGGCTAGTAGCTGTGAATAATTGCCAGTACCTTCAAAAAACGTTCATCTGAGGAGTGTAAAAAAATCAGCCGAGGCAAATCGAAGTTTCTGTTGCATTACGCTGTTTGAATAATCCGAATAAGCCCCTGATAACAAATGAAAAACATCTAAAGAGCACAAACATCTGACTGCTGAGCAAGTAGGGGTAGATTATCCACATTTAGATAGACACTGTTAGTCCATTAAATCACAAGCAATGAATTATTACCCAGTGCTCCATGATAAACACCATAGTCCTATTCTTTAATACTCAATTTCTTCGGTGACCTGCACTAACCACAGAACCCAGTAGGCCAGGTCTGCAAATTTATGCTGTTCTAAAGGTCAACCAGTTGCAAAATGTTAAGAGATACAGGTGTTGCTGTATAATCAACTGTCAAATCACTATAGACCAGGAATTGGAATAATTACAATATAAAATACACACAGAGTCTTCCGAACTAATTGGAAAGGCAGTGCCACAAGTAAATATCAGGAAATGAAAGCTGAAATTCTGAAACCAAACAACTGCAGTGTATGACGACGAATGCAAATCAAATAAATACACCTTGCCGTTCCAATACTTTGAGAGGGAACTTTGTCATAGATGTGTTAGAATGTCAAAACATTGTGTTTGTGTGTGTGTGTGTGTGTGTGTGTGTGTGTGTGTGTGTGTGTGTTACCTAAAGAGATCTTTTCCCCTGAGTCAGCAGGCAAAAGAAACACCAGCAGTGCGAGGGTGGAGATGAGCACACAGGGGATGAGCAGGTTCAGGCCGTAGTATAGCGTTCTCCTTCTCATCACCAATGTGAAGGTAATGTCAGGGTATGGCTCCTTACAGCAGTCATAAAACCTCTCATTCCTCCGTCCTGGAACCTCTAAGATAAGCAAGAACTCTTGGTTTACAATGAAGCAAAACTACTACAAAACAAAAAAAATACTACACATACTAACATGGTATAGTAGATACCTAATTTTGAAGATGTAAATGAACAGATCCCAGGCACATTAGACCTCTATTGCGTGCCCACTCACATTGTGTTCAAGGCAATGGAAAATTAAGTTTAAGGCCCCACAATTACTTGTATTTTCAGCAAAATTCATCAAGGGCAAACGCTCGGACCATCACAAAAACAATATAAAAGAGGAATAATCTAATTTTCTCCAGTGGATGCTTGTATCTCGAGATGATTTTCAATTATGTGGGTGTTCTTTGGTTCACTGACTCCAGGCACTTGTTCCTTCTCCCTCCCTGATTTCCCTGAAGAAATGAGGGTACTTTATCTCTTGACTTAACCACAAAGCAGGATTCCAAATCTTTATATCCTATTACTATTAGCCCCCTCATTAATGTATACATGACCAGAAAAGTGGATGAAAAATCAATCAGCGGTAGAAAAAAAACCCATTTTCAGCTTGTCTTTGATTTTCCTTGAACAATTGGTAACGGTTATTGCATGGAATGTGTTTTAGTGAATAAAGGGACAGAGCATGTAGGACATTTTGGAGACAAAGTGAGAGAGTCTAAATTGAGATGGTTTGGACATGTGCAGAGGAGGGACATGGGGTATTTCGTAGGAGAATGCTGAAGATGGAGCTGCCAGGAAAAGCGGAATGCCAAGCAGGAGGTTTATGGATGTGGTGAGGGAAGACATGCAGGTACTTGGTTTGAAAGAGGCAGATGTAGAGGACAGAGTAGTATGGAAACAGATAATCCGCTATGCTGACCCCTAACGGGAGCAGCTGAAAGAAAGAAGAGGGTCCTAGGGTCCTTTTATAGTCTATCAATCTGTATAAACCTACCCACTAGATCCCACTCTCCGTTAGCTATGTAGCCTGTGACATCTGCTTCCATCATCTGCAGATCCAGAGACCAGCCTCCATACGTCCAAGATCCAAACTTCAAATCACAACGTTGGACATCGAAGGGGAACCAGCGCACATCGATGTAGCAGGTGCTCTTAAATATTCCTGTAATTGAACCAATAAAATAAATATTATCACTACTGTACATTATTACTGTAGTCACAAGCACGGTAATACAAATATTATATAGTAATATATAGTATTATATATTTAATAACACAATGTGTGTTCTTCAGAACTATTGGCAACCTTCCTTACCAAAATTTTTTATTTATAATAAAAAATACATACAATAACTTCATTTCCCACTTAAACTATGCATTAATGTATATTTTCAGTCGGTAAAAAGACCGTCTAAGACCATGACATTTTTCCAGCCATTAGATCTATGAAACCTACAATGAAACCAGGCAATGAAGAGGAAGAACACACACACATATACAAGCCACATATTTATAAATTGTGTAAAATCAACACTGGAAGAACATCCAACTCTCAAATCAATTCAATTCATTTTTATTTTTATTGCGCTTTTAACAATAAACATTGTCTCAATGCAGCTTTACACAGATAATGTGGTAATAAAAATGAAAAAAGATGTTCTTTATAAGTGTAAGTTTGTTCCTGATGAGCAAGTAGATGTCTACTGTGGCAAGGAAAAACTCCCCGAAATGGCATAAGGAAGAAACCTTGAGAGGAACCAGACTCAAGAGGGAACCCATCCTCATCTGGGTTGCACCGAATGTCCATTTATGTTCAACTCTATTTCCCAGAACACACCATGTCCTACAACCACCAATATGGCTGCCAAGAAATAGGTCATCCACAATTTCATATACCGTAATTTCCGGACTATTAAGCGCACCCATATATAAGCCGCACGCACTGAATTTGACTAAGATTTTTATTTTGAACATAAATGAGCCGCACCTGTCTATAAGCCGCAGTTTCCTACATTGAAACTAATGAACTTTACACAGACTTTAACGAAAGACAGTGTCTGTTACATGGTTTGTATCTAAACAGGAGCCTTCCAAGAAAGTCATTGTTCACTGTCATCCTCCTTTCTTCCACAACAATTTCTCTCGAGAGTTTATCTTTTGGCATCGTCGTGCGTTTAAAAATCACCATCGGTGAAGCTTTTCTCCCGATGCCGTGCAGCTCAGAACACAGGTCAAGTGCGTTTTTTCATGCCCGGTTGTTTTCAGCGTGACGAATGATTCCCATTTCATGTTGACAGTCCGAGTGAGCAGCAGGTCAAACTTCAGAGGAACCTCATCCATATTTATGATGTGGTGCGACCCGATTCTGTGGGAGCGCATCTGATTTTATATAAAGAGTTTCACTGGTTCACCTGAACCCGTTCTGCAGTTTAATTGGTCTAATGTTATAGGGCTCAGTTTTTTGTCTTGAATCTTGTGAAACTGGGAAAAAGCCAGGAAAAATCCATAAATTAGCCGCTTCGTTGTTTAAGCCGCGGGGTTCAAAACGTTGGAAAAAAGTAGCGGCTTATAGTCCGGAAAATACGGTAATGTCATTTTCACATACTGTAGTTAACACCTTTAGAAGATAAATGCTCATGAATCTAATTTGCTCCCAACCACTGAAGAGCTACACAGCATTTCAGAATAATTTTTCTTTCCACAGTGTAGTGCTTGCTCCTCCATAGTGCTTTTCCAAAGCTATAGTTTTCTCTACTCTCACATTTCCTGCAACAATTACTCACTTGCATGCATCCCATCATGCATTACTGATATGAACGCATTTAAGAATTTGCATCTTCAACGCTCTAGAACACACACTAGCAGGAGTCTAGAAGGTTTAGATGCGTGGTACAGGGTGAAGTGTTCCTAGATAGGAATTCGACCAGATAAGATGAGCCTGATGGAGGATCTCAGGTTAGTGTTATACTCCCTATCCCGTATAAGTGCATGATGGGTATTCGCTACTTTTTATTACTTTATATGGGCACTAAACTGTTTCAGTGTATTGTGAGGCTCAGTGAGGGAACTTCATATTCTCCATTATATCACTGGATGTGACGCCGACATGGCAAACCTCCCAACGGTCCACAACATTTACATACATTACATCGTTTTTCTTACAAACATGAACATACATTGATAAGTATGATTTTCAGAGGTAAAAAACAAGATACAGTAATGATTACTAATGTATTCAGCCACAAATTACAGATACTGGCAAATTAAAGTAATCAGAATCAGGCTTATTGGTCAAGTGTGTTGACACACACCAAGAATTTGGTTCCAGCCGTTAGTGAAAAGTACAGACATAAATAACACTACACATCTAGCTTGGACTATACAAGACAAAACAGACAAGGCAAGACAAAAACAGACTATACGAGACAATAGAGACAATGTGAGACAATATAGACAGTACTAGTATTAAATAGAGATACAGGGTATCCCTATCCCAGAGTATGCAAATATTGATGTTGGAAATTACAGACATTTATATTAAGAAGTAAATCACTTTTGCAGAATATTGTTGTTTAATATGGAGGCCCATTTCTCTTGCCATATTATCTTCAATTTTCCAAATCTATCTTTCCTTTATATTCGAGGTCACACACTTGTTCAAACATCCATCTTCTTCCCCGATTGTTTCTTGGCCCATGAGATTAAATAAACCTGTTTTTTCTTTTCTTTTATTATGAATACATTTGTATGTTACATCAAAGTGAATATATGCACAAGGGGTATGTTAAATAACTAAAACTAATTTGTTAATACTTGTTTCCCCTCACAATATGAACAAGTTACAGAACACACCTGAAGATTACAGTGTCTACATGACAGAAATGTCTACATGACACAATCAAACAAGCAAAAAATAAATAAATAAATAAATGAAGAATGATTGAATGTACCACAACTTACCTGGGGGTAGATATTGGCAGTAGCCAGATGAGTTGACCAGCACATTGGTATGAAAAGTGGCATCAAACCTCTCATCAGCACTAGGCAAAAACAGTGTAAACTAGTAAACTAGGATCAGTAAACACTTAACACGTGCAAGTCTCTTTCAACCAGCCACTGGATTGAAATATTATTGTATACAGTAACACAAAGTTCTCAATCAGCTATAACAGTCAGTGCAACTAGGATGCCTAACTACTGCAATTTGCCTTCATTACTAAGTGTAACCAATTAATAGCTATATCAAATTTCTTGGAAATATCGCAAATCAGTGTACACATATATCCACAGTACATTCCAGTGTGATAACTATCTCTACAGTATATGCAAACCATCTGAAATACACAGTCTTTACACTGGACCTTTTTGTCAGACAGTATTCAATTGTTTCAAGATCAAGAAGTTTTGGCGCCGTGAACATGTCTGAACGTGTTAGCTTTATTATTATTTGTCGTTTAATGTAAGGCAGGACAGCTTGTGCCACCATTATGTACAAAAGTGGGAAAAAACAAAGTTTGATAAAATTATAATGTGACAGAATAGAGAAGATCTTGCAATAAAAATGTGAACTGTGGTCTCCAGTAAGAAACGGTTAAGAAAAGTTCTACCTGTTATAGAGCAGAATGTCAGGTCTCCAGATCTGATTATCAGGAAACCTTACATTGGACACTCCGGGATAGTCACTCAGGTTCCACTGCAGATAATAATCCGTCCAGTACTGAAGATCCAAACAGAGGGAGTTTTAAAATATCATAAATTCATAATTGTCTCAGAAGCAAAACATTGCTATACATATGACATATTTGTTTTCATTTTTTACAGTGAGATCTTCAGATTTATATTTTTTTACTGAAGAAGTGGAAGATTTTTGGACATTTTCTAAAGTCAAGGCTAATGATATTATGTTTATTTTACAAAAGAGAACTCAAAATCTCCAGTGGCTCGAGCAGGCTGAGGTCAGTGTAGAGTGAGTGCACCATTGCCTCAGCAACCATTTTGATGGTTATCATATTAAACCTCCAAATCCTGTGCAGCATGACCTCAACCACATACTCACTCCACCGTCATCAACTGTAATCAGGCTGAGGCATCGGTTCCTAGCAGAGGTCCGATCCAATCCAATTTCTTTAATATTGTTCCTAATTACATAATGTGCATCTGGTGTTCTGTTGAAGGGGAAAAAATGGGGGTCTGGAGAAGTTCAGGTATTTGCTAACAGCTCATTCTTTTGACACAAGTGAGCTGTCCAAATATTATCATGAAGTCTAATAATAGAACATGTTTATTAGACAGACAGTGCATGTAGGACGTTTTGGAGACAAGGTGAGGGAGGTGTGATTGAGATGGTTTGGACATGTGCAGAGGAAAGACATGGGGTATATCGGGAGGAGAATGCTGAGGATGGAGCCGCCAGGAAGGAGGAAGAGAGGAAAGCCAAAGAGGAGGTTTATGGATGTGATGAGGGAAGACATGCAGGTGGTTGGGCTGAAAGAGGCAGATGTAGAGGACAGGGGGGTATAGAGACGGATGATCCGCTGTGGCGACCCCTAATAGGAGAAGCCAAAAAAAGTAGAAGAAACATCAGCATGTGTGTTTTTTTGTTTTGCTACCACGTTCTCTAAATACAGTGGTACCTCGGGTTACGAGTGCCCCTGGATACGTAAAATTCAGGTTAAGAGTCGCAATTCATAAAAAATGTTGCCTCTAGTTACGAGAAATTTTTTAGGATACGAGCGTTGCGCACGGAAAAATCGCAGGCAGGTTAGTTTTTTTACGTATCGCCACGTGCTCTCGCTGCGCTCTCGTGCAGCACATACACATCTGCTCGTTGCTCTAACAGTGTGGAATTACTGAACTTTAAATCGTATTCGTAATTTGTATCGGGATACAAGCTTTTCAGGTTAAGAGTAAAGTGATGGAACCAATTAAACTCGTAACCCGAGGTTCCACTGTACTCTATACTGCATGAAACTGGGATCCTGAGTCTCTACAGCAACAGACACCAACACAGCTGTAATATCTGGATAGACATTATATTATAGCGGTGGTGTTGGACAAAAAAGTAGAAGTGGTAACTAGATAATTGATCCAGCACACTGGAGCCATAACTGTAGCATTGCAATGAAGAAATATAAACCCTTAGGCTTAAATAAGTCATTTTCACAAATTAGGAGAAGGGCTGCTTCCCAAACCACAAATATTCACAGGCAATTAAACTAAAAAAAGAATGGATGGAAAGGAAGGCTATGGGAATGAAAGCCTGTGAGAGAAAAAGACTGTGTGTGTGTGTGTGTGTGTGTGTGTGTGTGTGTGTGTGTGTGTGTGTGTGTGTGAAAGAGACAGAGAGAAAGAGAAAATATAAGAAGCTCAGTCATATTAGCTTTATTTTGACAGGACCTTTTGAATGTGTCAGAATCCGGTTTTGTGCCTTGCACACTGAGAGGACCACTGATAATAAAGTAATTAAATTCAAGCAAGTGTGTCATTTAGGAACAGGTGCTATGAACTAATTTTTTGCCTGTGGCATTTGTGTATATGTATGTTCTTGTATAAAAAATTAATTCTCACACTGGCCCAAATTGCCATGAATAAAATATCAAAACACCATTCACGCACATTAATTCCTTTGATGATAAGAAAAAGCTTGACCAGAACAATGCAATAATGCGGAGGTTGAAAACACAAAGAGCTGCATCTTATCTGGGTAAAGCACATAGCAGGCTGCATTAGAGAACTAAACTGTACACAAAACTAGGCCATTCGGTTATTAGGAAATTTAATTTTAGCCTTTTTGCATTCAGTTCATTAAGCCTATGCTTCTTCTGGGGTAATCAGTAATGAACCCCGACTATGAGCTTAATGTTCTGAATGCAGCTACTCATACTTGGTCATTAAGGCCTGGACAAAGAAGACCTGTCTAAGACAATTAATTTCTTCTTTAGTCCATGCTACTATATGCAATAAAAAAAAAAAGAAAAAAAAAAAAAGAAATCACATTCTCCGATCAGCCAATCAAGTGACAGCTGTGCAATACATAAAAATCATACAGAAGCAGCTCATGAGCCTCATGTTAATGTTCACGCCAAACCTCTGGATGAGAAATAAAAGCCTCCATGACTGTGACCATGACATGGTATGGCACTCATGAGACCACTGAGTATTTTAAAAACTGTTGATTTTTTTGCAATTTCCACACATTAAATTCAGGAGGGTTTAACACAGAATGGGCTTAAAAAACATCCTGTGAGCAGCTGTTCTGCAGGTTGTTGATGAAAGAGGTCACAGGCGAATGGGCAGACCTATTTGAGCTGACAGCATAATACAAATAACCTTTCAAACCCTATCAAAAGGCCAAAACATGGGATACATGGGATAAAACAGCAAAAGACAGCAGTCAAATAACTGGAACATATGTTCAATGGGCACAGGCTCACCAAAAATTTGGAAAAATATTGTCTGTTTTTTTTCTTATTCTTCAGCTAGAGAATGTTGTGGATGAAAATCCCCAAGATATCAGCAGCCTCAAATATTCAAAGCAGCCAACAACTACTGTCAAAGTCACTGTCAAAGTCGCTGAGATACCTTTTCCTCATTGCATGATGACGCATGATTCAAGCGCGATTAATGCAGCGTGCATTTCTGTGACCATTTTTAATGCAAAATATAAATAAATAAATATAAAATAAGCTAAATTAAAATCTTCGACGCCACACACACCTTTTCACGACGTCCTTTCTTTACTCAGATATATATAAAAAAAACTCCACCGGAAATATTCTTTTAATCACTAAACATTTGTATCAGTGATGCGCCAAAATCCCAAATCAAGCACCAAAAGCCGCCATGATGTACATATCCGGCAAATAAAACCGTCCGTGTGGAAACAGAGCAAAAGTTCCCTTTGGTGTCCTGATTAAGTATTAACTTGAAAAGTATTTATAAAAACGTGTGATTGAATATTTTATTCGATTGAAGGCCTATATATAAAGAAAAACACACAAACACAAATCCATATATATAAACATACATGAACAAGAACATAAATGTGATGTAATGTTTGTGTGATTAATGAAGCTTACCAGTTGCAACCAGATGTTAGTTGTTAAAACCTGATTCTTCTCATCCTGGAAAACACAACGAATAAAATAATAATGATTTCTAATGCATGTGTTCGTCTTCATGTCACTTCAGTACACATAATATATTGAGCTGCCATTTTACAATTGTTCAATGCAGAGCAAAATCATTACACCCAAGGTTTATCAATGAATGTCTGAAATGGGGGAATTAGACCAAAATATTTTTTTCCATGAAACACATGCTTGTCAGCTACTTTAATGTTTGTTCTTTCAGTAGCTTCAAAAGTAGCTTTGTTAAGGTTCAGTCGTGGTAATGTTACGTACTATAAATTCTTACTGACGATGCTTTTCAGTGTTGAAAATATTAACATGTATTTACATTGGATTACATCTGAATGCTGTATCTTATTAGAGTGGAATTTATGGCTAAGAATCGGACATTTATTACATGTTATATAGAGTGTTCCTTTTATTAAATCCCTGCTTATATTCGTAGTCGGAATAAATGCTCAACTCGGTTTAAAGATTCAGTTCCAAATAAAAAAGGCACTGAACTTGCACTCGGACAGTTTCGTCCTAAAGGAAAGCAATGATGCTTGATGCCGAGTGAATACAGAGGAAATTAATTTAAAACGAAGATACTTATTATAGTAACACAGTTTTAGCAGCAACCATCAGGGCCTTGTCTCCTAAAAGCATTGCATCTTACTGTTCATTGGTAGAAGCGAGCAAAGAGAGCAGGATTATATTGTTGGAGCTCTTCATAAACCGAAGCCCTACCAGTGATTATGTTTATCCAGATCAGCAATTGAATATAGTCAGTTTGCATGTTATTTTGCTGCTGATCGTAACATCTGCATCAATCCCCACTCAGCGTGCAGTCAGCAGAATGACATTAGCGATGGATTCTAGACAGCTGACGAGCTCTGCACCGAGACACGAGACTTACAAGCAAACTTGTTCTCATTCCAAGTGATCGGACTTCTGATTGCACACGGCGCCTGGCAATAAGCTCCCAAGCTTTCCTACGTAATATAACGTTTTCCTTTCTGTACTGTGTAATCACATTTGAATCGGAATCAGAAAGCGCTTGATTGCCAAGTATGTTTACACAGAAATTTGTTTTGGTGACAGAAGCCTCTTGCTTACATCCAATTTTTTTTCAATAAAAGATAACCAAAAGTTACAAATAAATAAATAGTATTAGTGCACAGAAAATTACAAAGATAAATAAATAAAAAGTGGCATTGCACATATTTTTATTCCACATTGTGGCGAGCATTGAACTGTTTAAATATCAATAAAAGTCGATATATCACCCAAAAAGTCTTTCTGCTTGGTTGAAGTAAAAAATCCTTAACAATAAATACACAAAGAGAAAAATGGGACCTTGATGGCACATTGCACTAATGTTTTTTTTTCTTCCTTTTTTTTTTTTTTACATTTCGTACATAAATGCGCATTTTATCCCGCAAAATGTAATTTTTTTTCTCCCTAATCGCTTTTTGTACCATTTTTTTCCAAAACATGACTGGCTCATGTAAAACACACATTTATTAGCATTTTGTAGAGGTTTTAGAAGATCCATTTCAAACATACAGAAAATTTGAATAGAAGCCATTTCTCCTGAGCCGTCTGTTTTGCTAGTTGTCATCCTTGCCTTATTAAGCAATAGATCATTAAGTCGCACACACACACACACACACACACACACACACACACACACACACACACACAACAAGACTCCCTTGAGAGCAAAACCAGTAATGAGTGCAAGGAAAAACCTTGTGTAGGTAAAACCAGGATCACCAGGAAAATCAATTCATACAGTTTTGGAATATAAATATAATTTTTTATTTCATTTTTAAAACAATTATTCTTCTTACCAGTAGTAACTTTTACAACGATGCTTTTTACACCATCGTTAAACCAAACACGTTTGTTTAATACAGCTTTCTTGTGTTCAATTAAAACCTTCATGCAAAAGATAATGTTTGCATGTTTGGGATTTTTAATTGTGTGCCATTTTTGACCTTGTTTTGACACCATTCACAGTATCTTGCCTAGCTTATGCTTGCTAATCGCCTGTTTGCCTTCCCTAGTAATATTGGCATTGATTTCTCTTAAAACCTTTACTTGAATCCCTCGGCCATGACACTGACTCCGATCAGACCAATATATAGCTGGGTGTGACTGAAATCGATGTGCTTTCTGCAGTTTTATTACTGAAGCCATCAGTTAACAATTCAGCACTAATTTTCATGCAACTGCTCTGGAAGGGATCTGCTATTGTGAACATATACAGTGAAATTTGGTGAATTCTATGTACAGGATGACCCATTACAGTATATGAACAGCGTATTGATTTTAGTGTCATTCTAATGAAGAATATCAGATTTGAAATTCTAAGGCTGGGTCGTTTGTATGTATGTATGTACCCAATATGGCACAAATATTAGGACACCTGACATTTCCTGCCATACGTTTTTTTCCCCCCAAACTGTTACCACAATGTTGGAGGCACCCAATTATATAGGATGTCTTTGGATGCAGTAGCATTATATTTTCCCTTTTGAACTAGAAGACCCAAACCTGTTCCAGCATCACAATGCCCCTGTGTACATATGGTGTAGATGGGTTTGGATTGAAAAACCTTAAGTGGCCTGTTAAAGAGCTCTGACCTCAACCTTGAATACCTGTTGGACGAATTGGAACACTGACTGAATTTATAAATGTATTACCTACATTCAGCAATAATTACCATGCTGTTATTGTGAACATATACACTGAAATTGGGTGAAATTCTTCCTCTGTAATCGAAAGCACTTTGGATTTTATTTATTTATTTTTTTCTAAAGAATGACCCATTACAGTATATGAACAGAGTAGTTACATTAGTGCCATTTATGTCATTTCAAACCAGGAGCAGCTGAAAGAGAGGATCTTTGCGGTGGGTTAACTGTGTCTAATCGCTTCCGAGTCGGTCAGACATTGCGCTTTGTTGCGCTGTCAGGGGGCAGCTACAGCACCATCTCCTTTCATCCACAACACAGCTGCGCATACACACGCATCTAACGAAGAATATCGGACGTAAAAATCTGAGGCTGGGTCATTTGTATACTGTATACTGCGTGTATTTTATGTAAAAAAAAAAAAAAAAAACTATTATCACAAAGCTGAAGGCACACAATTGCATAGGATGTCTTTGGATGTGGTAGTTTTAAATATTCTCTTCACATGATCTAGGAGACACAAACCTGTTCCAGCATGGCAATGCCCCCCTGTATAACGCGAGCTCCATGAAGATATGCTTCACATGGGCTGTATTAGAAAATCTCCTTCTATAAAGAACTGATCTTAACTCTATTGAACATCTTTGGGATGTATTAGACTGCTGACAGCACCCTAAGCCTCCTCAACTCACATCCTTGTGGCTGAATGACCACAAATCTCCACAAGCACACTCCAAAATCTAGGAGAACATCTTCACAGAAGAGTGGCGGTTATTATAACAGTAAATTGGGACTAAATATTGCAGTCAGATGTTCCAAAACATTTGTCCATAAAATGTATGGATGTATGTATATATGTATTCATGTATATTACTGTCAGGGATCCACCAGCCACACCTTCACCTACTCCACCTATCACTCCAAGCAGCTCACTTACCTACTAATCATCCACACCTGGCACTCATCAGCCCCCTCGCTATATAACACTCGTTCACCCACCAGCTTATTGTCCGTTCTACAGCTTAGGCTGATGAACATTGCTGGACTACCCAAGCTACGGATACTACGTTTCTGGTTTGGTTACTCTTTGTTTGCGGGACTCTGTTAGTTCTCACTTTCTGGTCATAGCTTTCACCAAGTTTAGTAAACCTGGAGTTTTCGTTCTGGTTGCCATTTTCTGCCTTGCCCTTTTGTTCTTCATTAAAAACCTTCCTGAATTGCACTTCGGTTTCCGTCACGTTCTTCCGCCTGACAATTACATAACGTGCTTATTATGTATTATATACTAATACAAGGAGTATATTATTAACTTGAAGAGGTTCAGTATATGAAAAATTTACAAAGCTCAGTTGACTCTACTAAGCAAGACAATTATGGCCAGAGATGCAAAAGTACCTTTTGAGGAAGGTTAACTGAGACATATTAATTTCCATCACAGATATGTATATGTATATTTATAATACACCGAAACTGCACCTTATATCTAAAAAAAAAAAATGCTTCCTCGTGTCTTCTTTACTCTGCTGAAATTGCGACCTTGTGTTATGACACTGCAAGAAGCATGGCAGCCTTGAAAACCAGTTGTAGCCATATCTTATTTGCAGCGGTACTACATGTGGTTCGCCATTTGGCCATATAGAGCTGTTTGGTCCTTTGGGCAATTATTAACAGAGGATCGTTTATTTATTTGACTATAAATAGGCAATTCGTGTTTGACATTTTTGACATTGATTATCTGTGAAGCAAATTCTTATAGTGATGAATTATTGCAGGAAATTGGCATTTATCTACTAAAGATACCATGTACAATTTTTATTTATGGATTTATATACTGTTTATTTATTATACTGTTTATTTACATTACTGTAGCAGCACATGGGAGGTACATTTTTACAAAAAAGTTGTAAAACATAGCTTTTACTGGGGTTCTTGGGAAGATCAAGATCATACATTTTTTAATATATGCAATTTTATTCTCCTTTTTTCTATTTAATTTACTATTTACTGGCAGAATCTATCATCCAAACACTTCCATTCTTTCATTGTAGTCCTCATTAGAGTGAGGCTGGATTCTGTAAAAAAAAAAATTGTCATCTACAATAAAACGTATCTACTCATGGCTACTAAGGTGCCAAGTATTTTTCAGCACTTATATTCCTGCTTTTTTAAATTAGATTATTTGTAGCAGCAGCAGGCTGCAGCAGTCATGTAAATGGCTACTTTAATCACTCTGCAGAATTGCCTTTCATTTTCTCTTATGACCATCAGATCGCAGGTCATGCGACCTTATAACACGTACATTTTAAAAAACCTCCACAGGGCTAGTTGTTTTTTTTTTTTATATGGGACGTGCTTGATATATATATTATACAGGCAAAAGTTTGTGGACACCTGACTATAAGATTTATTAGCGATTTTTGACAGTGGGCCACTCTAGATCTTCCACTCCAACCTATGTGGAGCATATCTTCATGGACCTCGCTTTGTGCACAGGGGCACTGCCATGCTCATACAGGTTTGGGCCTCCTAGTTCATGTAAAAGGATGTAATCCGACATGCATCCATGACATTTTATACAACTGTGTGCCTCCAACTTTGTGGTAACGGTTTGTATAGTATATTATATGAAACATTTGGTTAGGAAAAGTTATTTTCTTCTCCCTATAAGTGGGTGTTTGGATAATCTTTTTCAATGATTGAATTATTCACAGAATTTTCTTGGGTTTTTTTTATATGTAGACTCAACATGCTTAAAGTGAGTGCATAGAATCATATGGTACTTTATCCTGTTCAGGATTGTAGTAAATCCAGAGCGAATTCTATTGATACAAGTGTGAGAAAACCATACACATACACCTTTACACCTAAAAGCAATTTCTATATGTATGTTTTGGGAAATTGGGAGGAACCTGGGATCCCGAAACCCAGATTTGTTGAGTTAATGCCATCAAATGTAATATAGTGTATATACCAGGTGTCTCCGAACTACGGCCTGCCCCCAAATAATAAATGGTCCTCTGAACAATACTAGAGACGAATTTTGAAAATTCAATTTTAAATATATGTTTTTACTCATATCATATCTGTATTTGATATTAAAGTTTGGCTTTCAAAACTTACATTTCCCTTAGTTATTAACATAATTATTTGTTAGATTCAACCACCAACCAACAGAATGGTACATAAACAAAAATGTAAATGTTTTGATTTCACTAGCAAGTTATATGAGAAAAAAAGTTATGATAGTAAAGATGCTCTTTTAATAGCCTATACATCTCTTGAAAAATGTACGATCATTTCACGGTGTAAAACAAAATTGTAAACTAATCTAGCATTAGGAGGCATATTAAATACATTTAAAATCATAATAAAATTTCCACAAATAATAGTCACTCTGGCCAACATAAATCTCTGTTACAGACGGACCAGGTCAACCATTAAAGAAAGGAAAAACCATGTGGCCCTCACAGAAAAAAGTACGGGGACCCCTGGGTATATACTATCATATACTGAGTTAATCTTTGGAATTTATGAACTGTAGACTTGTAATAATTTGGCAGTCAGTCTGTGTACCTAAAAGAATGTTTTTTTCTAAAGATAAAATCAGTTTCCACATGCTCGTCATGCCTGTGTGGAACTCCTCACCCACTAGAAACTACAAAAGGTTTAAATGGTATTTTTATGTTTCATAAATTTCTGATTGCCTTCATTTTGCCTCAGTTTTTCACAGCTCCTTACTGTAAGTGTTTCACCATATCATGTACAGAAAATGTTAACTACTGTAGCTGCAATTCATGGGGCGTAGTGTGTATGTGTGTGTGTGTGTGTGTGTGTGTGTGTGTGTGTGTGTGTGTGTGTGCGTGCTGCAACTCACCACATCCATGATCTGCATAAGGCTGAAACTGAAGTGAACTGTCAGGGAGTGAGAGTCGTTGTAAACAGGTCTCTCCAAAGGATTATAATGCTGCATGAGATCCTTATATAGACGCCGCTGGTGCTCCCCTTGCAAGGTCACTAAGGTCACAGGACACATATCAAGAACAAGGGAATGAAATCAAGAACGAAATCAGTTCATTACATGGTTTATGTTAGATTACATTTTTAAAACAAAAAGAAATAAAACAAACCTTGAATTTTCAATTAAATATGATTGCAATAACTTTATTCAGGTGCACAAGAGCTGCAAAGCTTTCTATAACCTGCAAACCGAAAATTCTTCAGAAATACCGTTAGCAACTTTTGCGAGAAAGGTATTGACCCTGAGTATATTTTCTGAATGCGAGGGAGCGAAGGGCGTACAAATCAGACAATGCACATCGTCTGCAGTCAGCCCAGATGGCAACATATTGATCTGGGAATTTCATCAAGCGTCTCCCGTCTGTACACTTGCCCACATACACAATATATATATATATATATATATATATATATATATATATATATATATATATATATATATATATATATAAAATGGCCCAAATGCAAGAAAATGTGTATGTTCACTTCAAATACAAGTTACATAACCTTACTCCTCTGTACATTCTCTAGACTTTTTTTTCTTTTAGTCTTTTTCAATATGTTGCATTTATATCTCAATGATCATTGGGGTTGTGCATCTCGAGCACTTCGGCTTCTCATACAGCTCATAAGAGCCGAAGAAACACCTTTCTAAACCCAAATCCTAAAATGTCCAGATAAGAAGAAACGGTGTGTTTATAAAATTTAAAAATAAATAAATAATAAAAATGTATAAAAAAACATCAGTACTATAGATTTCAGATTATGGTTCGAGGTGGGAAAAAAGAAGGCTAAATTGCATATAAGATAAAACTAATATTGACATGTTTGTAGATCATTATTGGTTCTTGTTACGACAAACAATGGTTGAATTTATGAAAAGAAGAACTTCCAGAGCATCTCAAGGTGTCCTACAAGTCTAATTTATAAGGTGTGTCAATTTCTATCTACTACAATCCAATTCAAAATTGCAGTGTTTTGGTAAAAAACAAAAACAAAACATAATACAAATCATCTATACAACAAAAGCTCAAATGTATTATAAATAAATGACATTTATATAATATAACCTGAAGCCTGCATTTAAAACACTGTAGTCCAAACTGAAACTGAAGAGACCTGGACTACTGAGCACATCATAAAAGCTTACCGTGGACCAGGAAGGCAGCAGACACCAAATACACTGTCAAAGGACTTCTCCCCATCCTCATACTGAGAGAGCAGAGCGTGCAGGTTCACTCTGTGGAGAAGGAAAGTCAGAGAGAGCGAGAAAAAAAAAGACTCCACCGCGGAGCTGCCAGAGACACAGTAACGAGCAGAGACTCGGGAATGAATCGACTCTTTTTGAACAACTCTTTTAAATGGTTCACGCCAATCGATTCGCAAAATGAGCGATCGATGGATACATGTAGATAGATAGATAGATAGATAGATAGATAGATAGATAGATAGATAGATAGATAGATAGATAGATAGATAGATAGATATTATATTCATAAATAAAAAGGGGATGGAATCTGAGCAGTTAAAAATGTGCAAAGTTGATTTATTTAAAAAAAGTTGATTTATTTTAGTAATTCAATACAAAAAGTAAAACTTGTATATTATATTGATTGATCACACACAGACTGATATATCAAGTGTTTCTTTTCATTTTGATGATTATGGCTTACAGCTGATGAAAACCCAAAATTTAGTATCTCAGAAAATTTGAATATTACTCAAGACCAACAAAAAAATATATATTTAAACACAAAAATGTGAAAAGTATGGACATGTACAGAACTCAATACTCGGCTGGGGCTCCCTTTTCATGAATTTCCGGAGAGCAGTCTGTGACGCTGCTGACGTGTTATGGAAGCCCAGGTTGTGCTGATGGTGGACTTCAGCTCTTTTACGTTGTTGGGTCTAGTGTCTCAAATCTTCCTCTTTACAATACCCCATAGATTCTCCATGTGGTTTAGGCCGAGCGAGTTTGCTGGCCAATCAAGTACATGGATACCATGGTACTTAAACCAGGCATTAGTATTTTTGGCAGTGTGTGCAGGTGCCAAGCCCTGCTGGAAATTCAAATCAGCATCTCCATAAAGCTGGTCAGCAGAAGGAAGCATGAAGTGCTCTAAAACTTCCTGGTAGACGGCTGTGCTGACCTGATAAAACACAGTGGACCAACACCAGCAGATGACACGACTCCCCAAACCACCACTGAATGTGCAAACTTTACACTGGACCTCAAGCAACTTGGATTTTGTGCCTCTCCTCTCTTCTTCCAGAGTCTGGGACCTTGATTTCCAAATGAAATGCAAAATGTTCTATTCTTTCATCTGAAAAGACGATTTTGACCCACTGAGCAACAGTCCAGTCTTTTTTGTCCTTTGTTCTGGTAAGACACCTCTCTGGTTCAGGAGTGGCTTGACACAATGAATGAGTCAGTTCTAGCTCATGGTGGCTCTTGAAGCACTGACTCCAGCTGCAGTCTACTCTTTGTGAATCTCCCAAAAATTCTTGAATCGGCTTTGTTTCACCTTTTTCTACCACAATTTTTCCTTCCATTCAACTTTCCATTATTGTGCTTGGATACAGCACTCTGTGAACAGCAGCTTCTTTAGAGATGACCTTTTGTGTCTTACCCTCCATGTGCAGGGTTTCAATGATCATCTTCTGGACAACTGTCAAGTCAGCAGTCTTTCCCCATGATTGTGTCACCTGAACCAGACTGATACACCATTTAAAGGCTCAGGAAACCTATGCAGGTGTTTGGATTTGATTAGCTGATTAGAGTGTGACACCACGAGTCTCCAAAATTTGAACTTTTCACAGTATAAACATTTTCTTAACGATATTTTAATTTATTGAGATGCACCTGTATGCATATATGAAAATAGAAGCACCTAGTATTTTTTTTTATATTTTTTACACCAAAAAGGACAAAGCGTGAAAATACTCTTAATTGTAAGAAAAGTGTGACCATGTAGATACATAAGCGTGGGTTCATGTCAAACATTATTTGCTGTTTGTAATAACCTCCATTTTTCAGGGAAGGGTTTCCACTACATTTTTCTTAGCATGACGCTGTCGATTTGTTGAATTGTTTGTGTTCATTTGCATCACTTTTATATTCAGCTTTGACAATATTGTTAAATCATTTAAAGCCAATGAAACACTATTAACTGAACTAAACTAATAAGATCACTCATTGATGTTGGTGAGGAGATCTGGGGTGTCATCAGCATTTTCTGTTCATCCCAACGGAGGTTGAGGTCAGTGCTCTGTGAAAAAACTTGGCATAACAAGTTTTCATTGAGCTTGCTTCTGTGCACTGGGACCTTGTTATACTGGAAGAATGTTTTGGCCCCTTAGTTTCCCAAAGGAAATTGTAATATTACAGCATATCGACATTTTGGATAATTTACTGCTTCCTGCTTTATGGTAGGAATGTGGGAAGAGCCAGATACATTCAAAAAGAAGTATTTTGTACAAAAAACAAACAACAATGTAGTTTTCATTTGAATTTCAGAAGAATCCAGTGTTCATGTACTCCACCTGATGTTACCTCATGAAGCTGCTTGAGAAAAGTTGCAAATAGAAACGTTAAAAATGCAAAATGTTGAACACCTTTTTTGGTTGTGAGATAATCCTATGAAGTACATCACAGTGTTGATGTGTTCATTAACAATTAATCCTAGAACATAGTCAAAAAAATCCACTAAACCCTTCTGTGAAAGTATCCAAACCTTTTACTTTTAATGTGCCTCACTTTATCACTCCAAGTTCCTTCGAGAAGCAGCTTCTAAAGAATTCAAGATGCAATTTCACTCACAAAAGCTTAGACATACTGATTTCAAGCTCATTTCCACTCTTCATCTGCTCACAGTCTTCCAGTCAAACCTCCTGTAATGAAAAGATCCTCTTGAAGCCACGGGAGTCTCTGTTTCTTCTGCTGAACCAAACTAACATCATGCTGATCTGAGATCACTGCCGTCACGGCTCCCCACGCAGAGAAATGCATTTCAAACGCACATTCTCTCGAGAGCAGTGCAAGCTGTATCACGGGTGAGGCTAATTGTCTGTGAAATACATTTCTAAACCACAAATATGTGCTTTGAAACACAATGGACACATGAAGAGAATATAAAACACTGAGATGTAGCTGTATCATATTCAGAAATTAGAATAATTTCACACTGACAAATTCTAAAGAAAACATAAGCCATGAGAATGTTTTCTTGGCACACTTTAGGCCTAACCTGTCACCAGATCTGAATCCAATTGAACACCTGGGGATGTGGTAGAACGTGGAGCATGGAAGCGTGTCTGAGATATCTGTGGAAATTGCGTGATGCAATCAGGTCAACATGGACGTGAATCTCAAAGAAATGCTTAGTGGAATCTACGCTATGAAGACTTGAGAGTAAACCCAGTATTACCTAGTGAGTATCAAAAGATAAAACGTGTGAATAAAATGTAAAAAAAAAAAACATGTGGCTGAACGGCATGTTTTATACACTGTATAACTGAAATTATGTGTACACCTGACCCAGAAAGCATTTTTTTTGTTTGCATATTTGTCACACTTACAGATCATCAAGCACATTTTACAGGTATTATTTATTATTATCTATTATAAATTGCCCTTAGTAAATAAAATCATCATTTAAAAACTGCATTTTGTATTTATCTTTGCGTAACAAACTTTGCGCAGTGTGTTGGGGTAGCAGAGTAAAGACAGTCGATGACAACAGACTCAATAAACTTATAAGGAAAGCTGGCTCTCACATTGGAGTGAAGCTAGAGTCTCTGGTGGAGGTGTCCCAGAGGAGAATGCTGAAGAAACTTCTCAGGATCCTTGACAATACGTCCTACCCACTGTATGCCACACTGGTGACCTGCCGGAGTACATTCAGCAGTAGACTCAGACCACCGAGAAGTACCACAGAATCTCACAGGAGTTCTTTCCTTCCTGTGGCTATTGAACTTTATCACTCTTCACCCGTTTGTATCTTATCTAACATTAGAATTTGTTTGATATCTCCTTCTTCTTTCGGCTTCTCCCATTAGGGATCGCCACAGCGGATCATCCGTCTCCATACCGACCTGTCCTTTACATCTGCCTCTTTCAACCCAACTACCTGCATGATTTCCCTCACCACATCCATAAACCTCCTGCTTGGTCTTCCTCTTTTCCTCCTTCCTGCGACTCCATCCTCAGCATTCTTTTACCGATATACCCCATGTCCCTGCTCTGCACATGTCCAAACCATCTCAATCACACCTCCCTCACCTTGTCTCTAAAGCCTTGTCCTACATGCGCTGACCCTCTAATAAACTAATTTCTAATACTGTCCATCCTCGTCACTCCCAACGAAAACCTTTAGCTCTGCTACCTCCAGCTCCCCCTCCTGCCTTTTACTCAACGCCACTGTCTCTAAACCATACAACATCGCAGGTCTCACCACAGTCCAATAAACTTTTCCTTTCACTCTTGCAGATACCCTTCTATTCACAAATCACTCCTGCTATCACTCTTTTCTTCACTTCATTTTCTTCACAACACACTACTTTGCATTGTTGACCCCAAGTACCTGAACTCCTCCACCTTTTCTCCCTGCAGCCGCACCCCTCCACTGCCTTCTCTCTCATTCACACACTGTTTTACTCCTACTGACTTTCATTCCCCTTCTCTCCAGCATGTACCTCCACCTCTCCAGGCTCTTCTTAACATGCTCCCTACTCTCACCACAAATAACAATATCACCCGCAAACATCATGGTCCATGGAGACTCCTGTCTGACCTCGTCCGTCTACCTGTCCATCACCACTGCAAACAGGAAAGGGCTCAGAGTCGAACCTTGATGCAATCCAACATTCCACCTTAAACCAGTCTGTCATTCCTACTGCACACTTCACTGCTGTCACACTGTCCTCATACATGTCCTGCACCACCCTCACATACTTCTCTGCCACACCAGACTTCCTATTAGGAATACCAGAACTCCTCTCTCTGCTGTACGCTTTCTCTAGATCCACAAACACAATGCAACTCCTTCTGACCTTCTCTATTCAACATTCTCAAAGCAAATAATGCGTCAGTGGTGGTTTTCCTCGGTATGAAACCATACTATTGCTCACAGATGGTCACCTCTTCTCTAAGCCTAGCTTCCACTACTCTTTCCCATAACTTCATGGTGTGACTGATCAACTTTATTCCCCTATAGTTACTGCAGGTCTGCACATCTCCCTTATGCTTAAAGATCAGTACCAGCACACTCCTTTTCCATTCCTTAGGCATCCTCTCACCTTCCAGAATCCTAATATAATTACATTTCATTGTGACATAAATAAATAAATAAATAAAAAATGAATAATCTGGAAATACTTATAGACAGTAATTGCTTGAAATGATGAGAAATTGGTAAAAGAAAACATGAAAAGCAATTTGAGTACTTTGTTTCTGATCGTTTTTTTTTTTCCTGTTTATCAAAATCCAAAACACTGTCATATTTTACATTTTAATAAAATACATTCTAAGAAATACTGACAAGGCATGAAGAAAATGCACCTGCTGGCTCTGGAAATCATTTCAGTGATCTTATAAACAATAAGAACAGCATCTACAACAGTAAGTTCAACAACACGGATGCATTGCTGCTAAACATAGATCAAGATGTCTGGTGGCTCAGTAGCTCATTACAAACAAGAACAGAGCAATTAACATCTAATCAATTAGCAAAGTTATATTTAATAAATTTTTAAATATGTACATTTATGTCACCATGTACATACCTTGATTGACATGATTACAAAATTAATTTGAAAAAAGCAATGTTATGGTTTGTTATATTCTATTATATAATATATTCTATTATATTATAAGGGAAAGCAGAGGAATGCGGGAAGAAATGATGTTAATTGGATCGTCAGCTGCTTAATCGGTCATTAAGGTAACTGCTTGTTTTGGAGTCATGTAGGAGCATGTTGGCCACGTCGACAAAATCATGGTCGTACGCCAGCTTGTAGTGGGTATAGACATTTTTACAATACTGCAGCAGCTTCTTCATGTTCTGACTCACAGTCTTTGGCGGCTTGTTCACTATTAGTCTTTGGAGGGGGAAAAGAAAATACATAATCAAAACTGCAGAATCTGTGGCAAATATTCCAAGTGTATGTTTTCTTCTTGACAGAAACAAGAACTCGAGTAAAGAATGAATGAAATGAAGCTTACTTTTTCGAGATTTCTTCAAACAGACTTGCATGAAGTGGTCTGTGCTGCTTGAACTCTTCCAGATAGGAGAAATCTCCTTTCAGAATCACCTTCTGATACAGAATCTCGGCCCAGTCAGGACTGTAATCATATGCCTCAGCCACTATAAATGTCTAAACGTCAAAAACAACAGATTTGATTACAAATCCACGTGCCTGATTGTTCACTGGAATACTTTTCACTATTAATAATAACAGCGAATAACTTAGTAGCATGTATATTGTTATATTGCCATATAACTTGTTTACATTAATAAGCAGATTTAAAACATTACAACAGTAACTGTTAGAATAAAAAAAAAAATGTTTTTGGTACACTACTGAGGTATAAGAGGCATAAAACAATTCAAGGTGTGTTGAGAAAAAAAAAAACACTTTGTGGTGGTAACAGTAACTTTACACATCAACTTGCCATTTTTTCCCCCTATAACAGCACACCCACTTGTAATATACCGTATTTTCCAGACTATAAGCCGCTACTTTTTTCCCAATAGTTGTGAAAGAAAGGAGGAAGACAGTGAACAATAACTTTCTTGGTAGGCTACTGTTTAGATACAAGCCGTGTAACAGACACTGTCTTTCAATAAAGCCTGTGTAAAGTTCATTAGTTTCAATGTAGACACCTGCGGCTTATTTATTTAAAAAATACAAATCTTTGTCAAATTCAGAGGTTGCGGTTTATATTTGGGTGCGCTTAATAGTCCGGAAATTACGGTATTAGTTTAACAAAATATTAGACAGCAAAAAAATATTGGTTAACAGACAGGGATGTACATTACATGGTACTGTGCATTTTGTAGGTCAATTTGCATAAACTCAAATTTGTAAAGCAAAGTTAAAAACAGGCAATAGCAACACGAGTAAAAAAGTCACCTGATTTGGATCTAAAAGTAACGAGTTTGAATCCCAGCCACGACAAGCTGCCACTCCTGGGCCCCTAAGCAAGGCCCTTTACCCCATAACTGCTTAGTTGTATAAATGAGATTAATGTTAGTTGCTCTGGATAAGGGTATCTGCCCTTAAAATGCCATTTAAAATGTAAATGTACCTGATAACAGCGTGGCAGAGTAATCATGGCACCGAGGAGTTCAGATGGCCGGAGGTTGACTACACGATGGTCCTGTCCGTGATTGAGAAAGTGAAGCTGCAGGGTGATGAGTTTTGCCATTTTTACGCACCGCAACGCTTGCCGCATGCACGAGTCCTAAAAAGGTGCGCGCACACACACACACACACACACACACACACACACACACACACACACACACACACACACACGCACATTTATACCATGCATACAGTGTATACCATATACTGAACAACCCAAATTCCAACACCAGTTGGGATGTTGTGTAAAATGTAAATAAAACCAGAATGTAATTCGCAAATCTCGTTAACACTTTAATTTATTTACAAGAGAACACATGAAACAGATGTTTAAACTGTTCTTTTTAAGTAACCGCTTTAAGGAAAAGATAAGGTTGTTTTGAAATCGATTACTGCAACACATCTCAAAAAAGTCAGGTTGGGAGCAGCAAAAGCCTGGAGAAGTAGATGGTACTAAAAAGAAACAGACGGGGCAATATTTCGCCAGTTAACAGGCAGCAGGTCAGTATCTTAAAGAGAGGCAGGGTCTCTCAGAATTAAAGATGGGCAGAACTTTACCAATCTTGGAAAAAAAAAATGCATCTACAAATTGTGAAAATTTCTAAATACTGTTCCTCATCATAAAATTGTGAAGACTTAAAATATCTCATTATTTACTGTAAATATCATTAAAAGATTCCAAGAATCTGGAGAAATCAATACTGGATGCCTTTCATCTTCAGGCTCCTGGCAACAGGCATGATTCTTTAATGGAAATCACTATTTCTGAACACGGTCTGCCGTTTCATCCACACATGCAGGATAAAGCTCTATAATGCAAGAAAGAATCCATGTGAACATGATCTACAAATAATGCAGTCTTTTCTAGACCAAAGCTCATTTAAAATGGATTAAGGCTTAGTGGAAAACTTCTGGGTTCAAATGAACTAAAATTTGAATTTTTTTTTGGAAACTTTAGATGCCACATTCTCTGGACTAAAGAAGAGAGGGACTATCTGGCTTGTTATCAACGCTCATTTCAATTGCCTGCATCTCTTGCACATCTGGAAAGGCACCATCAATGCTGAAAGATATACACAGGTTTTAGAGCAACATATACTTTCATCAAGACAATGTCTTTTTTAGGAAAGGTCCTAAATATTTCAGCAATACAAAACTAAATCAGTATGGCATTTTTAGTAGGCCTGTGGTCCTTTCACAAACTGAAAACATTTGGTGCATCATGAAACAATAAATATGACAAAGAAGACCCAGGACTGCTGAGCTGCTAGAATTCTGCATCAGACACAAAGGGCACCAGCAACTAGTCTCCTCAGATTCCAGATATATAGACTATGTTATGAGTTGAGATAATAAACTTGCACTGTCCCAACATTTTCTATATGTGTTGCATTATCAAATTCACATTATGGTACATTTCCTCAGTTTAAACGTTTGATATACTGTTTATGTTCTATTGTGTATACTTTTTTTTTTTGTTTTTTGAGATTTGAAAATTATTGCATTAATTCATTGCATTAATTCATTGCATTTACACAGTGTCCTAACTTTATTAGATATACATCATAAAAGATATATATAATATATAAGTCGAAAGACCAACCAATACCTTCGAATAACTTTCTGCAGCATCTTTCAGCAAAAAGAGGACCTTCTCTAAGGCACTTTTGAGCTCTGGGGTAACCGCTAATGTGAGAAAGAAAATCACAAAGGACAAATATAAATTTTTTATTTTGAAGAGTAAAAACTCACACTATATTAAAAACTATTTCACATAAAACACACTGAGCATTGCGTTTTAATAACACTGCTCTACTTGCTTACCCCATGGCTGGGACTCGATAAGTTTGAGCTGGGTTCGAGCGGCTCCTTCGTGATTCTCTCCGATCTCTCGCCGCATGCTGAAACACAGCGCCACCATGTTGTATTTCTCACTGTCCCCTGGTAAACAGCGCTTAATGTAGTCCAAAAGAGCTGTCTTTAACCTAGTGTTCTGTAACGCATACACAGAATTGCACACTTGTTAAAAAAATAAATAAAAAGAAAACAACACAGATACGAAGTCGGAAAAATTTTCATCTCCACTTTACCGACTCCACTTTCTTTCTTAGCAGCATCTCAAAACGATGGTTCTGGTTTAGAAGGTCAAAGATGTATGTCATTTCGTTGTACCTTCCAATACCAGTCAATAATCGGACCTGAAAAGCAAAGGAAAGGAAAGAAAGATGCTCCATGAACAAAAATCTTTCCACTTTTATCCATCATTGAACAGATAAATGAGTGTCAAATTAAATGCCCAATAAACTGAAACATTTATTCATTTGGACAAAACAGCAAAAAAAAAAAAAAAAAAAAAAAAAAAAAAAAGCACTGAGAACTGAAGAACCTCCTCACCAGCAGCCCATATCTCTCTCCATGGGCCAGATGTGTGTGGCTGAGATGTCTGGCTGCTTGCAAGACCTTGACAATGCCCTCCATGTTACAGGTCAGACTGAAGCAGTCATGTGCCAGGATAAGCAGCTCCACAGCTACAGGAAACACACATCACACACCCAGCTATTTTAAACAGTGCATTACTATAAGACATTAAATACACAGCAGTACATGAGTGTGAAATGTCACTTAAATGCTGCCTAAACCCAATCAACAACGCCACGCACATGCAAACTTGCATTTCTCCGAATACAGATCGTGTTGCTTTTTGTTGCCTGAGGACTAATATGTCAAATTAAGTTTTTATGGCAAGTAGCCAACTCAAACATAATGCATGTATACTGTGTAGTATAGATGACTGGGTCCAAATATCTAAAACCTCAATGAAAAGCTGGGAATATTTAATTATTTTTATTATTCCAAAATATTTGTAACAATCAAAGAAAATATGAATATTCGAGACACAAGATTCAAGGTTCTCGTTGAATTCTACATTATTAAGTCACTGTTTAAAGGTAAGCAAATATATATATAAATTATTAATTAAAAAAACTGTGCAGAATTTAAGCTTTTTCTTGAGTTGTATTAGACTTTAGGACCCCAATGTTTTCACACGTCTTATTCTATTACCAGTACAAAAGATATTTAAGTGACACACAAAGAGTACTACTGTATCTACTACAAACTGTGTTTATTATGCTTACTTTGTACTATATCTACAATTATCCTTAAACATCTAATAGTTAAATACTACCACTGAGACAAGGACAAATGTCCTGTTTGTGCTGTCTCTCTAATAAACTTGTTTCTAATCCTGTTCGTTCTCATCACTCCACAGGACCTTCAGCTCCGCCTCCTGTCTCAATGGCACGCACTCTAAACTATATAATAGCAGGTTTCACTACAGTCTTATAAACTTTTCCTTTCACTCTTGCAGACACCCTTCTATCACAGACCCAATCTACAAAAATAACCACTAAAAATGTATATACTTGCATTAACACTTATTTGTGGTGTCAGATGTGTCGATTCTAAACGAGAATACAGTGTGTGTATATGTAACTTACTGCATCCCAGTTCTACCAGGGGGACTGTAGGAATGATGTCCAATAACTTGATGCCCACCAAGTTTGGATCACCGCACAGTTTAGCCAGTTGCAAGAAGGCCTCTTTACCTTCTGAAGGACTGAATATATGGCGCTCTGCTGTAAAATGAGCAGGAAATCTTTTTTCAGGGAAGCTTTTAAAATGTGATAATACTCAAATGTATTTTTTGTGCAATTTTCCAAACGTTTAGTAAAATATAAAATCTTGGAAAGCTGATATTACAGAAGGAGCCTTGATTTTTATTGCAATTATTTATCAAGGCAAGTCCCAGGGTTTTATAAGATATCAAATCTTATAAATCTGATGCTTCAATGTAAGTATAATGTGATATTACATGATTTTTATTGCAATTATTTACCAAGGCAAGTACCAGAGGTCAAACCATTTGGAATTTGACATAATGAAAACGAATTTGTGAATGAATTTGTCAATTTAAAATAAAAACATAAAGAAAAGTGGCAGGAATAAAACTTTTCTTCTAAGGAATTCCCAATCTAGAGACTGCCTTCAGCTGGAAGTTCTCCGTATATTTAAGGTTGTTTGAATGTACACCAAAATCATGCATTTTACAGCACATCTGATCAACACATCTGATTAACACCAGAGACAAAAAAAATAATCTGAAAAAACAAAAACACAAACAAACAAAAAAACTTCTATATTGGTACCTGTCTCTCTGTCTTGTGAGAAGGCCAGCAGTCCATCCAGCACTGTAGAGGTGATGAGCTGTGCAACAGACTCAGGTTTTAAGCCCTGCACACTAATAAATGCCTGCGCTTTCCTAAAGCGCTCAGGCTGCTGGGAAAGGAGAACTTTCCGGAGCACTGCCTCTGGCTCTTCAGAAGAGATCTCACTGTAGGAACAACGCAGCTCCTGCATTGAAGTGAGAAATATGTAAACGTAGGATGTATTCTTCACAATTTGTTCAAAGGAATGCGGAAATCTGGCTTTGGTTAGCGGATAACAATGTTTGAAAAATAATTTTCCATAGTAGCAACAAATATTATACTGCACCTTGGAGAGCTCGTAGAGACCGAGGACCTGCTTGCAGTAGCTTTTGCCGTGACGGCACTGGTCTACTAGAAGTTGAAGCTGAGAGAGAGCTTGGTCTTCAGGTGAGGAAACCACAACGAAAGAGGACAGGCTTCCTGTGCTGGAGCCTGAAAGGAGAAGAAACCGAACACATAGTGTTGAAGTGTAACCCAATACCGAATAGTGTGTATCCTTGCAAATATATTGTATACGGAAATACTAAACATAATTATGTTAAGAAAAAAAAACATAAGTGTGTGTTAACATGGAAAAACCCTTCAAAAAAGTCAAATATCTTTACATTTTTCTACACTATATAGTTCTAAAAAGTTTCTTCTAAAATTAATTTATCTCAACCAGCAGTAAAATGAATGTATATCACTGACCCAGTTTTATTATAATAACCAAAATTATAATTGGCACCAATTTCCCCATCATCTCATTGCTTGCAGGAAAATTCACTTGTGGCATTCTGATAACATTTGCTCAAATTTTTATGTGGAAATAATCAGTGTGTTCTGTTTTTACAAATTTTCCTGTTTATTCCATTTTGCTATTTTATGCAGCTATTCAAGAACTTGATCAAGACTCGCATGTGTTTAATAACAAGCTAGCTAGCAAAATGCTAGACAAGACTGACTGCTTTTTTAGCTGGGTTTTAAACAAGTTCTTTACTCAACTCTGAGAGGAAAAAAGGAGCTTAAATTATTTTCATGATTTGATTTTGGTCAGAACCTTTCAATATTTTTGACTGTTTTCCAGAATCCAGATGCAATAACACCTGCCAAGTTTTAACCGTCCACCACACAAAATTCTAGTTTCACACAAACCACATTCTAGACTTTAAGCACAACTTCCTTACAGCTGGGCAAGCTCCTCCTGTACTCTTGCTCAGGTCTGAGAAGCTCCTGCAGTCCTGGCTGGATTTCTCCACAGGCCAAACCCCGGCATTGCAACACCAACCAGACGTCTCTGTGCAGCAGGTCGAAATATCGACACACTCTGCTTGCTTCGTGAACACTCCCCTCGTCCAGCAGCTGCCCAATGAGCGTGGACAGTGCCTTTTTCTCTGGTTCCTCTAACAAGCAAGCCTCCTCTGTCGTTGGAAGAACCTCAATGCTCAAATATGCTTGATCATCCAGGATGGCCATTTTGGAAAAAGAGAATTCTTTGAGGAGGCTGTCAAAGGCATCTGGTCCAGTGGATGGAGTGAAGAGGCTTTGCTGTTCCAGGGCTGTGTTGAGGACCATCCTGCGGATACGCCATTCCCATTGTCGCTTCTCCAGTTCAGCTAAACGTGTCACTGAAGAGGGGCTGCACTGGCAAAGCCAATGAGCAGCTAAAGCCAGAAGAAGGCATCGCTCCTGTACCTGAAGCAGCTCTGGGTCTCTTTGCACAGGATCCTAGATATAGCAAGCAGAACGTTTTACTTTAAAATCATGTGTAAAAAAAAAATAAAATAGTGCTATACTTGAAAATACACGATAAGAACTCCTATAGAAATGACCTGAATTCAGAGGCTAATTGCATAAGCTAATTGCTAATAGCTAATTGCTAATACACTGGAATAAAAGAGGATAGAATATGACCTCTGCCTGGGACAGGAAAAACTGGTAGGCTGACTCTGCTCCAATGCAGTCTGCCTTAAACTGCTCTTGACACTTTCTCCAGAAGGCCAATCGAGTTTCCTGTCTTTCCCATTGACGTGTTGCCTTTAGCACCTTCAGATCCCTCAACAGCTTCAGGATATAACAGAGAAAATAGCAGTGGTTATGATAGGTTGTTAGATTTTTTATTATGCTGAAAAATATCTATTCTTAGAGAGCTTTAGGAGAGCTTTCTGATGCAATCTACGATGCCCGCTGTGTCTTTTCTGATCACTGAAGCATCACACAGCACACAGAATGGCGCATATGCTTTTCTTCAGCTTAATGAAGACAGCAAACAAGTATATATACATACACACACTGGGCCAAACCTGAGCTAAAACCTTTCCTGATTGGTTAAGAAGATATGTTTACCAGAGATGTGTAAGCCCAAAGACCTTACGTCCTCGCATCGTAAAGATCCTACAAACGCTGAACAGACATAGGAATATGTGTTTGGAGAACCAGTGCGAGGCCCATCTTACTACTCACATAAGTAAAACACCAGAACAACCGTATTTAAAATAACATTAGAAAAAGAAATGCTTTTGAAACCTTCGTCTTAACATCATCATCTAGACAAAACTGCAAATCAGGAAAAAAAAATGATTGGAAATAGTATGGTCCTCATCTCACCAATTAGATTCCAAGCAATCCAGAATCAATTAAGATTCATCAATATTTGCTCACCTCATTTATTATCAGGCAGTCAAAGGGCAGCCCTGCTAGTTCGGCCACTTTTCTTGCCTGACAGAACAGAGAAATGTCCTGCAGCTCCTCAAGCATTCTTTGGCACTCCCTCTGCAGGCTCTTAGTGGTATAGTTCTCCAGAAGGCACGGGGACAAAGGCACTGGTGTCTCTGCCAGGATTTGGCTCAGCTGACTCAGCTTTTTAAAGTCTGGACCTTCAGAGAAAAAGGCAAGAATGAGTTGTGGGCCATTACAATATTCAGAGTGATTCAACGCTCGTATCGCTCCATTCATGTGTGTAGCTTTGTTTTTGTTGCTGATTTTTACCATTAGATTTAAGCATACGCTCCATATCAGCCAGAAGCTGCAGCAGCCTGCACAGTTCATACTGTGTCCCGCATTTCTGCAACAAGGTGAGGAGCAGCACAGAAGCCTGAGCTTCTACCCACTGAACCGGGAGGCAGTCAGAACCAAGGACACTACCACTGTTCCTTATCTAAAAAGGGAGAAATGACCATTAAAGACCTAAAGGCATTATAGACTCATTAAGTGGTGTTAGACAGCATGTAGTGAAAATGATGCTTATAGTGAAGATATCCATTCACTCCCAAAGCCACTTCTTTAGTTCTGGTATATTCTGGCATTGCATTGCACAAAAAGTAGGGCCTGTTTATATCAATAATTATTCAATAAATCCATGTCTGATTCATGCATGTTTAACAACTTCTTCTTCATCTTCTTTCGGCTTCTCCCATTAGGGGTCGCCACAGCGGATCATTCGTCTTGATACCCCCGTCCTCTACATCTGCCTCTCAAATCAACTACCTGCATGTCCTCCCTTACCACATTCATTAACCTCCCACTTGGTCTTCCTCTTTTCCTCCTTCCTGGTGGCTTCATCCTCAGCATTCTCCTAACAATATACCCCATGTCCCTCCTCTGCACATGTCCAAACCATCTCAATCTCGCCTCCCTCAACTTGTCTCCAAATCCTCCTACATGCGCTGTCCCTATAAATAAACTCATGTTGATCCTCAACATCTTTAACTCTGCTATCTCCAGCTCCACTTCCTGTCTTTTAGTTAATGCCACTGTCTCTAAACCATACAACATCAAGGGTCTCACCACAGTCCTATAAACTTTCCCTTTCACTCTCGCAGATACCCTTCTATCACAACATGCATGTTCAACCGCATGGAAAAGAGAACAGTCATTTTCCTCACATTAAGTAGGCATTTTTGGAATTCCTGTAACTTGTCTTTAGCTCCTTCGTAGTTTTTGTTGTCGTAGCAAAGCTCATACATCTGCAACATGTGGATCAGGGGAGATTCCTAAGTTGAAATAAAAGGAAACGGAGGGCAGGTAGTTAGCAATATAAGTAATCCATACAGCAAAATAGAATTTATGGAGGACAGAAAAATAAAATTGTTGTTATTGTGAGAGGCTTGTACAGTTTCTAATGGTAATGGAATTGCATCAAAGTGCCTAACCCTCTGAAACAGCTGAAAGCCCCGAATCAAAGGTCTGATCTTGCACTTCTCTAGAAGGACCTTCCACAGGATTGACAGGTCATAAAGGTTCCAAGTGTGGTGGTTAGGACTTTCGTTGATATGGGCTGTAGCTTCCTGGGCAATGTCTTCATTGACAGAGGTCAATATCCATACACACAGGCATTGTATGAGCTCAGCATCCTGTCAATCAAATCATCATAAGATTCAGTAATAAAGATAATAAAATGTGATATTCACTGTACATGAACAGAATTTACATGTGAAGAATTATATATAGACTAAACAAAAAAGATTAAGACACTCACATTATCTTTTCATATATGTATAACTAGTGGCATTTGATATAGTAACACACAAATATAGCTAGCGTTGGACTTCCTACAGTTACATCATCACGGAGTACTCGCTCCAGTATTGGGACACTTTGCCGCCTCAACTGATTTTTTTCGGAATTTCTCCTCAGTAATTAATCAATGTTTTCATTATTTTATTTGTATGAACTTTCCCTACCTGGTGACAAGCAGCCAGTACTGTAAGTGGTGGATTGTGCAGTGCAACAGCTTCTGTCAGCAGGTACTGCCAGGGGTTAGGCTGCTCCTGGCTATAAAACAGGACCTGGAACAAATCCTTGGGGAATTCTGAGCTTTCCTCCTTTATTGGCGAGCAAAAGGAATCTCTTTGGCCATCCACGGATTGTTGAGAGTTCACTAGCTGAAGGTCCTGGAAGGCCAGGAAGAGGTGAGCTTGCAGACATGGGTTGAAGCTGGCTGCTAGATATCTCACCTGTTCAAAAGATACCGCTTTCAATGAAACAAACGTGACATAAAAAAACAACAACCAACATGATTTATGATTAAAAAAAATCATCAGTTCATTAATTTATACATTCTTATTCTGGTTAGTATGAAAACTTAAAAAGAAACATAATTTTTAGTTTCTTTTAATACTCCAGACCAAACCTACGGAAAAACAAGTCTCCCAGTTTTTTCATGGATACATGGGAACGGAAATCATCTAAAACATAAAAATGCTTGATTTTTATGTCTAATTGCAGAACTGCAGTAGCAAAACATCACAGTTCCAAATGTTTTACAATGTTTTACATTTCTTGCTGAAAACCCCACTTTCCCCCTATATTTATGCACCAAGTACTCTAATAACGAGGCGGACGACATTCCTTTTTTTTCACCATCTCCAAAACCATATTAGATTTAGGTTTCAAGGCCATTCTTGATCAAACGTCATCTTTGATCTTCCAGCTATCTAGACCCCTAATAAGAAGTCAATTTCCTGTATTGTGAATTAAAATGGTAATTTTTCTGTTTTAGTTTCTTTTGATTTTCTTTTCCTTGCATCCATGAAGAAACGGGAGAATTACTCGTTTTTTGGTAGTTCTATTATTATTATTATTCTATTCTATAAAAAAAACAACAATAAAAATACAAATAATGTTTCTAATTCTCTTTCTAAAATAAAAATTGAATGACTAGAAGTACACAGATCAGCTAAATAGCCATGAAAAAAACCATAAGATTTGAAGCCCTGAGGTGGCAATAGTACAAAATGTGCCTCAAACCTTACTGTTATATTATATAATCCAGCAAAGCATTTGAAAATGACAAGATTAGCAAAAGCAATTAAAATGACAACCATTTAAAATCAGATAATACTGAAAGCTGGGCAGTGTCCAATATTGTTACAGAACACAGAGTGACATCTTTAATGTCTCCCAGCCTGACACTCAAATATCTCATAATAGGAAGGATTTGGATGGTTTAATCCTCCCTTTAGGAAGCTGCAAAGAATGGAAAAATCACAGCGAACTAAAATGAACAGGTACGACTTTAGTTAGCTACTTTGTTGCTAAAGATGAATCTGATGAGAGTGATGAGATAAGGATCAGAGTCGGCTTTGTAAACGTAGGTTTCCAGGGATTTAAGAGATCCCAGGAGACCTACAGAAGTCTGCAAAGGGGCCTGCATTGGGGCCTGCAATGGAGCCTGCAATGGGGCCTGAAATGGGGCCTGCAATGGCTTGTATTTGGAAATAACCATGGACCACCTGTTGTGGAGGGTAGTGATGTATCTGTACGAACAGCAGGAAGTTGAGCCATTGGCCATCCGTGGCACAGTCTTGCAGGTACTGTGTGCTCAGGGGCAAATCATGTAGGTGGCAAAACTGAACAGGGAGAGCCCACTCCTGTCCGGCCTCATATGAAGACCTGAAACATGATTAAAAATAACTTGAATCTTGTATTGTAGGACTCAAACAACTCTTTGTTCAAACTATTTACTAACACTCCGTCAATGCAACTTCAGTTGAGATTTGAATTCGTTAAAAAAAATTCAGAAGACTTTTAAACCTGCTGATGGCTTTGCTCTCCACACTGTCCCTCACTGCTCCCTCCAGATGCAACAGTATTTCCTCTAGGGTCTGTCTCTCTGCTGCCACCACTTTATTTACCTTCTCCACTGAGACCGAGAAAAGACAAAGACAGAAACACAGCACTCACACATAAATAAAAGTAAACCTGCAGACACCCAAAACAAAATGCATAAACTCGCACCCATCTTCATGCTTCCTTGCCTTACCCAGAGACTGTTTAAGTGATGCCAGGCCACTCTCCTCACAGTTCTGACTCCAGAGCTTGAGAATAAGATTGAGAGCTTTAAGATCCACTCTCAGTTTCAGACTGCATACACCCAGTAACTCGAAGAAGCACACACATGCTGAAGATATAGATGGAGAGCTGAAATTCAGAATGCCCAGAGAGTACGCCTGCTCCAGAGCCTGACTTATCCTGGGTAATGTTAAAAAGTAATGACACAACATAGATCAGTGCATGTATCATTCATTAATTCGCTCATAAAAATAGATAGCATATAAAACAAAGCAGCGCATTAACAAGTCATAAAGAATGCTCACTGCAGCTTGGCACTGCTGGAATCAGCCAGATGCTGAATAATGAAAATTCCATATGCAAAGGAAGGTCTGCCATGTTGGAGGTAATATAAAAAGTCCAGGTTCTCAACGAGTGCAAACTTATTAACCAGGTGAGGGCTGGAGAAATGAGGCAGCTCTGATGAGGTTTCTATGAAAGAAATTAGCATTTGAGTTTTCTGCAATGGCCGAGAAGTGCAAAACAAATCCGAAAACAAATAAACAAATTCGAAAAAAAAAAAAAAATTCCAAAACAAATGAACAAGGTCAAAAACAAATGAACAAATTTGAAAACAAATGAACAAATTAAAAAACACTAACAAATTAGAAAAAACAAAACAAAACAAAAACCCATTAACAAATCCGAAAGAAAGAGAAAAATCTGAAAACACGATGACAATTCAGAGAAACCGAAAAGGTAGGTATATTTTGCAAATGGAATACTCACCACTCATACGACAAGACATCGGTCATTCAAGATATACAGGAAGTGCAAAAGTCGTTTGTAAAAGTGTAAAAATATTTAAAGTTGCACTATTGAAAAAAATATGTGGTTTAAGGTAAACACAAAACTCAACACATGCACAAGAAACAAAGTTTTAAGATACATAATTTCCTACGTCCTGTATACCTTTAATGACAGATGTCCCGTCCAATGAGCAGCAAGTATTTTATTCACAGATGATACCTATTGTACCTTTTCCGGTTTGTCTGAATTTGTCTCACAAATTGTGTTTTCTGATTTATTTTGTTTTCGGATTTGTTATTTTGTTTTGCTCCACTCAGCCACTGTAGTTTTCCAACAAAATATTCAAACTACTCACATTGGAAACTTTGCAATAACGGATTTCTCAAGCAGTGGATGAATTCCTGAAATGCCTACCTGCGGTGCCCAGTGTGTTCGCAGACTGCCACCCAAACAATCTGGAGGGATTCAGTGGATGCAATGACTGCATATAAAACAAACAAAACAAAACAGATTTTTAGACAAAATAGAGTTGAAAGAAAGAAAAAAAAAAAAAACACAGAGGAAAACCTCTATCTAGTGTGGTATCGACACTAGAAACCACACTAGATGGAGGTTGCACATTCAGGTGGCACATGTGTATCTACACTAGAAACCACACTAGATGGAGGTTGCACATTCATGTGGCACATGTGTATCTACACTAGAAACCACACTAGATGGAGGTTGCACATTCATGTGGCACATGTGTATCTACACTAGAAACCACACTAGATGGAGGTTGCACATTCAGGTGACACATGTGTATCTACACTAGAAACCACACTAGATGGAGGTTGCACATTCAGGTGGCACATGTGTATCTACACTAGAAACGACACTAGATGGAGGTTGCACATTCAGGTGACACATGTGTATCTACACTAGAAACAACACTAGATGGAGGTTGCACATTCAGGTGGCACATGTGTATCTACACTAGAAACCACACTAGATGAAGGTTGCACATTCAGGTGGCACATGTGTATCTACACTAGAAACCACACTAGATGGAGGTTGCACATTCATGTGACACATGTGTATCTACATTAGAAACCACACTAGATGGAGGTTGCACATTCAGGTGACATGTGTATCTACATTAGAAACCACACTAGATGGAGGTTGCACATTCATGTGACACATGTGTATCTACATTAGAAACCACACTAGATGGAGGTTGCACATTCAGGTGACATGTGTATCTACATTAGAAACCACACTAGATGGAGGTTGCACATTCATGTGACACATGTGTATCTACACTAGAAACCACACTAGATGGAGGTTGCACATTCAGGTGGCACATGTGTATCTACACTGGAAACCACACTAGATGGAGGTTGCACATTCATGTGACACGTGTATCTACACTAGAAACCACACTAGATGGAGGTTACACATTCAGGTGGCACAATTATATCTACACTAGAAACCACACTAGATGAAGGTTGCACATTCAGGTGGCACATGTGTATTTACACTAGAAACGACACTAGATGGAGGTTGCACATTCAGGTGGCACATGTGTATCTACACTAGAAACTACACTAGATGGAGGTTGCACATTCAGGTGGCACATGTGTATCTACACTAGAAACCACACTAGATAGAGGTTGCACATTCAGGTGGCACATGTGTATCTAACACTAGAAACCACACTAGATGGAGGTTGCACATTTTCTCTAATTTACACTAAACTTAAATCTGGTCAAGTCTGCAATAAAGCTTAAGACACAAGATTCTTGTAAAACAAATTGGCTGATGCTGACCAATTTACATATAACGACCAATTTGCATATGTCCCAAACTATCACTACAATCATATGATCAAAGTAACGGCCAGATCTTGCTGTAAATTGTCAAATTATTTCTTTATTTGTTTCTCAAACTCTCCATAAACTCTGGATGTGCTTAAACTTTTTACACCCATAGCTCATTAGTCTGGAAAAAAAAGCACTAAGAGCATGCATGGGCCAATACAACTACAACATTTGATTTATTTCATTCAGAAGTATTTTTGTATAATTCTTTGTAGCTCTGTGCATACTTTACCAAAGCCAGTGGCTGTACAATACAGACCCAGCTTCTTCCTTTAATGAGAACACTATTTGCTAGTTAATCAATATCAACACACATTAGAGTATGGATTTATGAGTATTAATGAGTGGATAGAAATGCTGGGAAAAGCAAGTGGTCATATACAGAGCCAAAATAAATAAATCAATCGTATATATAAAAGCCAATACAATAAAAAAAAGAGAAAGTTTAATATTTCCACTAATACACCAAATTTTCCTATTGTTTTGATTGCTGTCTCTTGGAGTTCACAGTTTTGGGTCATAAAATCACGTTTCTTCTTATCAGCACTGTCCATCTACCTTAATTTCTTCACTGATTTGGATTTCAAAAATATTTTGGATTGTCCTGGGAATGCAAATCCACTACATAAAAAAAAAGCTTGAGGACACTTGACCATTGGATTCACATGTGCCTTTTTAAACATCCCATTCCAAATTTAGTTCTCATTTGCTTTTATAATGAGCTCCACTCTTCTGAGAACTAGATATTGGATTGTACTTGTGGAGATTTGTGTTCATTCAGCCACAATGGTGTTAGTAAAGTCAGGTACTGATGTAGGTGAGGTGAAAAGATCTGGGGTGCAGTCAACGTTCCAATTCATCCCAAAGATGTTTAATAGGGCTGAGGTCAGAACTGTGTGGTAACAATATGTGGGGAAAAGAAAAACAAATATGGCTAGAAATGTCAGGTGTCACAATACTTTTGTTCAATATATATACAGTATATCCATCTCTCTGCATAAAGCTCAACCTGAGGAGCATCTAATGGCTTTATAGCTTAGTTAACCTAACAGACAAATCGATCCAATGTCCTGATTTCAACTGAATGGCAATTCATGCAGCAGTGCTTTAAGATACTTCCTGTGAATTTTTTTTTTTTTTTTTTATAGCAGCTTTTTTCTTTTTGATAACTTAACCTCCTACAAGTTAATAGGCGGGATTTTCATTATCCGAAGAGGCTGTCTGGTTCATTAGCCACTATCGCTAGCCCGAGAGTGAAGCTGCCAAAACTGTACAAAGTCTGTGAGACCGACAAACCTTAACGTGGGACTGCTAATTATAAGAGTGTTACTGAATGTCTGCTAACAGTTAGACATAATGAAAACGATGCTGAAAGATGAAAGCTAAATCTCTTCGACATGAGACTCATTTTAATTAATCTAAACCATGCTGTACCTGGTGTGCTCTTTGAACCTCAGTGAACAGAAGATTCAGTCTTCTCTTACTTTGAAATGATCCCGTTGCCAATTCATTTTCGTCTGTCTGCACCACATTGACAAGGCGATTAGTAGACCTTTTCCACACAAACGCTAATTGACAACAGCCATTAATTTAGAACTCCCAGGGTGAGGGGTTTTCTTAAAAATTTCTTCCTACATTTGAAGTTAGCAATATGTGAGGGTCATTTGAGGTTAAATCCATCTGCGGCGTGTTACTCTGTCTTGTAATTCTATGATTTTTTTTTGTAATGTATAAAAAAAAAAACACTATATACTATAAGTATGTACCTGCATGAGGTGGTATATCGATACATCACAAACTGATGTAACTCTTGGGCCAATCTGTGGAAAAAGAGCAGCTTTGAGTTTAGGGTATGCACTCAGAGCCATCCTCAGGAGCTGCGGGTCCACTCTAGACAGGGCGTCTTGACCTTTATCGCCCTCCTTCACCACCTACGTAGAGACATCAAATTATAGTTAATCAGAGCAACAGCATTCATCCAGAATGAGTAAAAGTTTGTTTCTGTGTTGGCTGATGAATCCTTAAGCTGGACAAGAACGAAATAAATGTAATTCGTTACTATACTTAAGTAGCTTTTTCACTAAGTATTTCCATTCCATTTTCTTTTACAAGTCAAATATCATTTTTTTTTTACTCAACTACATTTTGCGAAATCAGTCGTTCTTTTTTATTTATGAGTGGATAAATATGTAACTGTGTTAAATGGTAAGAGCTGAAAGATACTAAAGTGCTCCTACCTGATCAATGCCCCCAGGTGCAAACATTATAGTGGAGAGAGCAAGAAGGCTGTGCCCCTCCAGTAGCATGCTGCTAACACTAGCCTGACTGCCTGGTAACAGCACCTGCGCACTTGTCAGACTTGCCTGAAACACCAGTTCCGGGTCTAAAAAAAAAAAAAACGCATTAGGAAACTTAATACAGTATTAGTTACAAGTCATTCTAGACACATTCTAGACTCGTAAAAATTATTTTTGCTGATATAAAATCTAGAAAACATTCCTAATAATCAAGAATTAATATCCAACAATAATAAAATTGCCTCAATGTTGCAAATCTCATTATATCTATGATACCGTGTTTAACCCCAAAAAAAAGCATCAGCATGATTTTTCAAGGTGCTATAAAATATTAAGATTTATATAATATTAATTATAGTAATATCATATAAAATATAATAATAATTACATAATATAATATTAATATAATACCTGTAATATAATTATAATTACAGTATTTGTAAATACCCAAGTACCCTTTGTACGGGAGGTACGATAAACAGATGACCAATCAGAGTACAGGTCGCAATATGAAGTGAATGATATATAGTTGTTTTTTTTTCTACATTATTCATACATAAATAAATGTACCGGTAGATTGTTGTTCATGAAAATATAAGACATCCCCCGAAAATAAGCCCTTTGTATAACATTTATATAAGACCCGATCTTATTTTCGGGGGAAAACAGTATATATTATGATATCTTTATTTACTTTGAAGTTTAATGACTAAATTACTACTCTACATACTAACTTTTAAGATCTCTTGTAATGTTCTGCAGTTTGACCATCATCTCAAACCAGGGGTAGCTCTCATACAGATCTCGGTCTCCGACTGCAGGACAGTTATCGGGGGTCAATCTGATTGAGAGTGATAGAAATGTCAGGGGGGGGAAAAAAAGTTCGAGCAAAACATATGTCTGTGTGTTTTTTTCGTAATAATATTTCGAAATCATGCTATTGATTTTTTTTTTACTTAACTTACCTATAATGCTGCAAGTAGGTATAAAGCAGATAATGTAGATTGCTTTCCAAACAATGCTGAATAAAGCAGGTATGAAAGTCCTGTCCTTTGGAAGAACGGAATTGTGGGACAGGAGTGCGATTGACGTCTTGCATAACGCCTCTGGCCTGAGCTAATCTCCACAGCAGCTGCTCAAAGTCAGACATTTCTGACTGCACAAACACTTCTTGCCTGCGAAGCACAGAAACAACGAATTGCTACCTTTTTTTTTTCAGCAGGATCAAATGTTGCTAGCAAATGTAATGGAAAAAATACATTAATGAATAAAAAAAAATCCACCCTCAATAAGAACAATTGAGAATTTAATGATGAAGGGACCGCGTAGTGTTTTGAACCATTCCATAACAATAAGGATATCGATTCTCTCTCTCCTTCTTTCCTTCGCTCTTCTCTATCTCTGTCAAGCTACACATGCTCCTGAGGTACCAGTGACCCTGTCCCTGTCATCTTTCCAGATCTGCCTGATTCGTCCTGATGCACTACTTCTGGAAAGAGTTATCTTCAATTAGAAACCATTTACTGAAATTAAGGATGGTTCCACATAAACAGTCTAAAGATCCATGAGGTAAATCTGGAACCATAACAAAAGGATTTGGACTGTAATTATTATAAAATCTCTGCTACAAATTTCCCTTATTGAACAGTTAACTTCACCACTGATGGGACTTTAATTAATGGACATTCGTTGCCACCCAAAATAAGGTTGGGTTCCTCTCAAAATGTCTTCCTAATACCATTTCAGGAAGTTTTTCCCTGCCAGTGTCGGCTTTATTAGGGATGATATATGAGCAACAGGAACTAATTTATGATTCTCAAATTTATAGTCACATTCTATTTAATCCTTTAAAATGCAGCTTTGAGACAATGGGACAATATCTATTGTTAAAAAGCGATGTACATATAAAATCGAATTGAAGTTATTTTAACAAAATCGAATCCATTTACAACTGTTCTATTAGTTCCATCTTAGCTGTAGCTCAGTACATCCTTGTCGTATAGCAACGTGGAACTCACTAAACCGATGTTTGAGTTCTGATTTATGTCAGCACGAAACATAACTAAGAAATAGTGAGTGAAAAAATAACTCCTCCTTGAAAACTGTTTAGCTTGAAATGATTCATATTTTCTCCCCTTACACAATGTTGTCAGTGAACTTGGCATATAACCACTAACTATTAGAAATATTTTAATATAAAGGACATTTGAATATATTTCTGGAAACCCGTGATCTTCTTTTTGTGGAAAAGGGAAACGTTTTTTAGTTAAATAAAGAAGCTACGCAAATCTTACAAATCTCATACTTCTAACTGTTAGCTATAATTTATTTTGCTCCATATTCTAACCTGGCGAGCATGTCCAGAATTTGGTCTTTCATATAATCACTACAGTAGGTGTTTCCGTCCACAACAGCAGCAGTGAACGCAGGCCACTTAGAGGCAGCAGAGCTCTTGCAGTCTTGTGTGGCTGTGTGTTTCAACCACGCAGTAACTCTATCCTGGTCATGTAGGGAGGTGAGGTATGACCACAGCACAGCTGGATTGCAGGATCCCAGTACTGAGTGAAAACAGCAAAGTAGCTTTAAGACCTGATTTACACATAGATTTACACATTACACATGGTCATTGTTAAAATCGAAACACAAAAAATTCAAACAATAATCTTTTACACATTTAGAGATACTTTAGTTCAGGGGTCCCCAATTTTTTTCTGGATAAAGATACTGGATAAAAAAACAAACCAAACATAAATATAATTATTAAATTATGAAATTATAAATAATAAGTAGAATATAGTGCTCTATGTGCAGCACACAGTAGCTTCAGTGATTTACCCCTAGCTCTTGTAATCACAGTGGACCGGAAGCCGGAAAAACTATCGGTAAGGAATCGACTGTCGTGCCTCAATCTTTATTAATAACTAAAGAAAATATTTGTTTAAAAGTCAACTTCTATTATAAAATAAAGATATGAGTAAAATATATATTTTAAATTGAATTTTTAAGATATGTTTCTAGCGCTGTTCAAAGAGCCGTTCCAAATGTGGAGGTGGGTCTTAGATTGGGGACTCCTGCTTTAGTTCTTTAATAAATAATTAAACAATACATTATTAAGAGGTAATATTTAATATTTTTTATGCACTCACTTTGGTCTGGGAGTCGGGAGAGCAGGACAGATTTCTGTGTGTCATCATCCCAGTGCCTGACCCAGTCCAGATGCACCGAGCCAACCAGAGACTGGATTGAGCAAGACAAGGGCTTGGGTAATATCTCCTGAAGCAGGTTTTTACTTACATCTTCCGGCTGGCTTCTTTGAAGAACCCTACACATAAAGAGATGCAGGAGGTGCACGTTTTTCGCACAATTTTCTTTTAAAATTGTATACTTTAAAGTATTAAGGGAAAAAAAAGCACAAAACTTTACAATTACAAACAATAAAAGGATGACAGGAAGACAAATCCCTGTAGTAATCGCTATACAGATTTACATCTAATTACTTGTAATTACATGTAATTACAAGTAATTGCACAAATAACTAATTGAATAAAGATAAATACCATACAATAAATTAACAACTGACACATCCCTCTCAACCCTAACAAGCAGTGAGTGCTATTCAATACAAAAAGTGGAGTACAGATAAAAAGCAAAACCCTTACATTCCAGAACTCAATCCAGCAGTGCTATGAATAATATATAAAAATAATAATAATAACCATTCCATAAATAAATAATTATGTACTAGGATTTTTTTCTATTGCATTTACATTGATGGCCTTTGGCAGATGCCATTGTTCAACGCATGTTACATTTTATTCCATTCATACAAATGAGCAGTTATGAGGTTAAAGGCCTTGCTCAGAAATTATTATTATTATTATTATTATTAGTAGTAGTAGAAGTAGTATTATTATAACAGTCAAGCTGTTGCAGCATCAATGTAGAACATGTATTTTTCAGAAACTCCAAATACATGGAATATTTTAGCACATAGCAAAGAAACATGGGTAACTGAGACATTTGGGAGATATGTCCCAAAATAATTCCTTTTTCTTAGAATAATTTAACTAATGAACAAGAAATCTGTTCAAGACAATAACTAAAATTGATGGACTTCATTATAATGCCCTCAAATCTCAATCCACACCCAAAATTACCTCAGAGGCAAATTTCATGTTCTACATTTATAGCTGTTTTGGACCTTTCCAAACCATCACATTAAAATCACATGATCCACATACAAAAAAAACAATGCTGTAGCCTATTTGATAACCGTCATAACAAGATGAGCAGTGTTGATCTGAGATTGGAAATAAGCACTGAGTCATCAAAAATGTTCAAGTGTAATGTTGAAAGTTACCATGCAAATATTCTATTTCTATTTTCTTAGTTTCATTCAGCACTATACTTATTTATACCAGTTGGAATATTTAGATCTAATAAACAATAAAAAACAAAAGTTATTGGACAACTGACTATGATTTGTATGTGCTTTTTGAACATCCAATGCTGCATTTAATCCCCCGCACTTACAGTAACCTCCTCTCTCCTGGGAAGATGTTCCACTAGATTTGAGTGTGCTTGTGGAGATTTGTGTTCGTTCAGCCATAAGGCGTTACTGGAGGCAGTAATTATGTAGGGTGTGAAGCCCTGGGGTGCAGTCAGCGTTCTAATTCATCCCAAATGTGTTCAATAGGGATAAGTTCATAGCTCTCTAGCAGGCCACTTAAGAACTTCTACTCCAACCTATGTAAACCATATCTTCATTCAGTTCACTTTGTGTCATGTTGGAACAGGTTTGGATCTCCAAATTCAAGTAAAGGGAAAATTTTATGCTATAACATTCAAAGACTACGACCTCCAACTTTGTGATAACAAATTGGGGAGGAACCACATATGGCTGGAAAAGTCAGGGGGTCCCAATACTTTTTTGTTTTTATATAGGAAGTGCTATAGCAAGCAATTTCTTCATATGCTTTTCAAATGTAATTAAATTTTTTTATTTTTGCCTGCGAACTGTATTAAATATACAGGTACCTTACAAAAAAATATTTGACTTATAAAAGAAATCTGACTACTGTAATCTACATACTGTAATTTCCGGACTGTTAAGCGCACTCAAATATAAGCCGTACCTACTGAATTTTAAAACGATTTTTATTTTTAACATAAATAAGCCGCACCTGTCTATAAGCCTACATTGCCTACATTGAAACTAAGGAACTTTACACAGGCTTTAACGAAAGACAGTGTCTGTTACACGGTGTAACGGGTGAAATATGTTGTGGCTCCTTTAAGAGCAGAGTGGCACTTTGGGAATAGCCTGCCGCCGCATTTTTTCGGTATTACTGCATGTGTGCAAGGCCGAGGAATATGTCCTTATTATTTTGTGATGCTCATTTCTAAGTTTCTTTGACTAACCTGTAATGCTGTTGCCAAGAAAAATAAAAAAAGATTTCTGTTGCAACTGGAGTTAGTGAGCTCTCCCATGACCCAAACTCAAAACAATAAACAGTAGCCTACCAAGAAAGTCATTGTTCAATGTCTTCCTCCTTCCTTTTACAACTATTTCTCTCGAGAGTTTATCTTTTGGCATCGTTGTGCGTTTAAAACTCACCATCGGTGAAGCTTTTCTCCCGATGCCGTGCAGCTCAGAACACAGGTGAGGTGCGTATCTTCGTGTCCGTTTGGAAATTTCATTGGTCTAAAGTTATGGGGCTCAGTTTTTTGGCTTGAAGTTTCAAAGCGTGAGAAAAAAGTAGCGGCTTATAGTCCGGAAAATACGGTACTTTTCCATGCAGTGCTTAAATACAAAACAGTATGATTTTTGTAGAACTAAATAAAACACTGGGACAAGAATCATTTAAATAACTCACATGACACGAGTGTTATTTAACTGTAACCCCTCAACTCAACTCAACTCAACTCAACCTTAAATGTCATTCTTCCACATACACTGTATACAAAAGAATGAAATGTTGTTGCTAACGGATCGAGGTGCAGTGAAACAGCAATAGTAAACATTAAAACAAAACAGAGCTAAACACCAAGACACTAATACAAAAAATGTGAGGTTGAAATGTAAGTAATGAAAGAACAAGAGTAAAGAGGAAAGTATGTGACGAGGTGCATCATCAGTGGCCTGTATACTGGTGCTAGCAGCACATAGTAAAGTTTGATATGCTGATAAAAATGAAAAATTTATTGCCTTACCTGTTCTTTTGCAAAGGTTTTTTGCATCTTGTTGCTGGTCTAGAGAACAAGTTTTCCATCTGCTTAAGGAACTCCACTCTTTGTAAGTCTTCAGTGGAGAAATGATTAAGTCTTTTCAACTCTTCGACCTGTTTGATTAGCAAAAGAAAAAAATCTTTTTTACATCCCATAATTACAACCAGGACTGTTTTTAATTATTAAATTATAGTCTGCAGTCTGTTTTATTGTTTAAGTACAATTTTACTCACCATAAAGGACCTAAGGTCCTGATCAGCCGTGTAAACACAGATATTGTGGAGCTGCTCTTTCACATTGAATCCCTGAAATAGAGTAACAGAGGAAAATACAGGAAGGAATTATGAAAGAATCAAACATAGGAGACAAAAATAGGTATGATTTTTTTTTATATTTATTTCTTTAACCTTTTAGCCTTCACCACAGCTTTTGGGACTCATAATTGGGGCTGAAAATGCTCTACCTAACTTTAAATGTTAACAGTTCCTGATAAAAGTGTGCTACATACACAATTTAGATATCTTTGGAAAGAAGACACTTTAAGCTTTACTGTCAATCATCAAAGTTGATATTGCTCAAAAAGATATAGATGATGAAGTACCATGAATATACATTTCCTGCATTGAACATTATTTTTATTTATGTATATATCAATACATGAAATCAGTCCTGGAGCAATCCAGAAAAGTACTGGGTTAAAAGCCACATGTCTCATGAGTTTATATTTTTAAGACAAATGAGATTCCTACAAACATTTATCTGCGACTATGTCTGATCCTTTTCTCCCTCCCCCTGTTTAAGAGCCACCTGCTAAACTCAGGTGGCCAGTCATACTCTATTTTTACAGTCTGCATAGAAATAAATGGCTGACCTTATGTTTGGTTATTGATATTGAATTGACATTCATTTTGATAGCCAGGTAGCCAGACAAGCTATTGTTTTACAGTCATGGCCATTCATATTGATGTCCGGCCATTCCAATCTTAAACGTATAAAACTGTAAAGGAAGATATATTGTAACTTACAGATATAAAATAGTCTCCATCCAGGATTTTTCCAGGAAGTTTCTGTTGTTAGTTACTCCTCCCCCAAGAATATTTTCCACATTGTGCTTTGTGCAAATCTCAGATAAAACAACTATTTTGACTGTAAATTTAATCTTTGTTTTCTTTTTTTTTTTTGTTGTAAACAAGGTCCAGTTAGCACGAGCTATAAACAGCTGTTTGTGCCAAATTGAGAGCTGAATCACTTCCTGGTATGTCACAATGCACGTGTGCCGTTTGACCATTTAGTGAGTTTGTAAAGAGTAATAAAACTCCACCACATTAGGGATAAAATCCTTCCATATATTGTTAAAATCCTGCACTCATTGGCTTCATTTTCCCTCAATGATTTCGTTTGTGTAATGCTACTGCATGGAAATAAAAGGTTTGAAATGATAGGTGGTGCCCAATAAAACATCGACACCTGCTTATAGAGTGTAGACTGAAGAGCCTTTTTTTTGTGTGTGGTCTTATTTGTTTTGTAACACTATATTCTACCAGCCATATTTTATTTATTTTTTAACCAGCAAGATGTCATTTTTCATGTGAAAGTTATTCCGAAACACATACATAAACACCAAACCGAAGTACTGAGACATAAACAAAAGAATAACCATCTGAATTACAACACTATTGTTTGGTTGGAGCAACAATGCTTTACGGCATGTTGTTCACTGGACCCTTATCTTTCCTAATAAACCAGGATTTGCAGCAGTGGATGTGTTTGTGACTCGTTATTACAATAATAATGTAAGTACATCATTTATTATGCACGTTGTTTGTGTGTACTGCAAATACATTTGTCATTGAAAAACATTTTGAAATCACTGCTTGAGGCTTAGAGCTTTAGACTGATGTATAGTTGTATAGTCATGGTTACTCTTGTCCCTTTTTATTTAATCTATTGCTAAACATTAACACCTGAGAACAATGGGATATTGGTCTAAGAGGGTTTAGAAGGCTAAGAGGTCAAACGGTATCTCAAATCAGTCTGTCCAAGTGTGTAGATGTAATGGATGATGCATTGACGTACCATGTTAGTGAGAAGTGTTGTGGCCTGCTGCAGGTCTCGGTGTGTGAGACAAGTGAAGGCCAGTCTTAGGCCGGTTTTCCTCAGCTCCTCCAGCTTCTGCTCGGGACAGTTGCGCCTGCGTAGATATGCTTGTGCACGTGGGAGCTCCCTGTTTAACACTGCACACTGGACAACCTCCTAAAACATGTCCACAATCCAAAACACAATGAGACACACATACACCTTCAGAGGTGTAAACTGTACCCGATCTGTATCTGATTTGAACAGTGCTTGAATTTTTGACTCATAATTAACGTAAGCTCAAAGATGCACTAGTCCTAAACACCAAGACACGTGTTAGTGAAAACTTAAAAACAGTTGATTCGAGAGGTTGAATTTTAAGGAAATAAAATAAATACAACCTCTCAAATTAACTGTTTTTGGCTTTTCACTAACACGTGTCATGGTCTTTAGGACTAATATCCAATAGCAGTGGTTTAACTATAAAGGCCCCTACCTCAACAGAGCGGTTTTCCCATTCATCCTCATTGGCCATATCAGGGACAGGGTCAGTGTCTGAGGCAGGTGTCTGGCTCTCACCCGTTTCCCCCCATGGGTACCTTCTCAAATAGGTACGCAGTTCAGAGATATACCCACTCAAGATCTTCACACACTCATGCAGGTTAGCATCGAGCTCTACAACAGCAGAATGACAAACGTAGTCAATTAACAAAAACATGCACTAGAGACAAACGCTTCAAGTTACATCTCAATATAGTACACATTCCGTCTTCTCACACAATCTTTAAAGATATTTGCGAATGAACTGTGTGAATGTAACCTGGAGTGCCGGTTAGAATGACTCGGATTTGTGTATGGAGGAAGTTGAGGGTCATGCTGTGCAGCTGCTCGCAGAACTGTCTGCTCTGAGCCTCGGTGTTCGTGTCTCGGATAGCAGACAGAAGCAGATCCAAGGCTGGACACAGATCCTGGACGTCTTTTATAGACACAAATAATGAAATATGTATAGATATGTAATACACAGAATTGAATATGTATAATTGTTTAGAGCAACTATGGCTGCAAGTACCATTAGCATGGCAACCAGCGATTAAATTCCATACTGAATTATAATCACACAACACATTACTATACAGTTCATTTAGAATTAACCAGTAAAGAATCTATCTATCTATCTATCTATCTATCTATCTATCTATCTATCTATCTATCTATCTATCTATCTATCTATCTATCTATCTATCTATCTATCTATCTATCTATCTATATCCATCCATCCATCCATCCATCCATCCATTCATGTATCCATTTATCCATCCATCCATCCATGTATCCATCCAGCCATCCATTTATCCATCCATCCTTTCATCCATCCATCCATCCATCCATCCACCCACCCACCCACCCTCCATCCATCCATCCATCCATTTATCCATCCACCCATCCACCCATCCATCCATCCATCCATCCATCCATCTATCCAATTTATCTAACTTTTCTAGTGTCCAACCTTGCTACCAACTATATATAAACTAACATATCGTTCTCTGTCTGTCTGAGGTTTTTTTGTAATACATATTTATGGGACACAGAATCAAATGAATATTGTATGAACGTTAAAAAAGGAATACTGAACCAGCACTTACACACAAGTTATCTAGTTCATCTACATATGTCTTCACAGAGGCAGTTATCAGAGCGCACAGCTTTCTCCGTTTCTCTTTTATTTAATGAAGCACACACGCATTTCTATCCCATCCTACTGCACTTCGAAGTACAGCCCGTCTAATCGAATCATCTGTGGTATATTATGATTAGGTTTGTATGCTTAATCATGTGAGTAATTACCATGCTCTTTCCAATTAAAGCGCTTCATTACTCACACTCACTACATATTTAGGGCTGTCAGAACAAATTTCACTGTTCAGCGACTGTTTATAATCCATATTCAGGACACTGACCAGGGTAAAGTGGTTGATGAAGATCAATGAATGAATAATGCATAATCATTACATAGGAAGTCTACGTAAGGTTCGAATTTGCATACACGTGCACTGGGGATGTGCATCTCTATAACTGAATTAAAGAGACACAAGAAGCAGCTACCGATGTGATACAATGCGATCCCATAATTCACCCATTACGATGCAGTGTGATCCGATTCCCGATTTGATTCGACGCAATGCGATTCAATGCATTTCGATGCAATGAAAAAATATGATGCTCTGCAATTCACTATGGATATTATATATAATACTACAGATATTTTCTTTGCTTCAGACAGACAGCAAATCATAAATTTATTCCAGGAAGATGCAGCTCTACCTCTGCCATGTTAATCTGTATTCTAGGTGACTCTCAGGACACGTCATATTCGAGAGAAACAGTTTAGCGAGGAGAAATCAACCTGCATTTTTGATATTGGTCACAATTTATGTGTCACTTTCTAAATAATAAAAGTAGAACGCATCGACTGGTAATTACATTTAAATAAATATATTTTTTTGTTTTAACAAATTTGCGTTCGACAAAAAAAAAAAAAAAAAAAAAAATTTGGGTATAACAATAGTAAATGGGGACTATATGTAAAATGGGATATTAAAAAAAAAAAAAAAATCACACAAACCTTATAAACTTTTGTCCATACAGTGTAATAAGCTAGTTTATTAGAAAGAACAAAAGGTTTAAGCTTAATAAATTGGATTCACTTTATGCAGAGAATTGACAAAAAAAACACCAAAAAAGCTCACTTTTCAGCTGCGTCTGCGCTGAAGTGGGGGATTGTTCAGGCAGACTGTAGCCTGTGGGTGAGCAGAGAATGTTCTCTTTACTCTTCAGGAAGAAATCTACCATATCCAGCTGTCGGTTCTTTAATCCTGCCTAAAAAAAAAAGGTTAAAAGAAGTTAATTGTATATACTTTTAATCTATTATGCAATTATACCTTTTTCATTACACCTAAAATCCTAGGACTCTGTTTCCAGGTCAGAGATTTGTGTTATTTCAATAATAACAGTTTATTAAAATGACTGCCTATGATATATTTTTTAAATGTTATCGTTGTTCCCATGATTGCATACAAGACGACGACATGCACCTGCAGGGAATGGATGGGCATTGAACAACGTCCCCAGGCATTAAGATGGCACAGTGAGTCCACCACCCCGGCACTTCCAAACACCATCAATCTGTTCAGCAGCTCGTCCTGAGAAACCGTGAACAGCACCAAAGACAGGCCTGATGCTAAAACACACACATCACAAAAAACATTCTCCTGAAGAAGTGTCAGTAAAAGTTTTGCGAGGATCTGATTTATCTGGCACGTACCTTTCAGAATCAGAGAAAGGTGTTCCTCTCCTGACCAGCAAACAGGCAGGGCCGGGGCATCAATGCAATGATATGTAACAGTGTGAGACTCCAGGTCCCAGTACGCCAGGGTTGTGCTTTTGTTTCCCGGCGTGGTAAAACTAAGCACTACGGAAAATTCGGAGACAATTAACATGGTTGGCGTGGTCTGTTCCGTTACAGTGAAAGACATCACAGCGCCCCCTGGTGATAGAGTGGAACGACTGATTTTGGCGGTGGCTGCTGCTTGACGGCACTCGGAGCGAGGGAGGTCTTTGTACCACGGCAGCTGCGGAGCTGGAGGAGATGGTGCTTTAGCTTGCTTATAGAGCAATGCCAGCCTTGTCTCCCATGAGCTGTACACACAGAAAGATGGCTATATATTAGAGGTGACCCCGAATAGTCACAGTTGCTTCCACAAGAGGATCCTGATTCGACTACCAATCTTCACAGAGGTGTTATGAAACGAAGATCATGGCATTGTGGTTATATAGGGGTGCTCGATCTCTGATTTCACATGAAAAAAAAAACTACTGTTTTTCTCCCAATAAGTTAATGTACAGCTTATTATGATAATGTTGTAAAAAAATATGCGAAAAGAAAGACATATTTCTAACATGCGTGAATAAATCCGACTACCCGTGACAGATTTAAGTTTCACTTTTCATGATCCGTGACTGACACAGAAGCATCTTGGCGGCAGGGACTGAAATTTTCTAACAATGTCTGGGATATTCTTCAAATTCTAAATCTAAATCTAGTTCTAATCGAAATCTGTTATTTAGTTTTTGATAGTTTTTCTCTTCAGTAATAACATACCTCTTGGTTACGAAGCATATACACTATATATCCACTATATAATAAGTATTGGGTCACCAGGTCATAAGTACGGTATGTGATTTTTGAGCATCGGATTCCACATTTAGTCCTGATTTTCTCTTATAATTTCCTCCACTCTTCTGGGAAGATGGACATTTGTGTTGATCAGCCACAAGGGTATTATGAAAGGCAGGTACTGATGTAGGTAAGGAGGCCTGGGGTGCAATCAGCATTCCAATTCACTCCAAAGGTGTTCAGTAAGGATGAGTTCAGAGCATCTACATCAGGCCACTCAAGATCTTTCTCTCCAAAGCATGTTATCCAGATCTTCAAGGAGCTCACTTTGTGCACAGGGGCACTGCCATGCTGGAACAGGTTTGGGTTTCCAAGTTTAAGTGAATGCTAAATTTTATTCAAGCGCATCTACAGACGTCCTGTACAATTGTGCGCCTCTAGTTTTGTGGTAACAGTTTGTAAAAGAACCACAAATACCAGGAAAGGTCAGGTGACCCAATACTTTTGGAAATATAGTGTATTTCATAAATCATTCAAATAAATTACACATTCTACATATCTACATCTATAAAAGTAATATTTCTATCAGGATACAAAAGAAACACTGGGAGCGTAGCAATGCAGGATCCACCCCAATAGATGTAAATCTGTTTTTTGAAATTCAGAGATCCCCACTAAATCAGTACCAACACACAATTATGACATTGAAGTGGCACTTAATACTAGATCAGATAGCACACTCTAAAAAAAACAGAGGTGCCTATAGTATAGTATTGCTGCCTTACTGATCGGTTTGGAAGTGTGTACCCAGTACACACTGGCTGTACATCGAGTTGGCAATGCTGTCCTGATCACAAGGTTTTGGGGGTAGGAGAGGAAGGGGTCTGGAGTCCTTATGACAGTGCAAGTGATTTGTGTGAGTCCTGTAAAGAGCAAAAAATAATGATAATGAAGGAACTGAATGCAAAGTCAATACATATACATGTATTATGTATATGATTATAAACATCCTTAAAAATTTCTTTACAAAAAGACAAGCAAGTATTGTGTAACTGGCTACTAAACACACCTGAAGTAATCATTGAGATCAACTGCCAGTGCTTGGTTTTGTGTGGTGGCAGCCACAGCTGTGCTGAGATCTTGCGAGATGTGGAGAAGGCAGAAGGAAGAGAGAGATTCCACAGATTCTGCATCTCTTGATCGTCCTGATGCGTAGTATGCAGGAAGATCCAATGTAGCAAGGTGCTCTCCATCTGCACTGTCAAAAACATCTGGCGTATACAGTTAAGGAAAAACCCATTTGAAATAAATCTTAAACGTTGTCATGATCTGCATCTCGTCCAGTACCTATGTACATGAAATTCCAGTGCTAGTATGTCTCAAATGCAGAAGTAGTGAACAACCTCAGGATAGTTCCAGTAGCCATTTTTTGTGTCCAGGTATAAACTTGTGCAGGTATCTACAATTCTGACCAAGGAAAGCCGACAATAAAGAGCACATCACTTTCATTAGTAACGGTAGCCCAACTGTATCTATTAGAGATGGTAAGATTACTGATTGACATCGGCATCAAAGTTAACGTGGTGCACTGATTTGAAAAAGTGTGAATCGGATACAAGTTTTCATCTCAACATATTCGCATCGGTAAAATAAAATTTATTTATGTATAATTACTAGGAGACGTGTTATCATTTTATTATTTAGAAAGTGACCCATAATTTGTGACCAATATCTAATATGTAAGTTGCTTTCTACTCGCTAACCTGCTGCTACGTGAATACGACCTATCACAGCACTATGCAGAGCGAGGCGTGTCCTGAGAGTCACATAGAATAAAGATTAACATGGCAGAGGTAGAGCTGCATCTTCCTGGATACAGAACAGGAAAAGAACATCTGGCTTCTATTATTTTTTTCTTTCCCCTACAACACCCTAATTGTGAACGGGCCAATATGATTTGCTGTCTGTCAGAACCAAAGAAATAATAGCGAACCCTCTGTGCCATATTGAATCGCAGAGCACCATATTTCTTCCTATTGAATTGTATTGCATTGAATCGAATCGAATCACACTTCCCATCTTAATAGGAGTGAATCAGATCGCATTGTATCGGTAGCTGCTTCATATGTATCTTTAATGTATCGGATCGTTGGTTATGCATTGAGATACAAATCGCATCGGCCTCAGTTATAGAGATGCACATCCCTAGTATAGATATAACCTGATTGGTTAACATTGTCAGGCACAGCAGCAACACTTAGACTTTCAAACATTGCATACTTATTGGCCACTGTTAGAAATAATCTATATGAACAGAGAATTGGGACACCTGATTTTCCCAGCCATATATGGTCCTTTCCCTACCTGTTATCGCAAAGCTAAAGGCGCACAATCGTTTAGGGTGTCTATGGATGCAGTAAAATACATTAAACCCATGGATGCATGACATTTGACCTTCCACTGAACTAGGAGACCCAAAACCTGTCCAAGCATGTTAATACCCTGTGCACAAAGCAAACGCCATGAAGATGTGCTTTACATTTGATGGAATTTAACCTTTGGGATAAATTAAATAGAATCTGTATTGTTTAATGATTTATAATTACACTCTTGATATCACCCAAATGAGGATGGGTTCCTCTTTTGAGTCTGGTTCCTGTCAAGGTTTCTTCCTCATAACATCTAAATTTCCCCACTGTGGGACGAATAAAGGTATATCTTATCTTATCTTAACCTCAAATGACTGTAAAAGACTGTAGAAAGGACATTACTCATAATCTTACATTCCAGTGCTCATGTTAGTTCTCACTCTCCAGTGTTCTGTATTGTTTAAAGACTAGAATCACACTCTTGATATCACCCAAATGAGGATGGGTTCCCCTTTTGAGTCTGGTTCCTCTCAAGGTTTCTTCCTCATAACATCTAAGGGAGTTTTTTCTTGCCACAGTCGCCACGGCTGCTCATCAGGCATAAATACACATCGCTCACCTCAACTGTTAAATTCTGTAAAGCTACTTTGAGACAATGTATGTTGTGAAAAGCACTATAGAAATGAACTTGACTTTACTTGCCTGACTGCACCCCAGGCCTCCTCACCTCACCTACATCAGTAGCTGACTTTACTAACATAATTGTGTCTGAATGAGCAAAGCACACTCCGAAATCTAGCGAAACACCTTCCAAGAAGAGTGGAGGGAAATAAAAGGGCAAATTGGGACTAAATGTGGAATGCGATGCTCAAAAAGAACATTCTATACTTATGACCAGGTGTCCATAAACTTTTGATAATTCAGTGTCTATTCTGAAGCATGTTGTAGGTTGACACTTACAGACTACAGGTACATTTCTCTTGCCATTTGTTTCGCTGTGGTCCGTTCCTCCCCGCAGCATTGTTATTGGGTGAATGTTGTTATGCTGACTTCAGCGAAAGGTGCTTTACCAGTGCAACCTGACACTACAATGCCAGAACTTTGTTGAGAGTGTTTTGTGACAGTGGTGGTCCTATAGGGTACTAATTGCTAGATATATAGCCAAAATTATGTAACCCATATGTGTTCTTTGGACATCGCATTCTAGATTTTGTCTCATCTTATCTTCACTTTTCTGGGAACGCTTTACACTAGATTTCAGAGTGTGGGGATTTCAGTTCCCAGGGGTTGAGGTCAGGACTTTAATATAATAAGAGAGTCCCCTTTTTACAAACACACACATCAAATACACACATTTTTAAAATCATTAAAATCTATGAGCAGTTAAGAGCAACCAGTCCACAACCAGAACATTGTAAAACATTGTAAAAAAAGCAACACAATTCACTGTACTTATCTACAAACCCTTTCTCAATGTTTTACCCAGACAGGAAAGAGTTGCATGTGAGCAAATACCAACAAAAAAAAAGGATACATATAAATCCGGAGCTTGTTAGAATAAATAATTCGCCTTTGCAGAGCTGGTGGTCACTAAACGTTTCCTGAGTTTCACATGGCAGGTTAAGAACACAGGAGGACAGCAGCTCTGGTTCAGCTGAGCCCTCCTGCCACACAAGTTGTACCAGGACACATCCATTCAGCAGGAGAATGCAGACACCATCAGTGAAAGACAGCAGTTTCGTAGAGGCCAGCTTACTTCCATCTGGAACAGTGATTGATGGGAGAGGATCAAGTTAGGATTTTTAGCAGCAATAGTAGAACTGAGAAAGTTAAGTCCTTCCTCCAGATAAACAGTTTTAAAACTGGATCTAAACGATAGGTAACAGTCTGCAGGGTTCTGGTTCACGTTCTTATATCACACACTATTGAAACATCACTGATCCATAATATAACAATTACATACAGTGTCTGTATATTTATCATTTTTCTATATATACATTTTGGAAACGTCTAAACGATTCTGCAAAAAGACAGGACATTTCTTCTGTAAGACAGAGAACAGGGGAGAAGATGTTATCAAACTGATTCCCCCCACTGTTAAACATGGAGGTGGAAGCTTTTGGGGTTGCTTTGGAGCAGGGAAGATTGGAGATTTATTCCAGGTGAAAGGAAAACCAACATGGCTACCATGCAATTCTGTCTGGACTGTGGCTAATTGGAACTGATAACACCATACAACAAGCGACTTAAATTGTATGTCCATTCTCTGGAAGTGTTATATAGAGAGTGAACAGTCTTCTGGAGTGTTATCTATTATAAAATGGCCTGCCCAGTCACCACACCTAAATCCTACTGAACTGCTCTGGGGTGAACTGGATTGCAAAGTCAAAATGAAATCTCCAACTATTGAAGAAAATCTTTGGTAAGTTTTACAAAAGGCACAGCAAAGCATTTCAGCTAAATGTTTAAATGCCAAAAGTGTGTAAAGCTGTTCATCAAGCTAAAAGAGGATTTTTTAATGAAAATAAAATGTACCGTATTTTTCGGACTATAAGCCGCTCCTTTTTTTCCCCACGCTTTGAACCCCGTGGCTTAAACAACAAAGCAGCTAATTTATGGATTTTTCCTGGGTTTTTCCCGTTTTCATAAACTTCAAAGCCAAAAAACTGAGACCCATAACATTAGACCAATGAAATTGCCAAAAGGGTTCAGGTGTACCAATTCAACTCTTTATATTAAATCAGACACGCTCCCACTGAATCAGACCGCACCACATCATAAATATGGATGAGGTTCCTCTTCGTTTGCAACAGAAATCATAAGCACAGACAGGTTCTCAAAACTCGTGCTTTTTTTTTTTCTTGACAACAGCGTTACGGGTTAGTCAAAGAAACTTAGAACTGAGCATCAGAAAATAATAAGGACATATTCCTCGGTCTTGCACGCCTGTAGTAATACCGGAAAAAAGTGGCAGCAGGCTATTCCCAAAATACCGCTCTGTGTGTTTGGTCAAAGTAAATCTTATTACCCCACATACATACATTACCCTAGTTTGTTGCATATTTCCAAAAGAAAATTGCATGTGTCACTCAAAAACCATAAAAAAGCTGGGTGCTTCCAAACTTTTGACGGGCTTCGTAACACTCACTTAAGTCCTTATCGACCAGCTGCAAGAGTCGATCTGTAGAACATTCGAACACTGGCGTCAACTGCCGCTCTGAATGAATCTCATGGAGTCTGAGATTACAGGCTGGTCTCAGAGTCAGGAGTCTCGGCTTGTCGACTTTATTTTGCTCTGTAGACACCTCCCAGAGAAAGCTAGCAAACAAGATAAGGAAAAATACTGTTCATTGTAAAACATGGCCGAAGGGAAAAACAACACGTAGGAAAGTTTTACGGAGTGTAGATGAGCAAAAGATAGTAGTGAAAAAAGTAGAGTTCGATAGTGAAATCTGTAGATCCAGCTTTGAAGGTTTTCCGGAATATACATGTAGGTCTAGCATCACAGAAGTAATGATTCTACTCAGAAAAAAAATACTGATTGCTACATAAATGCAATAAAAAATCCTCCTATTATGCTCTGTTTATGGAAAACCCTGTACTCCAGATCTATACTGATCCTGATATAACACAGCACTTACTGAAGACTGACAGAAAGACGGACAAGCAGAAAGAAATGTGCACAGACAGAGAGATAGATCAATAGATAGAGGAACATAAATAGACTAAAACAGACAGTGACAGATAGACACGTGTTGACAGACAGGCAGACAGAAAAAGATGTATAGAAAGATGTACAGATAGACAGAAATGCAAATATACAGCCAAACAGATAGAACAATAGATAGAGAAACAGACAGCCAGCCAGTGAGAAAACAGAAACATATATACAGACAGGCAGACTGACAGAAAGATAGTCAGACAGAGAGGCTGTTTTTCTGTCTATCTGCTTGTCTGTCTGTCTATCTTCTGCCAGTCTGCTAATATGTCTATATGTCTATCTTTCTGTCAGTCTGCCTGTCTGTCTATCTTTCTGATAGTCTGCCTGTCTGTCTATATGTCTATCTTTCTGTCAGTCCGCCTGTCTGTCTATCTTTCTGTCAGTCTGCCTGTCTGTCTATCTTTCTGTCAGTCTGCCTGTCTGTCTATATGTCTATATTTCTGTCAGTCTACCTGTCTGTCTATCTTTCTGTCTGCCTGCCTGTCTCTCTATATGTCTATCTGTCTATATGTCTATCTTTCTGTCAGTCTGCCTATATGTCTATCTGTCTATCTTTCTGTCAGTCTGCTAATATGTCTATATGTCTATCTTTCTGTCAGTCTGCCTATATGTCTACCTGTCTATCTTTCTGTCAGTCTGCCTGTCTGTCTATCTTTCTGTCAGTCAGCCTGTCTCTCTATATGTCTATCTTTCTGTCAGTCTGCCTGTCTCTATATGTCTATCTGTCTATATGTCTATCTTTCTGTCAGTCTGCCTATATGTCTATCTGTCTATCTTTCTGTCAGTCTGCCTGTCTGTCTATCTTTCTGTCAGTCTGCCTATATGTCTACCTGTCTATCTTTCTGTCAGTCTGCCTGTCTGTCTATCTTTCTGTCAGTCAGCCTGTCTCTCTATATGTCTATCTTTCTGTCAGTCTGCCTGTCTCTCTATATGTCTATCTTTCTGTCAGTCTGCCTGTCTCTATATGTCTATCTTTCTGTCAGTCTGCCTGTCTCTATATGTCTATCTTTCTGTCAGTCTGCCTGTCTCTATATGTCTATCTTTCTGTCAGTCTGCCTGTCTCTATATGTCTATCTTTCTGTCAGTCTGCCTGTCTCTATATGTCTATCTTTCTGTCAGTCTGCCTGTCTCTATATGTCTATCTTTCTGTCAGTCTGCCTGTCTGTCAAACAGAAACATATATACAGACAAATAGACATACAGACAGACAGGCACATAAATAGACTCTGTCTGTATGTATATATGTTTGTTTGTTTGTCCGTCTGTATATTTGTTATGTCTGACAGACTGACAGACAGACAGACAGGATGATCAATAGTTGAAGGTTGTGTGTACAGACTGTGAACTCACTCTATGCAGGACTCCTCCAGTACATGACCGAGAGCTGCAGTTTCAGAAACATCACTGAGCCTCAGTTCTCCGTGATCAGTCAGGCAGCAGAGCAGCGCACAGCCAGCAGCCATTCCGGCTTTTACAGCCTTCTCTGTGTCTCTCCATAACCCAGTGTCAGCTACAAGTGCCACCTCTAATGCAGCCTGGGCACGCGCTTCAGGCCTCCTCAACATGGTGCCAGGGCTTTAGAACAGATCTAACAGTGCACCAGGGATCTCAGGAACCTGATGCTGGCTGGACCGCGCAGTAAAGTCTCCTATCATTGGCTTTCAGAGGAACTCAGAAAGCTGCCTTACCTCTGGTGTTGGTCAACAGGAACATAACGAAACAACCACAAAGCAGCTGACAATCACGTGCCAGGTTCCGTCACGTGGTACATTTAAGCCAATCAAACAACAGCATATTCAGGCTCGGTTGAATCTAGACAAAAAGACATTAAACAGATAAAATTTCGGTCTATAACAAAATATACAATTGAATATATTTTTACACACTATTTATTTTATAAATACAATCTTAAAAGTTTTTTTTACTAACGTCTTTATTTTGAATATCAGTTACACAAAGCTTGAACATCAACGCGGAAGTGAAAGTTTAGGGTCGCGTTCCAAAATCGCCGTGAAGTGCACTAGGGAGCAGGTTCAAACCATTGTGTCGTAACCTACATAGTGTACTTGTCTAACGAGCAAGGAAGCCGTTTGGGTTGTTTCCATGGAGCCCAGTCAAATGCAGCTCGACTTTGGAGTGTGAAAGTCGGAGAGCGCGATTATGGAGGCGTTCAGAACATGGAGCTCATTTCTAGTGTTGTAAATAAGGTTTTTCAAATCTCCTGGCTTTCTGGTGAAAATAATGTACGGAGGTGTAAAAAAATGGAGAGAAAGCTTTAGAAGTCTATGGTAAGTGGAGCATGGAGGGTTGTTGAATGTAACAGAGGAACAGCTGGGACTGTTCCCTATAGAAACAGGAAGTGATAGTTGGAGTTTTAACTGTTACTCATTTTGACTTTATTAAAAAGAAATCAATGTATAGCACTTGGCAGATGCTCTTATTCAAACTAACATTCATCTCACTTGAGTTAAAGGTTTTGATGAAGAGGACAGCAGTTGCATCTTGGTGCTTCTGGGCTTTGATCTCACAACCTTCTGCTTCTGGATCACTAATCCATATCCATGCCAGTAATTGTTTGATTGTGTTTTGTCTTTCAGATGTTATTCGCACCATTCAGGATCCTGAGAAACCCAATACTCTGGAGGAGCTGGATGTGGTGACCGAAAAATGCGTGGAAGTTCAAGATCTTGGGGACGATGAGTACCTCATCATTATCAGGTTCTCCCCTACAGTGCCGCACTGCTCTCTGGCCACACTGATAGGTGGGTCGAAAGATAAAGAGAAGTTAACGGCTTTTGTCTTTTTTTTTTTTTTTTGACAAGCATAGTTGTACAGCTGCTCGGGATTTGAACCTTGCAACATGCAGGTCTCTTGTGAAACGTGAACATTTGTGCATTTGCGAGATGCCACTTGTATTTATGTCATTTATACACATGGGCAGCTGTGTGCTGTGCACAGGGGCCCACAAATGGCAGCTTGGTGTGGCTGGGATTTGAACTCACAACCTTCGGATCCAAAGATTTAACCACTAAGCTACCAATTCAATAGACAATCATTTAGTTAATCTATACACTACGTATATGAAAAAAGGTTTATTTTGGAAAAAATATATGAAAAAAAAAATTGCATAATTTAAATCAAGACAAATGTGACTCAACTGTTACATTCTGTTTGACTGTTTGATTAAAAATAATAATAATAATTTTTTTTAAAGTCACAGTTCAATTTTGGTACAGTCAGGGAAAAATGCAAAACATATAATTGCTTGTCGTTTTTTTTTTATTAATATCATTATTATAAACATTTGTGAACACATTTTTGAAAACAATAATAATTAAAAGAAAATCCCTGCTTGGTTGAAAAATATATAAAAATAGAATCAATTAAGTGAATGCTATACACTTTATTCATTAAATTGTATTAAATTGACACAAATTAAATTGATTAAATAAAATGTATTAAATCGAAACATTTATTGAAGTTGTATACATTTGTTAGACCCCATTTGGGTAATGCAGATGTGTATAAAAGTGTGTGTGTGTGTGTTTACATTTAATATTTCATTTTCTAGATATGGTCTACTTTACTGTTCAACTTACATCAGCATACTTTAACAAATGTCTGCATTAAGGAAACACGAGATTCAACCAAGTTATTTATACATTTTTTGAATTCAAATGATTTATTCATAAATTCATTCCTATCCTTCCGCTGTTCATTCATTCCGTTCGATATGCACAATTCTCAGGAATTTCTCCTTTTAAGAGAAATTCTTGAAGCTGCACATAAAAAAACGCGAAAGAATATCCATATCACTAGACTGTCGTAAAAAAAACGTTGCGATGACAGGAAGTGGCAAAGATTTTGCACATGCGCAGTACAAATTGTGTTTCCAGTCAGGATCGAGTAGTACACACGTGCACCGAACCAAAAGTCTTAAACTGGATCCAGAAGTCTGAGAGCATCCCTTTAGTGGTGGCATAATAGTTTAAGCTCTGGGTTACTGATCAGAAGGTCAGGGGTTCAAGCATAAACCCCTTTCTGCTCCACGGCTGCTGTATCATGGCTGACCCTGATATGAGAAGAAAGAATTTCATTGTATATGTAGCAAGTAAATGCTTGCTACATATGTCTTGAATGACAGTGTGTACTTGAGCTGGCATGGGCTCCACAAGATTATTCTAATCCTTATTAACCGCCTTATCATTGTCGTCTGAACACACTTCAACAGAAGCAATTAGACATCAGGAAAATATAGGAAAATATGATCTGGATCACATATTTGCCTACATTTAAACAGGGCTCAAGAAAAAAAACAATCTCTCAGTCTGAAATATTTCACAATTTGGAGAGCTTGTGTTTATTTCCAAATTGTAAAATTTTGAACGACCTCTAAAACACGAGTTCTTTAAGTCGGAAGTGTGTTATAGGCGATCTAGGTTATGGCCTGCTTTTTTGCAGTTTGCTGAAAGTTAGACACAAGAACAACCAGCGGGGGATGGGAATGGGAATGACGAAATGAATCCTGAGAAAGGTGGTGATTATCTGGAACAATGCTTTATTGTCTGTAATTTGCTGAGGGAAGTCAAACACCTGTGTACTTGTAATTTGACCTGTTTTGTTTTAGGCTCTTCATGGAGCTCAAAACCTGACACTCCACCCCTATTTATCTTGTGTGATACTATTCCAAGGGTTTTTATAACTTAAAACTCAACCAAATTTCAAATGGTTTTCCTACAGTATATTATACCACACAGGCACTTCTATAAGGAGTATGGAGCTGCTTATTGTAGTAAAAATCTATTTAGGAGGTGGTATCAAAAATCTTCAAGACTAGTTTTGTAACAGCCCAACAGATGGCAGCACAAGGCTGCACGCACAGTCACAGGGAGCACCGACCTCCATAAATCAGTGTGCCAAATGACATCGTCCTGTGTACATCGGAAGCTGTGCAACGGGTGCTTTTCTGACCACGTGAGCACCACGTCACCGAGCTCTCCTCACACGCGAGTTTCTCGCCAGAAACAACACAGATTTGGCTACTGCAGACTTCGCCCTCTTCCCGAAGAGGAAATGCAGCTCAAAGGTCAACGTTTTGACACCGTTGCAGAGATCCAGCGCGAATCTCAGAAGTTGCTTGACACAATTTGAAAAGAAAACTTCCAGGACACATTCCAGAAGTTTCAGGAATGCTGGGAGGTCTGTATTGCTGTGCAAAGGGACTATTTTGAAGGTGATAGTGAGTAAACATGGATAAATATAGAACAGAGTCAGTGTCAACTTTTTGATTCCACCTAAAATTATATAAAAAACTTTTTTTTTTTCTGTAAACAAATATTTATTAAACATAATATATATTAATATTTAATGTTGTTTTAAGTGGTATCACTCCTCTCATTTTAAATCTAAATTTATGTCATAGAGGGAATTACGTTTTTGTTTTCTTATGCATTCTGCAAATTTATTCACACTTAAATGGTAGGTTTTTTTTTTTCTTCCATACTTCTTTCTTTGTACTCATTTTACAGTCTAATAAGCAATTTCCTTACTCGCCAGGGGAGGAAAACATTTCCCTTCCAATGCGATCTAGAACTGACATTTCGCTGTTTGCACAAATGATTGGTGGTGCTGCTTCATATCGCATGGACCCGTCTGAGTCTCAATTACTACAGCCAGACTTGAATCAGCGGTTATAGGTCGCAGCTGGAGCGTAGAGCGATCTATCTGGATGAAATTAACTCGCATCACTGAATACCCATCAAGATAGGATGCCTGTCTATCACAGGACACAACACATAGTCGCACACTCATTCACCATTTTTGGCCAATTGAGAGTTTGATATCTACAGTAGCAAATTTTATACCTTGGTGGGGAAAAAACAGGCAAGGAAATTACTGAATATAACAGGAAAGGTATGGGTTGTGAATTTGAAACGATAGAGGGAGTGCCAACTTGCATAGTCTTATAGTTTTTAGTATGTTTCCTGCATGGGATTTTCAGCACGGTATTCACAAAAATGACAATATGCTATTAAACAGTAACCTGTGTTTAAATGCACTGAATACACAACCTAAATATATGACAATATATGTTCAAACAGCTAAACTATAGTAGACAGGAGTGTATATCTAGCCAGAAAAAGAGCTCCAAAGGTGGCTAAAATGACTGGCTTCTGTGGCCTGTTTCACGGGTACTACAGATTGCAGAAATGTGGGGTAACTTGGCCAAATGACTTTGGGGTATCAGTTACTGGATAGAAGATTAAATGTTTTTGCTATAGCAGCAAACTGTTTTAAAAAAACTAAAACAACATGGAGTGCACTTTCTGTGTTTTTCTTTTTTTGGCAAGAGGATTGCAAGAGATATTGTAGACTATTCTACTTTATTGCCCTCACTAGCAATAAACATTAACTACTGAACTATTCAGTTTTTAACAGACAAGATTGACAGTTTATAATGATTTGTGTTGCAGGTCTTTGCTTACAAGTGAAACTTCAGCGATGCCTACCTTTCAAACACAAGGTAAAGAGTGATGCAGGTTTAAAGCTTTACATTCGTATTAGATGATCTCAGTACAGCTAGTCGTTCTTCCCCTAGTTCTATGGCTTTACATGATTAAAGTTTTGTTATTGTTTTTTTATCTGTTCACAGCTCGAGATTTACATTACTGAGGGAACACATTCAACTGAGGAAGACAGTAAGTGTGTACCAGTGGACATATTGCTTAAAAGAGGGTGCTGACTGGTGCTGGCTAGGGTCATTGACTGTAAATGACAATAAAGCCACTGGACCCTGTGGCAGGAAACATTTGACCTCTGTATAACGGTAATCAAAGCTGGCAAATCGCATAAGCAGGACAAGAACCATAGACGGTATGGTAATGCAAGGTTTTCTATTGCCAACCTGCCGGTTTTGTCCTATTTTACCTTTTTCAAATCCCCTGAGAGAATATTCCCTGCAGCAACAGCAACATCTGACCTCCTTTCTTTTTGTGGTCAGATGCCAGCACTAGGAGCAGAGATCATTTGGCTTTTAAGAACAATGACAAACCAACTCTCAAACAGATACAGCAATTGGATTGATTCTGTAGGTGTAAGGATGGTCAGAGGTTTTCATGAGGTCAGATTAAAGAGATCCTCTCCTCAAATTAGAAAGTTTATGGTTTTGTTGCATGGCAGTTCTCAGGGTCTGAACTCATATTTTTGCAGATGTCAAAAAGTTTTGTTTCTTGCACAAGGAGAGGATTCTGTCTGGTTGCTCTGCCATAAAATTCACATCAGTGGAGTCTCAGTGATGGTTGACCTTCTGCAAGTTTATCTTTTCTTTGGTTCCCAACTTAAGTGGCCACCAAGTTCTTGGTCACCAATCCGATGGTTTTGCTCCTGCTGGACAACATTCAAAGTGTAGAAACATCTCAAAAATGATCCAAAGAATTAGGTTGCACCTGAGCTCGATTTCAGGTGTCATTGCAAATGAATTACATATTAATGGAATGCAATACACTTCAAAAGACAGCTTTTTAAACTCAAAGTACAGATGTAGAAATCTTCTAAAACATATCAGGAAAAAAAAGATAAAAAACATTAGAATGCTTACAGAACATTAGAATGAAGGACTAAATTGACTCTGTCTGTCCATATAGATATACAAATATACACTGATATACACTGGTGGCATGACCACCTGCCTCATATTGTGTTGGTCCCCCTTTTGCTGCCAAAATAGTCCTGATAATAACATGAACAACATTAACTTCTTCAGCAATATGAGCTACAGTAGCTTTGTCAGTTGGATCGGACCACACCGGTATCAGCCACCCATGACCCTGTTGCCGGTTTACCACCGAACCTTCCTTAAAACATTTTTGGTAGATACTGACCACTGCAGACTGGGAACATCCCACACGAGCTGCAGTTTTGAAAATGCTCTGACCCAGTCATCTAGACGTTAAAATTTGGCCCTCGTCAAACTTGCTCAAATCCTAACCCATTTTCCTGCTTCAAACACATCAACTTCGAGGACAAAATGTTCACTTGCTGCCTAATTTATCCCACTGACTAACAGCGTTATTCACTTCACCACTCATAATGTTATGCTGGATCAGTGTATAGATACATACAGTGGGGCAAAAAAGTATTTAGTCAGCCACCAATTGTGCAAGTTCTCCCACTTAAAAAGATGAGAGAAGCCTGTAAATTTCATGATAGGTACACTTCAACTATGAGAGACAAAATTAGGGGGAAAAAAATCCAGAAAATCACATTGTCTGATTTTTAAAGAATTTATTTGCAAATTATGGTGAAAAATAAGTATTTGGTTTATTTATAGAATAAGTATTTGGATATTTTAAACAGTAAATAGGGACTAAATGTGAAACAGGATGTTCAAGAAGCACACACATCTAATAGTCAGGTCTCCAGAAACGTTCGTTAGGCTTTAAATCTTTCAAAGATGAATTTATGCGTATATTAATTGTTTATTTATGTATGAATATGAAACCATGTCCAAATCTGTCCTTATCACGTCTCAGTCCTTATCTGGCTGTGAGATAATGTGTTAATAGAATGGAGCCTGCTGGATTTAATATAATCAATTCATGCGCCTTTTTTTTCCCCTCTTGCAGTTAACAAACAGATCAATGATAAGGAGCGGGTAGCAGCAGCGATGGAGAACCCTAACCTGCGGGAAATTGTGGAACAGTGTGTTACCGAGTCTGATGACTAAAGCCTCGTCTCACACAATGTCCTATACACAGTCTGATTTAAAAATCATGGCCTGGAACACGGCGAAACGTTTTTTTTCTATTTTCGTGCCGATTGCTAGCAAGCTGCTCCGTTGACTTTTTTTCCTCGGCAAGTCCACAGTTCACACAACACTGTGATCAATAAGAAAGCAACAAGCCTAATTGTTGTAGTGTTGAGCGTCCTTCAGAAAATTCTTTCGTGAGTTAAGCCAGGCAGAAAATATCAGAGAGGTTTCAGAGCAGAATAAATCGGTACATCTTGAATTATAATTCCATGTGTTTGCTTTATTATTATTATTTTTTTTTTATCTTTTCAGTGGAAATGTTTGAGAATGTCTCAGCAAAAAAAAAAAACGGATGGGATTTTCAACTTTATTCAATACCTTTTATCCTATTATCAGTCTGATATTGAAGTAAACATCCGAATCAGTCATTCGTCACCAGCCTTTATTATATTATGAAATAGGTAGCATTAAAAAATTCCCAGTCATAATTTTATACAGCTTGCTATTACTTTCTGTGTACATCTCAGGCAGAAATTTCCTGGATCAGCTCTCCGCTTTGATTTGTGTTTCTGATTTTTATCAGCTCACCTTCCTTATTAAAGTCAGTCTAGACTGCTTTATATCCTATGCTAATATGTTTGTGATAGTAAAATATTTAAAGAATGAAAATGTTACAGGTTTTAAAAAAACTTGCACATGCATTATTTTACATGCACTAGTTTATATCACAGGTCTTCAGACCTGCACATCAATACTGGTGTATTGATACTTGTATTGTTGCTATGTTATAAAGGTTGTTTGCTCAAGAGTGTGGACAGTGGAAAGACAAAATTCTGTAATCATGTAAATATTTACTTGGTAAACTTTTAATACATTTTGCTTCTTGTGTAGTAGTGATAATTCGTTTAAGGTTAAAGTGATCAGGAATGTTGGTTAGAAAAACCATGTGAACATGGTGACAATAAAATGAGTTTAGGTCGAATATTTCTCATGGCATATTTGGTGTCAAATCAAATCTGTATCTCATGCTGAATAATCAGACATTTTAAATATCATATAAGTTTAGCTACATGAAGATATGGTTTACATGGGTTGGACTGGAAGACCGTAATTGACCATAAATAACAACATAACATTATGACAGGGAAGTCAATAACACTTCATCATGGCACCTGTTAGTGGGTGGGATAAATTAGGCAGCAAGTATGTATTTGTCCTCAAATTTAAAGTGTTAGAAGCAGGAAAAATGGGCAAGTGTTAGAGTTTTAGTGAGTTTGACAAGGGCCAAATTGTGATGAGTAGACGACTGGGTCAGAGCATCTCCAAAACTGCAACTTACTGTATGTGGGGTGTTCTGCAGTGGTGAGTATCTATTAAAAGTGTTTCAAGGCTTGGTGCACATGGGGAGCGAAGGCTGGCCCATGTGGTCCGAACCATCGGACAAGCCACTGCAGCTCTAGTTGCTGAAGATGTTAATGTTGTTAAAAGTCGATGGGTCAGAACTGTTTTTGCAGCAAAATGAGGACCAACACAATATTAGGCAGGTAGTCATAATGTTATACCTGATCTGTGTATATAGAAATAGTGTTAAGAGGTGGTTCCTGTTGATGATGGTGGCAGAGGTAGATCAGGTGTAGATTGTTTGCAAGCAGAGCGAGGTGCTTGAGGCTAGAAGGATAATTAATAATGTGGCACACCTGATCCCATATATTTATGTGGCTGTTTTTGTCTGTTGAGTTAATTGTGTGGTCCTGAGCAAGCTGTAACTTGGCCATGTAATTACTGGTTTTCTACTGTGCACATGCCCAAATTAAAAGATAAAAGTCTAAGAATCTGGAGAAACTGTACTACTTTTCATTTCATGGCAGCATAAAAGAACATAAATGGGATTACAAATAGGAATACTGGAGTTATAAGGTGGATTGAGGAAGTCTTTGTTGTCACAAGGGGGTTTAAGTAGGTCTGCAAGGCCACACAGGGGTTCGGGGAAGTGTTTGACGTCACAAAGCCAGATGTGGAAGTCTTCCAAGGGCACACACACACACACATCGTGTGTATATATATATATATATATATATATATATATATATATATATATATATAATCACTATCTCAAAAGTGTGAACACCTAACCTACGAATAAGGTCCACGTGCACTATTCAGATTTGACACCACCACAAACAGAGGGAGAAGAAAAACACCTTAAAGGTATGCATTGTGGTTCTGAGAGACGTAAGTCTTGCTTTTCTCTACTTGCGAATAATTGCCTTACCAACACTTCTCCGGTCCCTTTCTTTTTCTACCTGTATACAGTGGTGTGAAAAAGTGTTTGATTTTTTTTTTTTTCTTCATGTTTGTCACACTTTAATGTTTCAAATCATCAAACTAAAATATAAGTAACAGATAACACAAGTGAACACAACATGCAGTTTTTAAATGAAGGTTTTTATTATTGAGGGAAAGCACAATCCAAAGGTACATGGCCCTGCATGAAAAAGTGTTTGTCTCTGAATCCTCAAAGGCGAGCTAAAACTAAAAATACAACACACTTTTTATTTATTATGCTAATGATATTTTACCTTAAAACGTCTTATGCAAATTATGTTTTTCTTCTGCTATCCCTGGAAGACCTCGAGTTGCCAGATTGTTGCCAGATAATTTGGAATGATGACTGCATCCCAGATTTCCTCACCCAACATCAGTACGTGACTTTCATATTGCCTTTGTGTCTGAATGAGCACAAATCTCCACAGCCACAATCTAAAATCTAGTGGAACATCTTTCCAGGAGAGTGAAGGTTATTGTAAGAGCAAATGAGGACTAAATGTGGAATGAGATGTTCAAAATGACATATCTTTTAGTCAGGTGTCACAAACATTGTCCAATGTGTTTCGTCTTCAAACAAATACACACACATTTAGATAATGGTCTGCATAGGATAACTTTTGCCCACATCTTCCCACTAAGTGTCTTATTTATAAAAATTAGTTTGCAAGAGTTTGGGAAGTCTTTGAGGTCACAAGGTGGGTTAGATTACATCATACAGAAACTTGTTGCTTTGTATATTTCCTATATTGTAAATATACCACAAAAATGAATCCTATTGCCTTCCTGCCTAATCTTCACGCATTATCCATAATGTTAGGATGCTTTTAATTCATAAAATCTGCTGTATCCATTTAGTGAAAGTATTAAATACTTTGCTGTATCAATTGCTGTATGCAGCTAAACACTTTGCGTTCAGTTTTTTTTATATGCATGCACACACAAACACACTTGACCACACCTGATTAACTTATCTGGGCAATCAATAACTAAAAGACACAATTACACATATACATGCACATACACATTGATTTCACAAGGTTTAGTCAATCACATAAAGTTGATGGGATGATATCTGACAGTGTAAGCCAGACACACACACTGTGCACAATCTCAACTGTCTCAATTGTCTTTGGAAGCCTTGATCATTATTTGGTTCAACTGTATTATAGTAGATTATTTTTCCATTGGTAAATTTCTAAAGATTTAAAAAAAAGTATACAAAAAGCACAGAAATCACAATTAGAGCCAATAGAATAAAATCCTGTAAGACGAAAGAAACATTGCAGATTTTGACAATTCATCCTGCAGGCACATGATACATACAGGTGGGACGTCATAGAGAATCATTACCACACCGAGCTCAAACCCTGACTAAACCGGAGAAAGGGGGAAGGAGAGGGTTCACATCACAATCACAGAGAAATCACAATATACAACCCATGGACCTCATTAACTTATGATAATGTCAAAGTCACTGAAAAGCAGCAGTTGATGAAGAGAACTGAACTGACAGCCGTGCCTGGAACATCTGATTAAACTGGATAGACCTCTGCTCTAATTTTACATAATTGAATGCCAACAGCTGATGATTTCAAAAGCTATTGTTATGAAGTCAAGGTAGAAATAATTTTTCGGGAGTGGGATTCGAAGAAAAATGCTAGTTGAGTCTGCAAAGCAGTGATAATTTCTTAAACTGTTCCCTAAAAAACAAACAAATCCATTTACAGTGAGTTTTTCCATATAACTATCAACAGTGGCTTTTTCATTTTTTTTTTCATATGGACTGATTTTTAAATAAAACAAATATATATATTTTAATCAATTTCATTCTATAAAGCTGCTTTGAGACAATGTCCATTGTTAATGCACCATACAAATAAAATTCAATTAAATTAATTTACATTACAATAACCTGTAGATAAGGCCTATGCAAGTGCACAATTTTTTTAAGTAACATTCAGCCACAGAGCCACAACAGTGAAAACAAGTACCAGATCTAAAAGATAGACTACTATGCAAAAATACTAATATATTTGTTTTAAATAAACACTCATAGAATATATAATGATTTCATTCTTTATAATGGGAATTGTATTAAGTCAAGTCAAGTCAACTTTATTTTTATAGCGATTTTCACAACAGACATTGTCTCAAAACAGCTTTACAGAATTTTAAGAGTCAAGGTGAACTCTGATGAGCAGCCGTGGCGACTGTGGCAAGGAAAAACTCCCTTAGATGTTATGAGGAAGAAACTTTGAGAGGAACCAGACTCAAAAGTGGAACCCATCCTTATTTGGGTGACATCAAGAGTGTGATTCTAGTCTTTAAACAATACAGAACACTGGAGAGTGAGAACTAACATGAGCACTGGAATGCAAGATTATGAGTAATGTACTTTCTACAGTCTTTTACAGTCATTTGAGGTTAAGATAAGATAGGATAAGATAAGATATGATATACCTTTATTCGTCCCACAGTGGGGAAATTTCTTTGTTACAGCAGCAAAGGAAAAAAATAAAAATAAATATATAAAAAGAATATACACATACTATAATATACAGTATATACACAGTACAATGTATAAATACAATAAGAGAAGAATGGAACCAGGAGCTACTGAGCAACTCATAAAATAGCTCAACATTTGGGATCATTATAGATTCAACACCAGCTTCTCCATGCCAGAGCCTTTAAACACTCAAAGAGGTCCAATGTCTATACTCCACATGAGGTGGAATCCAAATGGCACTGGTACGTCTCTAGATGGTTCTTCGGGATGTTTGCGAGTTCCGCATCTACTTCTTTAAAGGTCCGTAATCTTCATAAGGTGGGACACGACTGGAGCTGGCGCAACCTCAGGATGCCTCGGGATAAGTAGAGAAAGAGAAGCAGTGGAGAGGAATTAGCTAGCTGGTGTTCATAATATTAACAAGCACAATGTGCATGTGATCAGGTACTGGAGCACAAGGTTATAATGTGATGAATGTTATGTGTAGGATTTGGTAAAAAGATACGTCTTTAATCTATGTTTAACCTGGGAAAGTGTGTCTGAACTCCGAACACTGTTAGGAAGACTATTCCAAAGTTTAGGCTAAATGTGAGAATTTCCTACCACCTTTAGTGGACTTTGCTATTCTAGGAAATACTAAAAGTCCGGAGTTTTGAGATCTCAAGGAGCGTGACGGATTGTAGCGTGTTAGAAGACTGGGTAGATACATGGGAGTAAAACCATTTAGTGTTTTGTAAGTAAATAGCAGTAGTTTGTAGTCGATTTGAAACTTAACAGGTAGCCAGTGTAGAGACGATAAGATTTTTGTTATATGGTCATATTTTCTCGACCTTGTGAGAACTCTGGCTCCTGCATTCTGGACTAATTGTAGCTTGTTTATTAATGATGCAGGACAACTACCTAGTAATGCATTACAATAGTCCAGTCTGGAGGTCATGAATGCATGGACGAGCTTCTCTGCATCAGATAAAGACATGTTTCTTAGCTTAGCAATATTTCTAGGGTGGAAGAAGGCTGTTTTTGTAATTTGATATTCAAAAGACAAGTTGCTGTCTAAAATAACTCCCAGGTCTTTTACTGTTGAACTAGTAGAGTGTGGGTCTCTAATAGTAATCTGTTGCCTTCCATTAGTTGCATGTTATGAGTAGTGGATATGATTAGGGATCATTAAAACATCATTGGGAACTTGTAAATCATTAGAACACCATTACGCATCCAGAATCTAATATGTTTTCAAATTGGTGCCTTTGGTTTGATGATAATCATATAATGATGCAAATAAACACAGTATGACATGGAGAACATTGGGTTTAATGGTTAAAAGTTGATAGTGTATTATGGCATTTGTAGTGGAAACCATGACTTACATGTTTTTCTTATTCAAATAATTTATTTGAACACAAATTGTATAAGAAAAGTTAGCGCTAAGGGTTTGGGTGCAAAGTAATGGAGAGTGTGTTAGAGAAGTGAAGAAAAGAGTGCAGGCAGGGTGAAGTGGGTGGAGAAGAGTATCAGGAGAGATTTGTGATAGAAGGGTATCTGCAAGAGTGAAAGGGAAAGTTTTAGGACTATGGTGAGACCTGCGATGTTGTATAGACGTGCTGTGGGCGTGTCTCCGTTTATTCAGGTCTGTGCGGCAGTAATGGCGAGTCGAGGCGAGAGCAAGACGAGTTTCTCAAAGTGGAAATATGCTCATTATTTCACTTTATTTGAGTATAAAGACAAAAACTTTTAAGTCAAATTTAAGATGTGTCTTTCTGGTTCGAAACTCGTATCTACTGCGATAAACAGCAACTTCAATCTGTTGAAGCTCCTCCAGGAACCCCATGCTAGAAGCTAGAAGCTAGAAGCTAACCCGGTGTTCTGTTCTACATTGTTGATGGTTTTCATACTTAAGCTGTTGAAGGAACATTTTTAAGAGCTCAACACAACAGCTTTTATGATGCAGAAGCCACTTTAGTTTTTGATTGTGAATATATTATTCAGCTTGTTTTGTTATTTATTTCAGAAATCCTTGTGATATATTCAGTTTTGCTGGTCTGACTTCAATAAAATAGTGTTTAAAAATGACTTTGTGTTTAAGTCAGTTTTGTGTTTGTATAGACCTAAAAGGGCATTAATGGGAACATTAAAGAACGTTCTTTAAAAAGTAACTAAAAAGTTACTTTTAATAGTAATGCATTACTTTTTGGTGTAAATAATCAACAAAGTAACTAAGTTACTTTTTGAATGAAGTAACGAGTAACTATAACTAGTTACCATTTTTTTAGTAACGAGCACAACACTGGGTATAAGGTGTTTTTATGAAATAAGATGCTTGACCCCATACAGACCCCATTCTTGAGCTACGAGCCTCCTTTACTTGAGAACTGCTGCTGAGGATGGTCCCAAATGGATAGATTACATGCAGATGGTTAAACAAAAGATGATCTAAAGACCAAACTTATCAAAAACAATGTATGTCCAAGTCTTACGTGTTATTACCGGATTACTTTTGTTTAGAAATAAAGTACTGTTCGGAAGTCAGACGATTGGCAATCAAGAGTAACGTATGCCAAGCAATATCATACACAATCAGTATTTTAGTCGGTAACGAAGAGGCAATACAGATGATCAAAAGCTTGGTAAACGTAAGCAATGTTTTGAGTGTGAATATATTAGAAATATGTTAGTAATATAGTTAATAAGACCTGTGCTCAATCAATCTGAGGGAAAGTGAGAATAGGAAAGTGTGGGTGTGCACTGGGAGTCCATTTCATATATGTTTGTATGCTGTAGAGAATGCAGGGATCTCTAGTGTCTACCTGACTGAAAGCCGGCATGAGTCTGGTTCCTCTCAGTGTTTGTTTCTCATGGCATGAGCCTTTTTTCTCCCTTGCCTCTGGATTGCTCATTATGGATATGAATCTACATCTGGATTTTTGCATCAGCATTGTAAAATAATGCAAAAAAAAACTTAGTGCTATGTAAATAATTGGAATTGAATTAAAGCTTGTTGCTAAGCAACAGATGGGCCAGCAGGAATGGTGAACAATCTGTCTTATTATAGTATAAACCCAATTTGTTTTGCGTATATAATATAAAATGATACAGAGTAGCAATTGAATAAACAATAGAAACTAAGTGCCTAACTAGTCCCTCTCAAATCCTAATTAAAGAAGATGAGAGCTTTTAGACAGGGGAAGTATTACAAGTGATTTCTAAATTGTTTCAGTAACAGTACTTTTTAACAAACACCATTAAACTTAATTCATTTAATGTTTATTAATAAACATGCCTCTGTTTAGGATATTTAAAAAAAAAATGCTGAACTTAGAGGTTCATCTTTTCCATCTTTTCTCCTATACTATAAGAATTTCACATAAACTTAAGTGCAATTGGTAAACAGCAAATCTTAATGAATTTCATTCAATTTCAAATGGATGAATCACCAGTGCTGCTGTTTTTGTTAATCATGCAGAATCAGTATACAGTATGTTTAAATAGTCTTCATCCCAGTGATCATCAGTGTATAAACTGTGGCGTGACTAGGGACCGATTTTAAGTGGAATAAAGTATACAAATACACAAAACAAAAAATCTAATCAAAATCACAGTGTGATCAAGACAATTATATTGAGAATTGGGTTGTGCTTATATTTTGGAAGGATGCCAAACAGATGTCGGAATAATGCTCATGATGATGATGATATTTATTATTTTAATAATGTAGTATACAGTCCCTTCATCTCAACTCGTCATATTAATAATGTTGCCAAAAATATCTCCATGTTAGTTTAAGTGAAAACCATTTAATATGTATATGCTGTTAATAAAGGGAGAATGGCAAGAAGGTTGAATTTTTTGTTCTCTTTATGTAGTAAACTTTGAGCTTTTCTTTGCTTGCCACCTTGAAATCCCTAAACCAGAAGTTAAGTTAGCATGGCTTTCAGCGATTAAGGAAAATGCATTATTTCAATATAGGTTAATCCTGTTTCTTCAAATATTAGACAATAAAATTGGACTAAACAGAATAAAAAACAGTAACAAATTAAATAATTATTTACAATACTGACTATGACTATGTTATGTCATATAACATATAAGGATGCTACTTCCTGTATTTTCCTCTATCTATCCTATATTACATAATCCGGATAAATTAGATTAATTCATTAAGGAACTGGAACCATCAGCAATTGGCAGTCTTAAATGTGAACAAATGAAAAAAACCTCAATTCACACATTAAAAACAGGCGGGTTTATGTAATGCTTGTGTAATGAAATAGACAATTGTTAGAAGAGAGAAACAAAAAATAAATAAAAAAAGGTGATTAGCATTTTATAGGGAATGAAAGAGATAAAGGAAATTTAAGAAGAGATGTGATGGAGCCACTTAAGATGTAAGGAAGCCTCATTTTATTAATTACAAAAGGAGAAATTTGCCTGTCCTTTCCCCCAAAAGCCTGTGTTCCTTTCTCTTCTTTGCTTTTTTCCCTCATCAATGCATGCTTCAGAGGCTTAATCTTATCTAATTTGTATTCATTTGATGCAGTAGATTCGAGCTCACAGCCCTTTTTATATAGCATTTGATCATTCTTTATTGTTTTTTAGTACATTTCATTATTTTTTTATATGGTTACTCAAAAGCAACTAAAAAAAATATTCTCTGTATCATGACCCAGCCATTAGGGTTTTACAAGCCAGAAAAGCTCGGATTAATGTGAAGGGTTGTGTTAGGAAGGGCATCCAGCTTTAAACATGTGCCAAGCCAAATATGCAGCCTGGGTTACCAAGGACCGCCACAGGTATTGTTAGCCAACAGGGTACCGGTGGAAATTGGGCTACTGTTGGCCGAAGGAGAAGAAAGAGAGTGAGAAGATGTCTACAGAGACGGCAGGTGGGTTTAAACTGTTCAATCATGGTATGGATGGAAAGAGAAATGGTGTAGGGGTGATTCTGAAGGAACAGTACAGTAAGAGTGTAGTGGAGGTGAAAAGAGTTTCTGATAGGGTGATGAACATGTTATTTAGAGGGACAGCACATGTAGGACGTTTTGGAGACTAGATGAGGGAGGCGAGATTGAGATGGTTTGGACATGTGCAGAGGAGGGACCTGGGGTATATAGGTAGGAGAATGCTGAGGATGGAGCCACAAGGCGACCGTAATGGGAGAAGCCGAATAAAGATGAAGAAGATATCATGAAGCAAATGCAGACATTTACATTTTACTGGAACATTTTCAAGACAGTAAAATCTTGCATATCCCAGCAATGTGGAGCACAGAGGGTTAAGGGCTTTGTTTCTGCTCCCAAATAGTGGCAGATTGGAAATACCGGGCTTGAACCCAGATCTTCCTATCAGTAACCCAGAGGCTTTATCACTGATCTACCACCTTTAAATTTTGTTATTAAATTAATGTTATGAGGCACAGTGTCAGAGCAGGTCTCTCTAAGTAACCGTTCCAGGGTTCCGGTTTACTTCTAATTTCAGTATACAGTCTCTGAGGAAAGTTTTCATGCATTTTTAATGGTTTCCTTTAGGTTTTCCAGTTTCCTCCCACATCCAGGACATAACTATTATACCACTTCCCTTCTACAGGATATAATACTCTTTAAGTTGACTAACAGTTAAGCTAGATATCTTAGTAAAATACTGATCACTTTATCACAGTAAGGGTTGTGGTGGATCTGGAGCCTATCCTGGTAATACTGAGAACAAACTGGGAAAAATTACCTCAGACAAGATATACATTTACCATGTGAGAAACAACTTAGTTTTACCTAGATGCTTGTTTTTGGGTTACGGGACTGAGGAAAGAACTGCTATGCCACTGTGGAAACTCCATGAAGATACTGTATATAGAAGAGTTGGGGTTAACTTTACTTTCCATAATAACATTCTTTGTTTGACATTTCTTTCCTAAAGTGGGATCTTATTAGTATATGATAAATGTCGTGATTTTATGAAACAGAACTACACTACACGGACTATATGAAAGTCCATATGTGGTTCTTTTCCTAACAGTTACTATATGAATAGAGGCACAAAATTATATAGAATAATAAACTATGAAGGTATGGTTTACATGGGTTGGAATGGAAGATCTTGAGTGGCCTGCTTTACAGAGCTGACCCCAATCCTTATTGATTTAATTAGCACAAATGTCTACACTTCAAATTCTAGTGAAACACCTTCTGGAAAAGTGGAGGTTATTATAACAGCAAATGGGGCCTAAAAGTGGAATGGGATGTTCAAAAAGCACATACTATCTATAATATCTTATGGTCCGGTGTCCACAAACCTTCTGGCATGGTCTCATAAGAGATATGAAACATTATTATATTATAATGATATACTGTATTGCTGACAACAACTTATGACTTCATTGTGACTTTTTATGACACAATTAAGTCAGTTGTTATGTGAAAGAAAGTGTTAATGTTTCACTATTGTAAACAAAAGACACTGTGCAAGAAAATATCTTAAAGACCAAGACAAAAGAGTTTACTGAAATTGTGTTTTGTAGGATTGATCTAAGAATTATAGTCAGTAATATAGATAGAGGTTTCAGGGTCACTTGTAAATGAAATAAGGCAGACAGATAGACTAGAAACTAGGACAAAGACAAGTCTATAAAAACACACAGCTTGGTAATTTATACACACAGGGAAACACAGAGGATTTCAACATAAAAGTGTGAAAACGCAACAGGAGAGACCAGTTAACAAAATCATCAACAGCATAATGTGAACAGGAATAGCTAAATATATCAAAAGAACTTGATACTGTAGACAATGCACGGAAGATCAGATGGACAGAAGCAAATGGGCAGAACGAGGACTGATGCTACAAATGTATAAAATATTTACTTACCCTGCTGCCATAAAGTATTCAGAAGCTTAGAAGGAGACAGAGTACAACAGAGGATACAACTAAATGCCTTTAGTTTTATTCACAAACACATCTACAATGACTAAGACTATTTCAATATAGCTAAATAGTATTACATTCCCAGCAGGAAAACAAGTGCTGCATTGCATCTATAATTAATGCTGACATTCTCAAGTGTTAATTGCTGAAGTGCACTGAGGTTAAACAGAACTAAAAGCACAGACACTGTTGGGATTAACTGTTGTCAAAGTTGTCACTTGTATACAAAATGAAGGACGTCATGCACACCAAAGCAGAGCTGAAGCACTGAAACGGAATTTTCCACACTTTTGCCTAATTACCAAAGTATTTTAACACAAATAATCAATGAATTACCCAAACTCAGACCAAAGTCTTTTTGTGCCTCAAGAAGAAATGATTCCACTGCATGTTTTAGTTTTCTTGACATCCAAGCTAAACTTTCAAATTTACAAATGTCAGTTTCATTAATTAAATTTCTCAGAAATGTAACCTGACATGCCAAGTAATAAAAAAATCTCTGAATCCACCAGGGGAAGGATTAAATAGATAATGTGGCACAGAGATGAAGATTAATTTGACTGCAATTCCCTGGTGGATTGAACTGATTGAACTAAGTTGTTTATTCAGTTATATATATATCTCGTCCGGCATTGTGTGTTTGTGTATTTAGAGAAAGTGTAAGACAGGGTGCCGAGAGAGGAGTTGTGGTATTGTATGAGGAAGTCAGTTGTTTAAGAGAGGTATGTGAGGGCGGTGCAGGACATGTATGAGGACAGTGTAACAGCAGTGGAGTGTGAAGTAAGAACGACAGACAGGTTCAAGGTGGAGGTTGGCTCTGAGCCCGTGAATTTAATATTCATTTCTCTACCATAAGTTGTCATTGTCGTAACCGACTTAAATGGGCAAATGTAGTAAACGGTGACATCTGTGGCATTGTGCTGTGTATATATACTTTTATAGAAATATTGAAATTTAATGGAATAAAACTAACATCATGCATTAGCATTTTTACTATGTGATTTATGAAAAAGTTTCAGACTGAATGGATTTTTTTATATTAAGTTCTTGTGTAGAACTTTAGAAAGAACTATAGGAAGAAGCACAAAGTAGCCAGAGATGTATAGATAGATGTATAAATACTGTAGATTAGATTAGATAGATAGATAGATAGATAGATAGATAGATAGATAGATAGATAGATAGATAGATAGATAGATAGATAGATAGATAGATAGATAGATTTCTCACCCAGACTTTTTCTGAGATTCTGATACACCATTTGCTTCAGCTCCTCTTTTACCGCACTGCCTGGTCCTAATTGCCGACGCCTATATCTCCAGTCCTCAACCTACACCCCTCAGACAGCCTAGCGTGGGGACCAGTCGGATATAAAACACTATGAATAAAAGATTCCCGGGAATAGATTGAGGTAAGATTGCAAGTCAAAACTGTCTAGTGCCATTTCAATTGTTATCATTAAAAAAAAGTTCAATCTCATTCAGGTTCTTTTTTTATTCAAGCCCCTCGTAAGAATCTCATTTAGATTCATGAATATCTAAGCTCCTACTCTGGAAGAGAAATACAAAAAGGATAAGAGGGCATAAAATGTGAGAGGTATTAGGGCTTCACATGCAAAGCATTAAATCTTGCATCAAAAGAAAGATAAACTTTGTCTGACTAATAGAAACCCCGTTCAGTCAAAATGTAGGAACAGATAGATGTGTTACAATGATAAAAGGTCATAGATGATGGTATTGTTTTGCTTAAACTGGTCACTTTATGATTCTTAAAGATGGAGGGATGCTATAGTTTACCTTTGAGGAACGTAGCCTTGATATAACCGAAAACTGTTATCATGTGAGCCTTCGGGTTCTGAAATCAAAGTTATTTGCACTTAAATGATGAGCAACATTTTTTTTAAACATTTAAATGTAACGGTGAGCTACAGAAAAACTGCTTGCCCATGAAATGGAAATGAGGAGCTTGGAATGTGTGAGTAAAGAAAACTTATTGAAAGGATAAAGAGAGAGAGAGAGAGAGAGAGAGAGAGAGAAAGAGAGAGAATGATAAAAAAACTAATTGACAAATTGATTAAATTTGGAACACGAGAGCAGAATATTTCGGTCCTCCAGAAAATCAAAAATGGCCCTTTCTATGCTAGATAAATGAATGAATAAATGAATATTTTCATTCACTAAGTTCAAATGGTACAAGCAATTCTTTAATGTGCAAAATTGCATTGAACAATTGATATGACCTTGTAGTATTCAGCATTGACAAAAACAGACAAGATTAGAACAAAACAATAGACAGAATATCAAGTTTGGCAATGACCAAAAACCCAGAATTCACTGAATCCAACATTAATTTACATACATTTTTTGAATATTGGATTTGGACACACATGTGCTTAATCAGTAAGAGGGAGAGTCAGAGCAGGAAAAGGTGTGTTCTGGGAATTGGAGCTCAGAGCGACCATGCTGCAGTGCTGGGAGGGGGGGGGATTAAGCAGTGACCTAACACTACATTTGCATGGCACATACTCACTCGCATCTCACTGACTAATATTCAACCATAAGAAGAAAAACAAGTGATGATCAAGACAACCATAAAAGACAAGTGCTAATTATTGTGAACGTGATGGTGTGAAAACCAACACGACATTGTCCCACAACTGGCTGATGGGAAATATATAATAAATAATCAGTGTCGCTGATCTGGTGCAGTAACTATTGTGTATAAGAAGAATATATATTTTTTCTTTTTTTAAGAAACATTGTTTCTTTTCTGTTTTTTTTCTAACCAACACTTAAATTCATAGACCATTCTGAACATTGTGAATGAGGATGTGCAGTATTTGGTCCAATACAGAATATCTGAACAATGCTTCACTGGGCAATAACACAGTCACTGGGAACCATTAGAATTGTGTTACTAAAGTGTAGAAAAATCTTGGCTATTTAAAAAAAATTATAATTTTGGCCTTTAACTTAAGACATATTCTACTTAACCCAAACTCACTGACTGGAGGGTGGATCAGGGTTTTAGGGCATCCGTTCAAATTGAATAAAATAATGCCCCTAATGAAATATGAAATACACACAAATGCAGAAATCCTGTTTTTCAATCGAGTACCATGTAATGTATATATGTATTAGTATAATTCATAAAAACACTGTTCTTTCTATAGTTTGTGTTTTAATTATACAGTTACAAATGTATTTCCCTTTGAGTTTTCTTGAAAACCCCCAGAATATATGGCCATTTATTGTCCTCGTTTTTTTTTTTTTTTGCTAGCATTGCTAAGAATACTTTTGCTGCATATGTACATTATCATGAAGGAATAAAAGGAATGAAAAAAAGACGACCACATACATGCCGACAAGAAGAAGTAGCGCTTATAATCCGACTGATTGTATACAAGAAGTATTCTTGAACTGCTGACAATCACAATCAGTTGGATTCTATACAACTGAAATTTATATTTACAAATTCGATGGCTTTACCTTCCAGAGTACTTAATTAAAGATTGAGAATTTTGGCTGAAATATTCAAGCAGATACATTTAAAAATCTTAGGTTGTGGGGATTAAACAGCATGTTATAGATAGACCTATGTTAACTATACATACAGTATATGTAACATGGCATCCTATATTACAATAACTGAATATGAATGTATATAATTATGATTATAATGTGATTGGATGATTCAAATGATGATTCAAATTAGCGGGACTGTATATCAATGGTTTTAGGTTCAAGTGTTTTCTAGATTTAATGGATTGCACAGAGGGGGGAAATTAAGCCAAAAGAATAAATGGTCTAACATTTTGATTCTGCTCTAGAATACTTGTCAGATTTTACGTATGACCTTTACAAAACATTTAAGCAGTCTCCAAAAACCCTGGTGTAACTCCAATTATTAAACAGATGCACTATAATAATCTAATCTTCTTTTTGCACAGTATGACCTTTTTTTCTTACTGAGACAGAACAATATATTAGCAGGGCATTCATATATTATCTTATACATATAAAATTTTACAGCAGAACATAAAGCAAAGTGCAGCTGAAGTTAGAGCCAGCTAGGAACTGTATTACATCACATACACGAACATTTGTATATCTACATTTATAAAAGGCAAATGGTAGTAGGCCGTAGGTGTCTTTATTACATTCGAACGTACATACAATTTATTACATTTAAAAACATTCGAGATTTTACAATTATTATATTTCATTATTTACCCCAATGTAAAGAAATAGTTTTGGAACATAACATTCTTTGCCTGCAGTCTAAATCATGAGTCATAAGACAAACAGAGAACAAGAGAGAGGAAGAAAGTACCGGAAAAAGAATGATACGAGGGGTCACATTAAACATGTGAGAGAAAAAAGGGAAAACTTTACTCAATAACACGGAGACAGAATTGTCTCTCATGGGACCACAATGCAGCACTGGCTGTTTCCACTAATGATATTTACAATTTTTTTTAAACAAAGCACCATTGGCATAATTAACTTTCGCTCTGCAATGCATAGCCATGTTGATAAAGGATCTGAAAGAAGAAGAAAAAAAAAACCAGGAGTATTGGATTAAAAATTGGAAAAAAAGATTTCACCATTTATCTACATTCGAAAGGTTTGCGAGTGAAACAATAAGACTGTTCATTAGATCCTATTTACTGATTTCTTTTATGGATATGTTTGCTTTGATGTATCATATACAGTAGTGATCAGCAGGCAAATATTTACATTCATATTTGACATCAGTTCACTGACTGGCTTGGTTTTCAGCAATATAATGTTATCAGAGCTCATCACTCCTAACAGGAACGGAGACAATATGGGGCACAAGTCAATTTCATGTCTTATCAGAGAAACAGTGTACAGGAGCCTGATCTGCTGCTATCTTCTGCTGTCAGCAATGAAAAGGTTAGTATGGGGTGAATTTTTAGTATCTTTTACCATTTGGGTCTGATGCTCTGGTAGTTTTTTGCCCTATTTGATATGTGTGTGTGTGTGTGTGTGTGTGTGTGTGTGTGTGTGTGTGTGTGTGTCAATATTTGGATCAATATTTTAAATATAAATGTGTGGAAAGCATAAGAGCAAATCAAAAAAGCTTTGTATCTAATCTCAGTAGCGCCCACTCAAACCCACCCAGACACCTCCTGAGCTCAATCCACTCTTCTATTTCTTGATCTACACCTTCTTGGAAACGTGCAGGAATTAGAATTATATCTTAAAATATCAATTTCACAAAAAAAGAGGGCAATTGAAGTGGCTTGGTGTTTGTTTTAATGATTTAATAGATTCAAGTCATGGAATAGGATTCTTTTCGGTTTCTTTTACATAAAGTTTCTACCTAATTGTCATAATTTTGTTTAATTAATACGAGACATACAAGGAGAATCAGAAATCAATGATAATAAGGAGATATTATTCATATAAATGTATATATACTGTGCAACCTCGATACGTTCTATGACCCGTCGCGAGCAACAAAAAATCGCAAGGTTTTGACTCTCCTTCTGATGGTTCCTTTTTGACTTTCGAGCCACTCACGACTTCTCGCGGACTATCAGATTTCTCGCGAGTTACTCTTAGTCCGGCTCCAAATTAGAAGTCACAGACTATCGAGGTCACGAGTGTCAAGGTCGCGAGTATCGAAGTTCCACTGTATATATATATATATATATATATATATATATATATATATATATATATATATACACATACATACATTCATACACAGTACACACAGATGTAAGCGGACGATTGATTTATTAGCTTTGAGGCATTGGTGCACTACAAGAGAGACTTAGAAATCATGTTTAGGGCAAATTTTAGGTGGAATAAAGAAAAATATACATAAAGATATATAGTGTAATAAAAAAGAACAGGTTTAGTGTACAGTGGTGTTTCTGTGGTTTAGTCAGTGACACATGTTGGATTGGAAGAACATCACAAAATGAATCACGGTTGCTGGACTCTTACTTGTTGTTGCGCATTAGTCAAAATAAAACTCAGTGCCAACACTCCTGTGTTTCCAATCACCCACTGATGTGTAGACTGAGAGCATAGCGAAATTGAATTAAAATAGCATTCATCTGTTCTCTGTGTATGTAAACAGGAGGTTGGGTGAGGGCTAATAATCCTGATTGTTGTCATATTAGTGCATTAATCTGTTTTTCGTGGGAAACGAGATGCAATGATGGAACAGGAATAAGCACTGTCTCCTTCTGTCTAAGAGATAAGGGATTAAGAAGTGTCTGCATATGTGTGCGCAGTGTGTTAGACGGAAGTCAGGGGTGAAATAATAGAAAGAGACAGAAAGAGTCGTTTTTAGGGTGCATGGACTTTATGCTCAAATGGTGGCAGAAACGATAGTCATCCACTGTCTGTCACATATGAAATTCCCTTAGTGTTCACCGATGAACAAAGGAAAAACATATAGTCTATCTCCTGGTATAAAATATAAGTTTTATTTGGTCCGATTTTGCCTTTGTTGTTCTGCATGCACTTTATAATGACTATACAGCTCTGAATAACTACTTAAACCCTTTGAGTGCACACACCCATGCCAATTTTCTCTTTACTTTCATTCAGTCAAAAGACTGGGTTAAAAACACAAGAGCAGTGCTTGAGATTAAAAATCATGGAGGTGCATTCATAGGTTAGCAAGCACATTTATTATAAAATAACCTTGAGCTAAGCCTTGGGCTATTTCATTTTGTACTGTTGAACTTTGAGCTCCCTGAGGTTGAACTTTAAATTGGCTTGCTAATATAACAACCCTGCTTCCTAATGTAGCCTGCCAGGTCATGTGCATATCAAGTAGGCACAGGATTATTTTTTTATTCTAATTTTACAGCCATAAAATCCTATCTTTCATTTTTTTATTCACATAGGTTCTTAGAGATTTGCATTTAGCTGAATAGTTTTCATTGCCACAATATTTTGAAGTTGAAATTGATTTATTCCCTTCAAATTTAAGTACAAGTTTTTATTATATTTATTTATATGATGTTTAAAAAGGGGCTATGATGCACTAATGTTACTGTATATCAGCAAAAGTATTTTAATACTCTACTGAACTGGATCAAGATGGCTGCCATCAATGTCCTTTTCAAGTATATGGGTTAGGGTTAGGGTTAGGGTTAAGGTTTGGGTTTGGGTTAGGGTTAGGGTTAGGGTTAGAGCAAGGCCCTTAACCCTCAGTGCTCAAGGTACGCTGTAACATGTTTGACCCTGCACTCTGACCCCAGCTCATAATATTGCTAAAATATGTAAAGAAAGAATGTGACAATATAAAGCACCTTTCTTAAAACACTTCACATGGACTCATGAATTAAAGATTCAAGAGATAAGTTCTTCCTTTGCTTTTCAAGGCTTACACCTGAGAGCTCATGCTGAACAATTACAGCTCATTTACATCTCCTTGGAGGTGCTTAAGCTTCACTTAATCATTCCGGAAAGGTATAATTGACCCTTGGTGAATACATAGTATTCTTCATTTGGTGTTTTCACTTGTTCACCTGCACCCCAATTACTCTATTCCTGAAACTTAAAGATATTTGGTTATATAAGTACTTACCATAAAAGCATTTGTCATACCCAAGATTCCGTTTGAATATTCAATTTATTTAAACAGGCATTCTGGGAAATGTTTGTTTAAAGACAAGAGAAGGTTGGATGGTGTGGAGATGGTGAAGCAGGAAGTGGATAGGATTAGTAAGGAGGAAGTGAGAGCAGCGATTAAAAGGATGAAGAGTGGAAAGTCGGTAGGACCAGATGACATACCGGTAGAAGGATGGAGATGTTTAGGAGAGATGGCAGTGGAGTTTTTAACAAGATTGTTTAACAGGATTTTGGAAGGTGAGAGGATGCCTGAGAAATGGAGAAGGAGTGTGCTGGTACCGATCTTTAAGAATAAGGGAGATGTGGTATTGTATGAGGAAGTCTGGTGTGTCAGAGAAATATGTGAGGGTGGTGCAGGACATGTATGAGGACAGTGTGACAGCAGTAAAGTGTGCAGTAGGAACGACAGACTGGTTTAAGGTGGAGGTTGGACTGCATCAAAGATCGGCTCTGAGCACTTTCCTTTCCTGTGGTGATGGACAGGTTGACGGACGAGGTCAGACAGAAGTCTCCGTGGATCATGATGTTTGCGGATGATATTGTTATTTGTGGTGAGAGTAGGGAGCAGGTTGAGAAGAGCCTGGAGAGGTGGAGGTACGTGCTGGAGAGAAGGGGAATGAAAATCAGTAGGAGTAAGACAGAGTACATGTGTGTGAATGAGAGGGAGGGCAGTGGAGTGGTCCGGTTGCAGGGAGAAGAGGTGGAGAAGGTGGAGTTCAGGTACCTGGGGTCAACAGTGCAAAGTAATGGAGAGTGTGTTAGAGAAGTAAAGAAAAGAGTGCAGGCAGGGTGGAGTGGGTGGAGAAGAGTGACAGGAGTGATTTGTGATAGAAGGGTATCTGCAAGAATGAAAGGAAAAGTTTATAGGACTGTGGTTAGACCTGCGATGTTGTATGGATTAGAGACAGTGGCATTGAGTAAAAAACAGGAGGTGGAGCTGGAGGTAGCAGAGCTGAAGATGTTGAGGTTTTCGTTGGGAGTGACGAGGATGGACAAGATTAGAAATTAGTTTATTAGAGGGACAGCGCATGTAGGACGTTTTGGTGACAAGGTGAGAGAAGCTCGATTGAGATGATTTGGACATGTACAGAGGAGGGACATGGCGTATATCGGTAGGAGAATGCTGAGGATGGAGCCACCAGGTTGGAGAAAAGGAGGAAGGCCAAGGAGGAGGTTCATGAATGTGGTGAGGAAGACATGCAGGTGGTTGGGGTGAAAAGGAAGATGTAGAGGACAGGGTGCTATGGAGACAGATGATCTGCTGTGGTGACCCCTAAAGGGAGAAGCCGAAAGAAGAAGAAGACATGTAGGACATTTTGGAGACAAGGTGAGAGAAGCTCGATTGAGATGATTTGGACATGTAGAGAGGAGGGACATGGCGTATATCGGTAGGAGAATGCTGAGGATGGAGCCACCAGGTTGGAGAAAAGGAGGAAGGCCAAAGGGAAGGTTTGTGGATGTGGTGAGGGAAGACATGCAGGTGGTTGGGGTGAAAAAGGAAGATGTAGAGGACAGGTGGGTATGGAGACGGACGATCCGCTGTGGTGACCCCTAAAGGGAGAAGCCGAAAGAAGAAGAAGAAGAGATCCCAGGTAGTCGATATTATAAGTCAAGAAAGGGAAAGCTGCTAACACATTGGTTGTACTGTAATTCCATCATGGGTTGAATGTGAGTTTACAACTGAATTAATTTGCTTGAATGGGCAAATGTACCAAAAAAGGGTACTTTAGCTGCTTATCAAGTCAGTAGTCTGTTAAGATCACTAACCCATTGCCCATCTCATAAAAAATGCTTCTCACCTGCTTGTTTGCCATGGCGCTCAAAGTCTAGTGTTGATTCTGTGTCAGCTGATAGCTTCACAGATGATGAAGTAGGCAAGCAAATAACATTTCCTCTCATCCTGGTTAAAAACCCTTCATTGCATTCATGAGTGAGATGATGAGTCCTTGGGCAGTGAAAAGCAGTGTTAAGCACTATTTCTCTAATCATGCATACCAGATCTCTCCATACAACTTGCATTACTGTAATTGCATTGTTGTAATTCAGCCACATTGGAGGGTTTTCGAGCATGAAGCGCCTTTTTTAAGGTCATGCCACAGCATCTCAATAGGATTCAGGTCAGGTCATTTTGTTTTTCTTCAGCCATTCAGAGGTGGATTTGCTGATGTGTTTTGGATCATTGTCCTGCTGCAGAACCCAAGTTCACTTTAGCTTGGGGTCACGAAAACAGATGGCTGGACATTCTACTTCAGGATTATTTGGTAAACAGCAGAATTCATGGTTCCATTTATCACAGCAAGTCTTCCAGGTCATGAAGCAGCAAAACAGCCCCAGACCATCACACTACCACCACCATATTTTACTGTTGGTATGATGTTCTTTTTCTGAAATGTGGTGTTACTTTTACACCAGACGTAATGGGACACACACCTTCAACTTTTGTCTCGTCAGTCCACAGAGTATTTTACCAAAAGTCTTGTGGATCATCAAGATGTTTTCTGGCAAAACTGAGAGGAGCCTTTATGTTCTTTTTGCTCAGCCGCGGTTTTCGTTTTGAAACCCTGCTGTGCAGACGATTTTTGCCCAGTCTCTTTCTTATGGTGGAGTCATGAACACTGACCTTAACTGAGGCAAGTGAGGCCTGCAGTTCTTTGGATGTTGTCATGGGGTCTTTTGTGACCTCTTGGATGAGCTGTAGCTGTGCTCTTGGTGTAATTTTGGTTGGCCCGACACTCCTGGCAAGGTTCTCCATGTTTTTGCAGTTTGTGAATAATGGTTCTCACTGTGGTTTGCTGGAGTCCCAAAGCTTCACGAATCGCTGTATAACATTTTCCAGACTGATAGATCTCAAGTACTTTCTTTCTCATTTGTTTCTGAATTTCTTTGGATCTCAGCATGCTGTCTAGCTTTTTGAGGATCTTTTGGTCTACTTCACTTTGTCAGGCAGGTCCTATTTAAGAGATTTCTTGATTGTGAACAGGTGTGGTAGTAATCAGGCCTGGATAGAAAAATTTTACTCAGGTGTGATAAACCACAGTTTTCAGAGGGGGGCAAAAACTTTTTCACACAGGGCCATGAAGTTTTGGATTTTGTTTTCACTCAATTACAAAAATCTTCACTGCATGTTGTGTTCACTTGTGTTATCTTTTACAAATATTTAAATTAGTTTGATGATCTTAAACATTAAAGTGTGACAAACATGCAAAAAAAAAAGAAATCAGGAAAAGGCAAACACTTTTTCACACCACTGTACACTGTACACACCACTGTCTACGAGCTGCCATATTTATGCTTACAAATTCGCTACCAGTTTTTACCAAATACCCCTGGCACAGTGCCGATTGAGATCACTTTTACAGGACTGTCTGTTAGGTAACTTCAGATTTACATGCTTGAGATTGTTTGAACTCCCATGGCAGTCTGGGAGATGGTGTTCTGTTCTCTGTTTATGCACCTACATCCAGACAGCAAGGCATTACAGTAGTCCAACCTAGATGTACTTTAAGACTAAAGCTTTTTTCCTGCCTTTGAGTTTTACTTGCTGTGTTCATTTTGTAGCCAGAAAACGTTTTAGTAAGTAAGCCATATAGCACAAATAATTGTGCTGTTGTACTAAATATCCAGAAAGACTGGGATTGCAACTGCTTGAATACCATGAGTGTGATTTCAGTTTATATTAGCAATCGATATCAAATAACTGACACTTCATACCTAATAGGATCAAATATTTAATTTGTTATATTTTTTGTATCATTAAAAAAAAAAAGGTTTCTACAGCTGAATAGGTAAATCAAGGATATTTTGAATATCCTTGCATTTACTGCATTATCTGTATCTTGAATATGTTTGTTATTTCACTTACTGACATACGGTAACTTTATAGTAATTTTTTTCCATAATGCATATGATGATGAGATTTTTCTCAACTTTGCCTATTTGATTTCTGATTCATAAATCTAATTATTTGTATTATATGATTATATAAACCTCAAACTCCCATGACCCAATAGAGGAAACAGGGTTAATTTATTTTTCTATTACTCCTACTGTTATAGTTTTACAATAGTAAATCATCATAGTTGCTTAGCAGTCATTTGGCTCTCTTGTCCACAATCTTGTTCCTAATTAAAGACGTACTATACCGCATCTTCAGCACAAGACGATGACCTTTCATAAATGCTACAAACTCTATGTACTGTATAATGCATATTAGAAATATTTGCCTATAACAAATTAACTTCATTTTTATTGTCTGCCTAAAAACATATAGCATAAATCATCCTATTTATTGTGACATAAATGAAATATCACTATGCTGGCAACACAGGGCAAATGTTATGTTAATGTGCTTAGTCGTGTCTGAAAAGTAAAGATAAGCATTCAATTTAGGTACAGAAACCATTAAAAAGAAATTTTATCATAAGCATAAACCATCCTTTTATATTTTAAGCCCATTTATTACAATTGTACAATTTATAATTTATTATATTATTATTTATTAGGGCATCGGAGCTTTTTTACATTAGGTCTGAAGTGAGAGATACACACCGACCAGACATGACATTATGACATTATACTTTTATGGTGGAGTGAATAACACTGATTATCTCTTCATCATGGCACCTGTAAGTGGGTGGATATAGTAGGCAGCAAGTGCACATTTTGTCCTCAAAGTTGAGTTTGAAGCAGGAAAAATGGGCAAGTGTAAGGATTTGAGGTAGTTTGAAAAGGGCCAAATTGTGATGGATAGATGACTGGGTCAGAGCATCTCCAAAACTGCAGCTTTTGTTGGATGTTCCGCACACCCTTCACACAGCACCCTACAGTATCAATATCCATCAAGAATGGTCCAAGGAAGGAACAATGGTGAACAGGGTGTCAAGGCTCATTGATGCATGTGGGGAGTGAAATCTGACCTGTGTGATCTGATCCAACAGAAATTGCTGAAGAAGTTAATGCTGTAATGCTCGACAGGTCAGTACTGTTGTTTTGAAGCAAAAAAGGGGGACCAATACAATATTAGGCAGGTGGTCATAATGTTATGCCTGACCGGTGGCCATAAACTTATGCCTGGTCAAAGTATATTTATACATTTAATTGTTTTCGAGTTTCAAATTCAATCCATTCTTTGTCCATTTTAAGCCAATGATAGTAATAAACTATACAAAAATCAATATTAAAGATATTGAGATTATAAATATAATAGCATATTATAATATCTCTTTTTTGGCCTTCAAAATAACAAGTATAGTGAAGAGATCAATGATTAAACAGTGGGCGTGTTGAGTTGTTGGGTCGCCTCAATCAGCCAGGGTCGAAGTACATCCTCTGGGTTATAAGAAAGGCAGTGCTCTGCTCATATACGGGACATGAAGACTGCAACAAAGGGAAATGCTCTTTTTTTCCCTCCCTCCCTCCAACCAGTCGCTCCTGTTTGCTTCTGCTTCTGCACGCACACCTGTATAAGTCTTGCTGAATGTTGCGAGAGCGCGCACGCGTTAGGGGATTGCGCGCAATGGGAGCGGCAGCCGCACAAGAGAAAAAGAGAGAAAGCCGAATATTCAGTGTACAATAAAACACCCCAAGCTGTGCCCCCGGGGGGACACCTGTAGAGTGAACTATCGTCGCTGAGGAACCAGATCCAGGTGTGTGATGTGCAGCTCCAGATGTTTTTGCCATAATATCGTCGTCTTTCTATTGGCTCACATGTATTTTAAACTTTGTGTTTTCAGACTTGATGGTGATTTGCCACTCGTGCATAAGCAGGAGCGCTCTTGGAGACGATGGAAGACTATGTGAATGTGAACTTCTCCAACTTTTCCCATCTGGAGAACTTCGGCTCTACGGGGGGATCACCGGCGCTGCGCTTCTTGATCTCGCTCGTGTACTCGTTCGTGTGCGCCGTGGGCCTGGTGGGCAACCTGCTGGTGTTCTTCCTGATGAGATCGCGGCAAGGACGGAGGTCGTCCACGATCAACCTGTTCATCCTGAACCTGGCGGCTACGGACTTTCAGTTCGTGCTGGTGTTGCCCTTCTGGGCCGTGGACACCGCGCGCGACTTCAGCTGGCCCTTCGGCCACGTCATGTGCAAGGTGGTGCTCTCGGTCACGGTGATGAACATGTACGCGAGCGTGTTCTTCCTCACGGCGATGAGCATCACGCGTTACTGGGCCGTGAGGTCGGCGCTGAAGGACCGCGGGCGGCCGTGCGCGTGCTCGGGCCGCCTGGTGAGCGCGCTGCTCTGGCTCCTCGCCACCGTCGCCACCGCGCCCACCATGGTCTTCTCCGCGCAAAAGGACGTGTACGGCGAAAGCCTGTGCCTGATGAGCTTCCCCGGCGGGGACCGCTGGCTCGCCGTGTACCACCTGCAAAAAGTTTTTATCGGCTTCGTCTTCCCCATGTTCATCGTCTGCGTGTGTTACGTGCTGCTCCTGCGTTACCTGCGCCTCCGCAGCATGAACAACCACTTTCACAGGCGAACATCCAGGGTCACTCGATCGGTCACCGTGGTCGTGCTATCATTTTTCATCTGCTGGATACCGAACCAAGCCTTGACCCTCTGGGGCGTACTGGTCAAGCTGGACGTTGTGCACTTTGACCAAGACTACTACATGGTCCAAACGTACATTTTCCCAGTGACTGCTTGCTTGGCGCACGCCAACAGTTGCTTGAATCCGGTTCTGTACTGCCTCACGAGAAGGGAGTTCAGGAAGATGCTCAAAGACTTGTTTTGGAGGATTTCCTCTCCATCCATGGCCAACAGCTGCCAAATTCGCCCGTTTTCCGGTAGTGGTAAAGGAGAGCCTGATGATAGTCAGGCAGTCATTCCACTCAATATAGTAGAAAGCGAGCAGTATAGACTGTCTCTGTTTAATGCTCAGTGAGACACCATTCCTATTTCCTACAGCTCAGGACTCGCTGGCAAGGTAAACCCAAGGAAACACTTATCCAGTCTTGCACTCAAGATTGTCGAAGTATTGAAAGACCTAACTACTCTAGAGAAGCAGTCCATAAATCCATGTAACACACACACACACACACACACACACACACACACACACACACACACACACACACACACACACACACAGGCTATAACTTAACTCATATGAAGTGTGTGCATGTGTCCACATTGAGTATTAATGGCTTATTGCTGCTTTAATATCATTGATGTGAACTTTGGGTTATATGTAACTAACACTACACTCATGGGCAAAAAAAAAGCATAAAATGACAGAAATATGAATATTTTAATGGTCTCGACGACAAATCACTGGTCAGGACATAAGCAAGAAATATATATATATATATATATATATATATATATATATATATATATATAAATACATAAACATACAAACATTACAAATACATAAATATACATAAATTGACTTTCTATCTGATAGCTTTTCCCTTTGGTTTCTTTAAAACTCGTGGATAAGTTTCCTTAAAATGTCTCAAATTTGAGCACAGCTTTTTTTCTACATAAAGAAGAGTAAATAATAATTTTACCTTTGCAAAGAAAAAGATATAAAGGTGAAAATAGGTGAATTTCCGTTTCCACCCACCCCCCCACACATTAACACACAGCGTGTTATTTTCTGACCAGTGATCGTAATATTTTGCCATGTCTTTTTGTATATCCTGTACATTTTCCCCAGTTTTGTATACCCAGATTACATCTACCACCACACACAAAAATGCCCAGCACCATTATTGTTGTACATTGAAATCTGTCATGTTGTACAGTGTAACATTAAGAATGTATCAGTGTCATGCTTGAGCTCAGAGGCGTCGTGTACATGACCTTTGTATTCGGAGGAACCGTTTACTAACTACGTCTGCCGAACAATTCTCTTCAGTTGTTGTGTAAAAGTCCTGACCTAGCGTAAATTAGTGTCCTGGTGTTTTCATAACATATTTTGTCTATGAAATATGTTCTTTCAGTCTTTTCTGCTTTGAAAGTGTCGTAAAACAACAACAACAAAAAAAAATGTGTGCCACTTGCTCTTAATAATCTGCTGGTTTTGCCCCAAAGGAAATGAATGTACACACTCTGACCAGGCTTCTGATTGTAATGTGAGTAATAAAGTCTTATCTTATCGGAGGGCAATGTTTGTTTTTTCCATAAATTCGATTAAATCGTGGTTACTAAAGGCTTTCGCCTAAATTGTTATTCCATCTAATTAACATTTTCCACAGAGCTGTGGTTTTAATGGACTGAATGATAGAGTGCACATTAATATAGATATGGTAGTTTGTATTGACATACATATTATAGCCAGAGCACCTTTTCAGGAAAAAGGGTAATGATGTAAAGTATGCATTATAGCAATAGTTGAAGAAGAAAATATGGACTTTGTATTATTGTTAGCAGATACAACAATGCAGAATATAATATTATTCTATACCACTAGAAGGCTTTCATCATCATCATCATTATAAATTTGATCTCTTTGAAAAAATCTAAGCACTAAAAACTTCTTCTGACATTGCACAAACATTCAAGATCCCGATTGTGATTTCCCCTTTACAGACCCCACGCTCCCACGCTTGGTGAATAATTTGACCAACCGGCTTCCTGACAGGTACTTATCAGTAAAAGTGTTTTTGTTCATGTGTGTCTATTACACATGGTATTTTTACTGCCATGATTACTAGCATGTTGACAGTAATGTGATGCCTGTTCTAAGATTTAGAGCTTTATTAGCGCTGTGCTCTCTATTAGAGTTTGATTTGTGTCCAGTTTTGCTTGTATGAGTAAAAAAAAGGTCAAATAAAAGTGTTAACATGATTTATCTTTACAAACAAAATAGCAAAGGGGTGATTTTGTTTTTCTACATTCCCTTTATCAGTTATTTACACTCACACCTGGATCGCCGAGCATGCACAGCTGTCTTTTTCTACAAATCACATTGAGAACCAACTCAATGATTATAATGGTTTTGACACGCATGCACCCCCACACAGTATTTCTTATATACTCATATATTATATTTCCGATAGTCTAAAATATAATACTGATATAAAAACATTTATACATTATTTATCCTCAGTAAACACTTTCCGCAGGATCGTTGTCCAGATCCAATCCAGAAAAATCCTGCGTGGGATAAGATATGACAGGTCTCTATAGTGCAGAATTCCATATACAAGAAAGAGAAAAGTCCTAAAATATGAATTGACATAAATAGATCAAGTGCAGTTACAGTACAAATACTGCCCACCAGCTGTCCTTGTGCCTTTGAGAATGTTGCCAGCTGAAATTTTGTATTCAAATAGATAAAATTACACAGAAACCTGAACATTTAAAGAATGTAAAGCAGGGTTTTCAAATAGTCACATTTCACTTTGACACACTTTCAAATGTTTCAGACTTTTGGGTTTTCTGTCTCTCAATGTCATCATATGTACTGTATATCTTCTCAGTAAGTCTTTCATTCTGTTCCTGTCCCTGATTCTCTGAAGTCTGGATAAACTTTTTTCTTAGACTTTTCTCCTCAGAATATGCATTCATATTCATCTTCTACTAGTAAGAGGATCAGACCTATAATTTGCTTTGGTTTAGTGATGAGCGTTCAGATGTTCTGCTGAAATTGCTTACTTCTGCTTGGGAAAGTGGGACAAAGTTGTAAGAAGATTAGCATTCCCAAAATAGTGTCTATTCAAATCCTACATTAACTATGAGATGCCACATTATTTCTATTAAATGGACGCTGAACTTCATAATTCCAGTAGAGACCGATGACATGAAGATTTTCCAGGTTATTAAATATTATGATATTATGATAAAAAAAATAAGCTTTAAATGTTTGTTAAATAATCTAACATTAAAAAATGTCTAATATAGCAGGTAAGACATGCAGTCGAGAGAAATGCCATTTAAACTGCTGTCAAAGTGCAGAGTGTTTGCTGTCTTGATAGGATAATAGTTGTTTACTTTTCCACAGCAAGAGAACTGCTACGTTTCCGTTCAGGGATACACATGCTATCGCGTACAGGGGAAGGCTTGCTGAAATTAGAGTACAAATTTTGACCTTGTTTATGAGTGACAAGATAATTATTGTTTACATCATTTAAAAATACATACGGCTCCACTACACCGATAAGCGTTTCTATGGAAAAACCTTACTTAGGTTTATACTTAAACACTAATCTGAGTCACTATCCTTGCTTTCTTTTGGCAAATAGAACATGGTAGTATAGTAGCACCATTTATAGTTCAAAACTCCTAATGATGTTTTATGACTAGTGACAGGATGTTGAAAGCAGTGGTGGACAATACCAAGCAAATTTAATTTGTTAGTGTACTTGAATAGTTTCTTCGAGTATCTGTACTTTACTGAAGTAATTTCAATTACTTTAACTTCACTACATTTTAAATATCGTACTTTTCACTCTACACATTTTGCAAAATCAGTTCGTTCAATTTTATTTACGAGTGGATAAAAACTTTTAGGACTTTCTGATGAATGCAGTAGTAATTGAATGAATGCAGGATTATTTTATTTACTGGTGAACAGTAATGGAGTAAAGGTAATTCGTTACTGTACGTCAGCAGCTTTTTTGTGTATCTGTACTTTACTGAAGTATTTTCTTTTGGGGAGACTTTAACTTTACTACATTTCAAACTCAAATATCTTTTTGCTCAACTACATTTTGCAAAATCAGTCGCTCCTTTTTATTTATGAGTGAATAAAAACGTAACTGGTCAAACACACAGCAAACCGCCAATCAGGGTAAAACTCATGCTCTGTTTTGAACTCAGCATTAACATACAGTTCAGCATCAGTTCAACAGCAAGCAGAACATTTTAAGAGGAATAAAGGATGAAAGAAACTCCTGACTCGAAATTGCTCCGACACCAGTGGTTTTGGGCTCATGATAATTTTAATAGATACAAATCAGTGTTTAACAAATTAATACCTTTTTATTAATAATTGTCCTAATAGGCGTGTGAAAAGACCATTAGAGTCTTTTCACATAAACTCTAAGTTAATTAAGCAAAGAGTCGTGTGATGAAATTATAATAGGAACATTATAGCCATGATAAATCACAGTACTTCGGATACTTAGGTACATTTGAAGGCAAATACTTTTGTACTTTTACTCAAATTAAAGTTTAAAGGGAACACTTTTACTATTATTGGAGTAATAGTTTGCCTAGTGTAGTATCTGTACTTTTACTCAAGTACATGGTTTGTGTACTTCGTCCACTACTGGTTGAGAGATGTACATTAAGTGTTTTGATCAGCTGTATGTGAAACACCTAATAGCAGATCATGATATTCAAAGTGTCTCTTATGATTTGATCAAATGCAGGAGATGTCGTACGATAAAAATCCCATGGTTCAAAGATATTGCAGGAGAAGGAGAGGTCATCTGAGATCAGCAGGCATTTATGAATGACCTTTGATTGTTAACTGCTTGAAGCACCTCAGTGAAATCTGTTTAATTCACATGCTACTTCTGACCTCCTTTCTCTACCTTGAAACCCTTGTGCAAGTGCTTTTATAAGCCTTGTTTTAAACCCTGATAATTTGAAACTGCGTTTCGGAACTCGAAAATTTGCGGGTTATCATTTGGAATTGAACTAACAGCAAGTTGCGGATTATCTACAAATTCCTGGGAATCCGTAGCGGGACCGAATGTTCAGGAACGTTAGGAATTTTAAACTATGTATTTGGTCTATATGGTCTAACACTATTAAGTTTATAAGGTGACATTCTAGGGAGTGGTAGTTCAGTGGTTATGGTGCTGGATTACTGATCGAAAGGTCGAAGGTTCAAGCCCTGGTATCGCCAAGCTGCCACTCTTGGGCCCTTAAGCAAGGCCCTTAACCCTCCAGGCGCGCTGTATCATGGCCAACCCTGCGCTTTGACCCCAGCTTCTAAGCAAGCTGGGAAATGCGAAGAACAAAATATAACTATGGTGTAATCTATATGTGACAAATAAAGGTTATTATAATTCACTAAGGTACTATAGGGGCTGCCGGGGGGTGTCCAAGATTCGCAGATTTTCGGAACTCGCTTAAAACGTAACCCCCACAAGTTCCACTGGACCCCTGTATATGATTTAAAAACAAGACAACTTTATTTTGTCAGAATATAGCTGCATCAGGTAAATTCAGAAGATGTTAGGATGTCGAGTAAATTCTAAACTTGAAGTGTTTATTCAGCAGTGCAAACATACTGACCTTTACTGAGCTTCTGACCTGAGAAAGTTTACTAGAACATCTTTTGGGGAAAACATCAACATCAACACCCACTTAAAGACATGTGTGCACTAGCCTGATAAGTATTCTCAGATTGTTTTTAGTGTGGTAGGTCCATGCTTTTGTAATGTGGGAATTGAGTCATATATTCGAGTCATCTTTCCCTTCTATCTGGTATGTTGAAACTATTATATTCCAGGCACTTAATAAGACATAAAAAACTCTTTAAAAGCTTTTAAAAGATTTTTTTTCTGGTATACGCATTTACATGTACAATTATGGCATTTCGCAGACATTATTATGTAGAGCTATGTACAAAAGTGCTTTGAGTCCTAATCAAGGAATAGATCTTGATGCTGGTCCATTAGGGCCCTGACTGAGAATACCTGAGTTTATAACTCTGTTTGGGAGAGAATATGCGTAGAAGAGCAAATATATTTTTAATAGGTGAAGCCTTTACTTACAAGTCCCTTTGAAAAATGTAGGGCTTTAGACATCATTTGAAAATAGCTAGTGACTCAACTCTTCTGACATCTAGTGGAAGTTTGTTTCTCCATCTAGCTGCCAGAAGAGAGAAGAATCTTGAAACATGTCTCCAATGTACCCTGAGAGATGATGGGACCAGTTGAGCAGTGATTGAAGATTAGAGAAAGTGTTAAACACTGCAGGGTGAGGTAAATGCTGTGAGGTAAAGGGGTGGTGGTCCATTGTTGGCGTTGAAGGCAGGCATTAGTGTTTTAAATCTGATGAAGGCAGCTACAGAAAGCCATTAGAGGATACAGAGATGGAGTGGTGTGGAAGAACATTGGGAAGTGATATACATTAGAAATATACATTTTCCAGCCAATCTAAAAGTACCTGCTGATTGGTACAGTTAGTCATCTTATTTTTACAGCACAATGCATAAAATCAGGCAGATACATGTAAAGTGGCACAGATCATGTTTACATCAAACAGAATGAAGAATGTGATCTCTATGACTTTTATTTGGTGCTGGATGGCTGGATAAAGTAGTTTAGAAATGTCTAATGTCTGTGGATTTATATGCACAACAATCTTTAGGGGTAAAAAGAAACATCCAGTGAACAGTAGTTGTGCAGCAGAAATTCTTTGTTGATAAGTAAGCATAAGTAAAGTCAGGCGGTGATGTTGGGTGAGGAAGTTTGGGATGCAGACAGCATTTTAGTTTAGATAGGGTAGGACACTTGAGTTCTTTGACTTCCAAGTTTTTAGAATATTTTAGATATTTACTAACTCCACAGCAAGGTCAAATGTCTAAAAAATATTAACACTGACCCTGTTTGGACACATTCCAAAAGCAAATCAGTTCATCTGAAGTTCACAATAATAATTCATTAGAAATCCTACAAACAACAATTTATATTGGAGAGATTTTCTTCACCCCCTAGTGGACAAGGGATAAAACTACACCCACTGAGCACCCACAGTGAGTGTCCTTCCTTTGCTCTCAGAGGAGCCTGTATTCTTCTTGGCATTGATTTTATACAATGAGAGAAACATTTCTTCAAAATTTGGTTTGAATTCATTTTGAGGTGATTGCAATTTCTATTTCTTCAGGTACACATTAATGTCAAAAGGCCCCAAAGTATGCCATTAAACCATTCTTCAGACTATTCCATCAACTTTAGCCTGGACTGTTGGCAAGGCAGGTTAGGACCAAAGATTCATACTGTTGGTCCAAAATGCTTACCTGACTATCTGTGTGCGTTGGGAGAAATCGAGATTCATCAGACCAGGCTATGTTTTTCCAGTCTTCAGCTGTCAAATATTAGTAAGCCTGTGCCCAATGTTCAAAACCGCCCACGATAAACGAAAAACCGCGATAAACGGACGCCACCCAAAAATGCTAAATATTTGATGTATACAGTACTGTACTGTACTAACATTTTACTTCATTTTATAATTAATAATTATATTTTTTGATTAATAAATGTCATTATTTCAACATAAAACTCCATAAAAACAATTCCCTATAAGTTTTTTGGTCCATTGTGCTATCCGCAAGAGTCTGGGAAAATCAGCTAGATGCTGTTTTGAACTCAAGAAAAGCGAACTACTTATCGTCTTAAACTATAACACACCATGTTATGAATTTGACAAAACTGTACTTCATGATTTTGCTGTTGCAAGAAGCGAGAAGAAGTGCTCATGAAAAAAATGAGTGTGCTCTGAGAAAGCAAAGAAAGGAAACGTTAAAATCTTTCTTTTTTTTTTTTATACTTCAATCTGTTAGATTTTTGCAGTTTTGTTTTCATTGTTTATAAAAATGTGAAACAAAGAGCATTTGCATTTCTACATTGACTGTAACATTTCCACATACATGTCTACATTTAGTCAATTGCTGCCTTTATATAAATTCAGCTGAACTTCTCAAAACCTGTACTTTTCATTGCACATTACGAGTTACGGTTGTTAAAAAATGAAACACTTTTTAATGTGACATTAGAATTGTTTTTGAATAAAATTGTACATAAGTAGGTTAAGAAAAACGTGTTGGTATCGGAGATTAATTTGAGCATTTAATTCAAGCAAAAAAACACTTGAAATGACATACACTAGGTGGTAAGTACAAATATTTTGAGCGTCCCTTATAACGTCCCCCATTTTTTCTATAAAGAACAAAGTTTTTCACTTATGGTCCTTTGCGGAAGTTGGAAACCCTGACACTTTTCTCAACGTGTGTCAAATGTGTGGCTTGTTTATACATCGTTATCATCATTTGCATTTTAGATATACTGATTTTAATACTAATCACATTTTGATTACAAGATAAGATGTGAAACACCATAAAGCAATCAGGTCATGCTGAAAAATCACTGAAGGCCCATTTCACCTTCATCCTGATGCCTGATGGGACATGCCATGTAATTGGGTTTGAAAATTTTTTAAGCACGATTTATAAGCAAAAAAAAAAAAGCGATAATGTATTTGGTATTTAGTCAAATTTATGCCTATGAGGACATCAGGGACTGTTGACCTGTGGACCGTTGAATGCGCACTTTTATTTTGAAAGATGCTGAACGGAAACCGGAAGTAAACGTTGGTGCTAGTTTATGATTTTTTTTCCTGCCGACTTCCGGAACAGCTTTATGGCTAAATAACATAAAGGTTAAACGTTTACACCGGGTGTATTTACGGGTTATAACGAAAATCCCTCGGTGCTCGAAATCAGTTATCAATACGCAGGACTGTCGCGTCTTCCGGTGTGTCTTGAGTCTATTCTAGATAACCGGCTAACAACAACTAGTTGTGGTATGATCTGTATGTTAGCTAGCAAACTTCTCACAGATGAAAGGAAAAAATACCTAAATGGAGTTTTATTGTATTTTATTATATTTCTTTCTCTAGCTAAGCTGCAGTAAGAGTCAGTCTTGGTGAATTAGTTAGCAAGTGTGCATCTCGGCTGGTGTTATTTCGGTTCATTGGGAGGCAGCCATGGATCCAGTGGCGCACCTGAGGATGTTCCGGATGAGCTTGTGAGCTCTGGGGGTTTGATTTCTTCTTCTTATTTATTGATTTTTTTAATGGGAGCCGCCTGGTGGCGTTTTTGCCAGAGCTGTGGGCGATACTCTCGCAGACGGAAGAAGAACCGGCGGCCTGAATGGAGTCGTTGGCAGGTTACGTTTATAAAGCGGCCAGTGAAGGCAGAGTCCTGACCCTCGCTGCCCTATTACTCAACCATACTGCTGCTGAGACTCGGTACCTGTTAAACTACATCACACAGTTGGCTGGCCAACGCTCGACCCCTCTGATCATAGCAGCACGGAATGGCCACGACAAAGTGGTCCGCCTTCTTCTGGATCACTACCGAGTGGACACCGAACAGACCGGGACGGTCAGGTTTGACGGGTAAGACTCATCTTGAATACGTCTTCTACCAATTTCTTATCTTGAATCTCAAATCCTCTATTCTCGTGCTCTTCCAGGTACGTGATCGACGGAGCTACGGCGCTCTGGTGCGCGGCAGGCGCCGGCCACTTCGAGGTCGTGCGTCTCCTCGTGTCTCACAATGCCAACGTCAACCACACCACCCTGACCAATTCCACCCCTCTCAGGGCGGCTTGCTTCGACGGGCGGCTGGACATCGTGCGCTACCTGGTGGAGCATGACGCCGACATCAGCATTGCCAACAAATACGACAACACCTGCCTGATGATAGCTGCTTACAAGGGACACGTAGACGTGGTGCGATTTTTGCTAGAGCGGAGCACCGACCCGAACGCAAAGGCCCATTGCGGCGCCACGGCGCTGCACTTCGCCGCTGAGGCGGGCCATCTGGAGATCGTGAAGGAGCTGGTGCGCTGTCAGGCAGCCATGGTGGTGAACGGACACGGAATGACACCGCTCAAAGTGGCGGCGGAAAGCTGCAAGGCGGACGTCGTGGAACTGCTTCTCTCGCATGCCGATTGCGACCCTCTCAGCCGGATCGAAGCTTTAGAACTGCTCGGAGCTTCGTTCGCTAATGACCGCGAGAATTATGACATCCTTAAAACGTACCATTACTTGTATCTGGCCATGCTGGAGCGCTACCGCGACCCTGAGAGGATTATTGCCAAACAGCTCCCGCCACCCATAGAAGCTTACGGCGGTCGCATGGAGTGTAGGACCCCTCAGGATCTGGAAGCCATCAGGCAGGACCGCGACGCGATGCACATGGAAGGTCTGATGGTCCGTGAGCGCATCTTGGGATCGGACAACGTCGATGTTTCGCATCCCATCATATACCGCGGTGCCGTCTATGCTGACAACATGGAGTTCGAGCAATGCATTAAGCTGTGGCTACATGCTCTGCACCTGCGCCAGCGAAGCAACCGCAACACACACAAGGACCTTTTGCGTTTTGCACAAGTTTTTTCACAGATGGTGCACCTGAAGGAGCCAGTTCTGGCAGTTGACGTTGAGCAGGTGTTGTGCTGCAGCGTCTTGGAGATCCGTCGCAGCATGGCGCGCTTGGAACCCGCCTCCGAGGCCGAGCGTCCGGCTTGCACGGACAACTACGAGTCCAACATTTTTACTTTTTTGTACCTGGTGTGCATCTCCACCAAGACGCAGTGCGACGGCGAGGACCGCGCGCGCATTAACAAGCAGATTTACGACGTGATTCGACTCGACCCGCGCACCCGAGAAGGCTCGACGCTGCTCCACCTGGCCGCCAGCTCCAGCACTCCCGTGGACGATTTCCACACGAACGACGTGTGCAGCTTCCCCAACGCACAAGTCACCAAGATACTGCTGGACTGCGGGGCGCAGGTGAACTGCGTGGACAATGAAGGAAACAGCCCCCTGCATCTCATAGTGCAGTACAATCGGCCCATCAGCGACTTCCTCACTCTGCATGCCATCATCATCAGCCTGGTGGAGGCTGGCGCTCACACAGACATGACCAACAAGCAGAAGAAGACACCACTGGAGAAGAGCACCACGGGGGTCTCGGAGATCCTCCTAAAAACGCAAATGAAAATGAGTCTAAAGTGCCTGGCTGCTCGGGCCGTCCGACAGCATCGCATCCTCTACCGAGATCAGATTCCTAAAAGCCTGGAGGAGTTTGTTGAGTTTCACTAACCGATATTTAATTTTTTTTTTTTTTTATCCGATCTGATGGTGCTGGGAATTCATGATTACATTTTTAAAACTCTTTCCCAATTTTGTTCAAAGTGCTAGTCACATGTGCAAATCAATTTTACCCTTTGATGTACAAATTTGTCCGAACTGATCGAAGATTTTCAAAGACAAATCTTTTTTTCCATTTAAAAAACAAAACAAAAACAAAGGCATGATGTACTGGTGTGATGATCTTTTTTTTTTTTTTTTTTAGGTTGGCTATTGTTTACACTCACTCCATACAGAAGAATGTGATGTGATCTACACTATTGAAACTCATCAGTTGTTTTTTGGGGCCATAAGTAACTGAACTGAAACGGTCATGATTAATTTTACGTGAATTACCAAAAAAAAAAAAAAAATCCTCTGCTTTTTACTGACTGCACTTTGCGTAGGATCGTTGTTTTATTAATGTATTTTATTAAAAAGGTCTATTTTCTAAGGAATCTTTAGCAGAGGAAGAGTGTACTACTAAATTCTAACCCCTTTTTTTGCCAGGTTCTACCCAGATTCCTTTTATAAATACACTAAGCTGTGCCTGTGAGAAGTTCTGTCAATTTTTTTTTATTTGTTCCTCCTAATCGTGCCATAGTAAAGACATTTGATATTTGCGTGACCGTGTGCCTTGTGTGGCCTTATTCTGGATAGTGCTTGAATCTTTTTGCTGAGAATGTTGCATGTGGCTGTCTGTGTCAGGAAAAGGCAAAGTCAGCAGCTTTGACTTGAGAGCATTTGTTTTCTGGTCTTTGAGAACCGGTGATTGTAACGATTTTTTTTTTATTATTTAATCCGTTGAATCGATAACAATTCGACATTAAATGTTTTGTCATCTCTGCTTTACATGGTCTGATTTTACACCTAATTCATTCATGAGTTCAGTAGGTGCTGTGTGTGTGTGTGTGTGTGTGTGGTGTCGTCAATTCAGTCATGTAGAAATGTTTATACAAACTATATTAATAGAGAATGCATTTTGCAACTCATCTTAATTTGGTATCTCAGGTGGCTTTTCTTTCCACAAGTGGTTAAGATCAAGTTGTGTTTATAAATGTAACCAGCTTATTAATGGATTCCTTTTTCTTCTTCTTTAAATTGGTGTATTTCCATGCAGAGCCAAAATACAAGCAGTTCGGTTATTTATGGCAAGATTTATTACAGATTTCCTCTAAAATACACATTACTAGCTATAAGATCTATACCATCTCTTTCAAAAAGTATGTAAATGTTTCCCTTAAAATCACAATACCTGCACCTTACAGTATGGCAAACACTAAATGCAACCTACATGTGATCAAATATGTTAAATATATTCTATTTCAGCTTTGGCATCTTCTTTATAAGGGCAAAAGAATTGGAGCACCGGACTTTTTCATCTATATGTTCTCCCCTCACACAAAGTTGGAAGCACCCAGTTGTATAGAATTTATTTGCATGTGGTCGCATTACATTTTTCCTTCACTTGAACCTAAACCTGTTCCAGCATGACAATGACCCCGTGCACAAAACAAAGATATGGGTTGAAGTGGATGATTTTGAGTGGTCCGCTATAGTGCACTGACTTCAACCCTATAAAACACATTTGGGATGAATTGGAACGCTGACTGTACGCCAGGCCTCCTCACCTCACCTACATCACTACCTGACTTTACTAAGACTATTGTGGCTGAATGAGTGTAAAAAAATCTTCCCAGATGAGTAAAATATATAATTGTAAATGTTTTTTATAAGTGGAATGGGTCCTGAATTATAGTCAGGTGTCTATAAACATTTGTCCATTTAGTGAATATCAATTTGGGAAGAAACAATTTCATAATAACTAAAGGAAATAATGCAAACAAATGCAAACGGAAGTCATCCCCAGAGTTGGCCTTTATTTTGCCTAACAGTAGCTCTTGCATGTTAAACATTGATCTATCTTCTTGTGCTGTATCAAAAAAAAAAAGCCACTGATAAATGTAAAAAAATTTAAAAAGCTTGAAGTATAATAACTTTCGGTTTCAGGGGTAAGATGGTAGACACCAGCTTATAGTACATACGATGTGTCCATCGAAGTTCATTTAACATCTCCATTAAAGTGGATTTAAAATGTGTATTTTATATAAAAGTCGCTATACTCCATTTCAAAAGGAACTGTTTATTGTCAATGATTACTTACTAGTTCAAGTGCATTCACATGAATTAATACTCTAGCGACTATTAAGCGTCTATTGCAATCATTATGATGCAAAATGCGTTCTAGTATGCCCTATTTAAGCATTTCTTTGTACTTACATCCTTGACTGTACATTTACATTTACAAATCCCACTTTATTTTCAACTATCATTATTTAAATCCTACAAAAGCGTCTTGTTTAGTCAAGGCCTTGCATTGTTCGGTCATAAGTTACGACTTGTCAGAGATCCGCGTCTTTACTGCATTAGAGCGTTTGGGTTTTGTGAGAAAGTGGGAGGGGCTCAGCAGTGCATGACAAAGTGTCAAATAGCTAGAGTGCTGCAAAGTCGGACCCATGCTCCTGGAGCATCCCTGAGTAACAGCCTCGCGCAGGAATAAGGACGCTGTGGCTTTACCGCTGCTCGGTGGTCTTCTCATCTTCTTCACGTTGTCGCTCCCTGTGAAAGAATCCCAGCTAGAGACAAACAGAGAACGAGTTTTTCCATTATTGTGTTCATAGTCTTAAGAGTCAGTCATGATGAATTAGATGTAAGAAAAAATAAATAAATAAAAACACTATGCTGTACCCTTAAACAAAAACTCTGCAATCTGTATGTGTGTGAAGTGGCACCAAGCTAAAGCTAAATGTCTCTATCCCCTAAAGTACATTATTGTTGTAGAAGAGCATGGAGTATGGCTGCAGCTATCGTGTGTGTGTGTATATATATGTATTATATATGTGTATATAAATATATATTGACATAATAATATTAATGAATCAGAACATGCCTTCCATAGAGCCAAAACCAGCAGAGCCAAAAGCTGTAGGCCCCCCAAAGTGCTTCCGATTATAATCCAGATGGGAATTTTATAATCCTCATCCTTTCGAATCTCCAGAACGATCTGCAAGCATAACAAAACAAAAATAAAGGTCTGTGTAGGTACTCAGAGGTGGCAAACGTACACACATCCTTTACTTAAGTAGAAGTACAGATCCTCATGTTTTAAAATACTCGGGTAAAAGTTGAAGTACTGATTCAACTTTTTTACATAAGTGAAAGTAAAGAAGTTTTGTCTCTGACGTACTTAAGTAAAAAGTAGTTATTACTGCTACCTGTCTTAGCTGTTAATTGGACCTCACATCATATTAGATAGATAGATAGATAGATGTGATAGCCTAGTGGGTTAATGTCAGGGTCCACACGAGGATGAGTTTGAGAGTTTGATTCCTGGTCGAGCTGGTTGCTGTGTTGGTAAATAAAACTTCTGGACCTTGTCCACTCTGAAAACATTTCAATTCTGTCCTTTTTGTGTTGGATTAATTTCTTGATTTCCTGGTCTTTAATGAAAGATAACTCCAGCAAAAAAAAAAGGCACTTCTGTGGTAGCTCAGTGGGTTAAGGCTTGTGCCTGAACATGGTCCTTAATATAGTCCACGCTGGTGATAAGGTTTCAAAGCCAGTCCTACATGCCTTCTTTCTTACTGCGCTGGCATGAACAAAGTATGAACCCTCCAAAAAGCACACATGCTTTTCAGCAGTGGTCACTCAGTGGTTTAAGGCTTGTGCCTCATCTAAACATGTTTCCCAGTCTGGTCTCTTCCATGGTTCAGTGGGTTAAGGCTGGTTCCTCGCTGATGGTGAGGATCAGGGTTTGAATCCTGCTTTCTGCCTGCTAGTTGCGATGTAGGTTATCTTCCTGCTTCCTAAATCTTTCTTTATCTTTATATTCTTGTGTTGATGGTTTAAAGGTAGATAGACCTGCTCTTAACAACCTTCCTGGCCTGTCTTCCCTGATGGTTCAGTGGGTTAAATCAGGTTTTTTGCTTTTGGTGGGGTTCAGGGTTCGAATCCTGCTTTCTGTCTGCCAGTCACGATCAGGATTCACTTCCTACATCTTTCTTTAGCGATATATTTTTGTTTTTATTGGGTTGAAAAGAAAGATAGACCTGCTCTAAATAAGCTTCCTAGCCTGTCCTCACCGATGGTTCAAAGGGTTAAGGTTGGTATCTCGCTGCTCGTGGGGATCATGGTTCGAATCCTGCTTTCTTCCTGTTATTTACAATGTAGGAGTAACTTGTGCTACTTACATCTGTATTCGCTTCCTACATCTTTCTTTACCGTTAAATTATTGTGTTGATGGTTTGAAAAGAATGATAGACCTGCTCTAATCAAACTTCCCATCCTTTTTTTCTGATGGCTTAGTGGGTTAAGGCTGATACTTTGCTGTTGGTCAGGGTTCAAACCTGGCTTTCTGTCTGCTAGTCATGAGGTAGGTTAAATTCCTGATTCCTGCATCTTCATATTCTTGTTTTGATGGGTTAAAAAGAAAGATAGACCTGCTCTAAACAAGCTTCCCAGTTTGTCCTTCCTGATAGATCAGTTGGTTAATGCTGTTGCCTTGCTAGTGGTGTGAATCAGTGTTCGAATCCTGCTTTGTCCCTGCTAGTCACGATATGGGTTTGCTTCCTATGTCTGTCATTAACATTATATTCTTGTGTTGATGGTTTGAAAGAAAAGATAGACCTGCTCTAAACAATCGTCGCAGCCGGTCCTTCCCGATGGTTCAGTGGGTTAAGACTGGTATTTCGCTGTTGGTGGGGTTCAGGGTTCGAATCCTGCTTTCTGTGTTTCTGTCTGGTCTGAATTTCTTGCTTTGAAGCAGGAAAAAAAAGGTTAAACCCCCCAAAAAAAGAAGGTGTGTTGTGGGACTTGATGGCTTTGTGATAAAAGCCTTACCTCTGAGCTCAGAGGTTGCTGGTTCGAATCTGGCTTGTCCCCACACTGGGTAAGCTGTGTGGTGAGCAATGGAGTGGTTGACTGTGAAGACCTGCTGCTTCACAGCCTCAGAAAAATTGAGGGTGATAGGTTTTTGGCAGAATTTTTCCCTATATATGCAAAACTAAGTCGATACTTTTTTGAAAGTTTTTGCTTCATAACCCCCTGTTTTCAGCTTCTCAGACACCGGGGGGGCAGATGCCCGGATATTGCCCCCCTGCTTCAGGATACGCCCGCCGAAACCACATCCAACCTTCCACGCAGCCATTTCTGACACCTTCCTTACTACGGCCACCGGAACCTTCCACACTCTTAACTTTGAGCCCTGGCCAGGGTTTGAACCGGCAACCTCTCAACCCAGAGGTAAAGCTCTTCCAATTGAGCCACAGGATCTCATGCAAGAACCTGATTTTTAGGACCTTTTTTGGTTCTTTTTAAAAACTTTTAAAACCTTTTAAAACAATTTAAAGGAAAGCTAAGGGGTAGGAATCGAACCGGGTGAGTCAGATAGCAGCAACCACTTCACTGACCATTACACCAACACAGGAGAGGCAAACAAGCCTTTGCTTATTGGACTCTTGGCTTTTCTATAGTTAGGAGACCAGTGTTTTCTCTTAGATCATGATGGTAGAGGGTCAAAACTTCTCCTTCCTGTACATTCTCTCAGTAACTCGAAGTCTATGAGAAGTGACTCAGGTACAAGAACCACATCTCCAACACCTGCACCACTGATATACCATGATTTGCCAGCAACTAATTTTAATGATCTTTTATTGTTCTGTTTTTAAAAACTTCTTATAATGTTCAATATGAAACTAGAGGTAAGAATCGAACCAGGGAAGTCTTTCATCATAGATCACTAATGGCATTACTTCAAAACTCAAAACTTTGTTAGACATGTAAATAAACAGGAAAGACAGAGACAAAGACAAAGAGACACAGACACAGCTTTAGAAAGAGTGAGAAACAAATAGAGAGACAGCAAGAGAAAGACATAAACAGTGAGACAGAGACATTTACTAAAAGAGACACAGAGACAGAGACAGAGACAATTAGATAGAGAAAATAAAGAGACAAAGATAGCGAGATATAGCCACTTGGAAGTGTTTATCCCGAGCGACTCTTAATGATCTCATTTACTAAATGAGCAGTAGTGAGTTAAGGGCTTGCTCAGGTGCCCAAAACTGGCAGCTTGGAGGTGTTAAACATGTATCATATTTACAGCATGTGATATATATGTAAGCATATGTACAGTGATTAAATATAAAGGCTATATCAGTGCAGAGACGTGTGGACATCATTTAGAGCCTTTGCTATGTTTCCACACGGACAGTTAATGAGGTGATACCGGAGAAAATGCATCTCTTCAGGTCAAGTCAGGAAGCTTATATATATATATATAAAATTATAGACATTTTACAGATTTAAATGATGTATTGTTTTTATCTGTACGATCAATAAAGACAGTAATTTAAGTTTTTGTCGCCATTATGAGGGAAAACCCCACAAAACGCCACCCAGAGGGTAAATTGTGAGAATCATGGCGGATTTTGGTGTTTGATTTGAGACTCAGAAATAAAACAAAAGTTTACGGATTAAAAATATTTTTATCTGGAGTTAATTTATTTATTTTAAATCTAAGTAAAGAAAGGAAATAATTTCGTGCTGTTTAAAATAATTTAAATTTTGACAGCCAAATATATCTATATATATATATTAATACAAAACTAATTAAAAATGTTGTTACCTAATGAATGTGTCCACGTTGAAGATCCACATATAGAACACAAGCAGAGAAAAGATGATGATGATCAGGAATGTGTCTGTTCTCAGTCATGTTTACATCACTGACTCCCTCTGTCTCATCCACATTAACCCCAAACTTCTTACTGCCTTCTGTGGTGAGTGAGAGTCAGGACTTTATACACCAGTGGATTGAAAAAGACGCGCAGTAACAGGAAATCGGTTGTTCGGCTGAAATCGGCACGCAGTGAAAATAAAAAAAGAATATTTCACCAAATCAATGGATTAAAACTAAAGTAACGAGTCTGTTTTGAAAATGTAAGAAGTAAAAAGTACAGATATTTGTGTAAAAATGTAATGAGTAAAAGTAAAAAGTTGTCTGAAAAATAAATAGTGGAGTAAAGTACTGATACTGAAAAAATCTACTTAAGTACTGTAACTAAGTATTTGTACTCTGTTACTTCCCACCTCTGTAGGTACTGTATACAGTTTATCGACAAAAGTTTGTGGAGATATGACCATCAGATTCATGTTTTTTTGAACATCTCATCCCACATTTATTTCCCATTTGCTGTTATAATAACCTCCACTTTTTTGTGAAGATGTTTCCCATGATTTTAAAGTCTGCTTGTGTTTGTGTTCAAGGCTGTTATAAACTGATGTAGGTGAGGGTGAGGAGGCCTGCGGCGCAGTCAGCATTCCATTTCATCCCAAAAATGTTCAGTAGGGTTTGAGATCAGAGCTTTATAGCAGACCACTCAAGATCTTCCTCTCCAAACCATGTCAATTATATCTTCATGGAGCTCGCTTTGTGCACAAGTACATTGCCATGCTTGAACAGGTTTGGGTTTCCAAGTTTAAGGGTATGCAAAATGTTATTATACCCCATCCAAAGACATCCTATACAATTGAGTGCCTCCAGCTTTGTGGTAACAGTATGGAGAAGAACCACATATAGCAGGAAAGGTCAAGTGTCCCAATACTTTTGGCAATATTGTGTATCTTTGATAAATGTGGCCCTATTTTATGTATGTTTTTTAATGTATGTATGATTTAGCATATTAACTTTTATTCTCTTATATTTTTACTACTTCGCTTTTTTAAAAATGCTTTGGCAGTGTTTATTTGTTTGCATTTTTTTGTAGTGCTCACGTGTCTTGTAGGTCTTTCCTCATGCAGGAACACTGTGCTGTTTGGGCTCAACTCGATGGCTGCCGCTATCACCATCTCCAAAGCCTTGAAGTTTATCTGGGCAAAATACAAAAAGTGCATTGTGTTGTTTGTTTGTACGGGTGATTGCTTTCCCAACTATTGGCTGCATTCAAAATATTTGAAATTTTACACGAGTCAGAGCAAAAATAATTAAGATTTCTGATTGGAGAATCCTCATCAAACACTCCCAAGACCAGATGGTAAAATGTGTTCTGCATGCTTTCCTATTAGTTTCATTTTGATAGTTGGGGTCAAACCAGCTGTTTTTCTCATTCTGGCACATACACAGAACTAAACAAGGCAACAAAATGTGTCATCCAAAAAGTAGTCAAGGTTATATATGGTTTTGTTGGTATATTGGCTAATGGTTTTAAGCCAATATGTGACAAGCAAATTACAACAAATTCAAGCAAAAAAAACATAAATGGCTCCTTTACAGTTTTTTCTCAGTTGTTTTGGGTAGTTTCTTAGATCAGAAATGAAATTCTGAACTATTTGTTCAACCTCCAGTCACTTGTGCACATCATAAAAGCAATTTCTCATTGCTTTGAACAAACTGCAAATGCTTCAGTACATGAATTGTTTGCTTATATTCTTCACATTTCTATTTTTGTCTTGAATTAATTAATTGTACAGAGGAATCTTGAATGTCACTAATAAAGAGGGGTGTACAGCATCAAGATCAACCAACGATCAACCAGTTCTATAAAATTGGTCAAAGGTGAATCTCGTGAACCTTCAATTGGTGAGCAGATACAGACACAACAAAACACAGAGATACAATTTCTGAAAATGGATGAACAACCAAGAAAACAAACAAACACTAGTATAGTACAGTAACAGTGTAAATCCTGTCCGGTCTCTTACAATCAATATCCCACATACAGTATTGTGTACATTTGAGCTGTTGAAATTCATATATACAATATTTCTTCTCCCATTAGGCGTCGCCACAGCGGATCATCCGTATTCGTGATCCGCATGTTCGATTTGGCACATGTTCTACAATTCAGCCATGTGCATTTTCAGTCACTGTATTCCAAACCATAGTTTACTTACAACATGACTAAACATTTTGACTACTTTGTTTTTGAAAAATGTTTATTAACACAAATCCCTACTTTTAAAAGAGAAACTAAGGATTTTGAGAAAAGTACAGGCTTCTGCAAGTGATCTAATGTGTGGTGCTGTTTTTTACTAATTATTCTGAGAAATGCACTTCGATTTGCAAATATGACAGTTTCAGCTGCTTTGGAGCATTTCTCTAATCATCCTAAATATTTGCAAACCAGTGAAAGCATTCTCAAAACAATTTGTAAAAACAGCACAATACAGTGGATTTCTTGCAAAAGCCTGTACTTTTTTGAAATTCTTTAGCTCGTCTCTTAAAAGTAAGTATTTGTTTCAATGAACATCTCGTTCCCATCAGAATGAAAAGTCCCTTTGTCATTGTTCACAAACAAAATAATCAAAATGTTTAATCATGTTGTCACAGTTTAGGAATTTCTTGATATAAACTATGGTCACAGACACAGTAACTGAAAATGCACAAAATTTGAATTCCTTCTCAGATCAGAAAATGTAATTTCTGATCTGAGAAAAGCTCTAAAGCAACTGAGAAAAACTGTAAAATGTGACAGATATCTTTCTGATATTTGATTACATTGTATTAGGTGTCCTAAGATAAATCCCCAAAATGGCCAAAAAAGTTGTTTTTTTATATGACATTAGGAACATGAAGAGTTGGCACCATCTTCATGAAACAGAGAGAAGACACTGTGAGAAATGAGTCCTGTCTTAATGAACACATTATGTTAGGGTTAGGGCTTGATGCTGCCATATGGAACACATTAAAACCACTGTGGGCAGTAAGGAAACTGAATTTCTGAAAAGGAGCCACAGTGCATTAAAGCCCATTTGCTTACTTTCTGTAGTGCATGAAGGTTCAGCCATCCTGCCACAGTCACACGGATGTCTTGCTGAGGTTGGAGTATGAGCCTGCACTGTGCAGAAACAGCGACAGCAGTCGAAGAGTTCTGTTCCAGTAAAACTTTAATTAGGGGTGAGAAGTACACTGAAAAGGTACCGACTTGTAAATGACAGGGATTGTACTGAAACCTGATAAAGCAGGACATAAACAAATCAGGTGGACAGGACTCCCGCTCTTTTATTAAATATAATAAGCAGATAATTACCAGCTGTGGTGTGAGCGAGAGGTCTTCATGTGAGGGCACATCTGTCACAGTGACATGTGGGACTGTACACTTAGAGACAGAAATCTTGAGAAAGAACAAATACATTGATTCTGACCATGCTGTAAAACATTACTGAGCAGCAAAGCACTTTTACTTTATTACAGGAGAGTAGAACAGACCAAATGGGCAAGCTAGTTCAAATCAGCTAGTAAAATTGCTCTACTGTCAATATACAATTTATGGCAAGTCAAGAACCCACCTCTGCATAATCACAAAACCAACAGTGATTGTTAAAAAGTGTAAGAAAATAAATATAAAACGATATTTTTTATCCCTTACCTGATCAACATTGAGGTCTGACATGTGCAAAAGATGATTGCCATTATTTGTCACAGAAAAAACATCTACTGTGAGCAGCAGGTCATTAAGAGGGAACAGTCCGAGGTTCTGAAGCTGCAGTGTAACAATGAAACAAAAGTATTTCTGACTTCTTGGAATAAATATGTTTACAGTATTTATCAGTTGCTTTGAAACGTTTCTCAGATCAGAAATGCAATTTTTCAAACTACTTGTTCAACCTCGACATTTTTTAGTCATCTGTGCACATCATAAAAAAATGTCTCTTTGCTTTGATCAAATTGCGAATGCTTTAGTACGTTAAATCAAATGATTGTGTACAAGTGTCTGCTGTTTCGTACATTATCATTTGTTTATGTCATGTGATCAAAATATATTATACTAGTTTCACCTAAATAGTCTTGACATCAGTTGACATAAGCCGTTGAATGCAAAAGGGTTATCATCTGTCAAGCTTAAATTTCTGGTTAACTTTTTTTTGGTAAGTGTTTCTTGAGTTGAATTGTGCAGATGAATCTTAAATGTCACTAATAAAGGAGAGTGTACAGAATCAAATCAAGCAATAATTAACTAGTTCCTCAAAAACAGGTTGAAAGTGGATTCTGTGAACCTTCAATTGGCGAGCGTATACAAACAGAGCAAAACTTAGAATTACAAAATCTGAAAATGGATAAACAACCAAAAAATAAACATACACTGGTACAGTACACTCAAAGTGTGAATCCTGTCCGGTCTCATGCAATCAGCATAAACCAAATATGCAATTAAATAAATACATTACTTCTTCTTCTTCTTTCGGCTGCTCCCATTAGGGGCGCCACAGCGGATCATCCGTCTCCATACCCCACTGTCCTCTACATCTGCCTCTTTCACACCAACTACCTGCATGTCTTCCCTCAGCACATCCATAACCTCCTCCTTGGCCTTCCTCTTTTCCTCCTACCTGGTGGCTCCATCCTCAGCATTCTTCTACCAATATAACTCATGTCCCTCCTTTGCACATGTCCAAACCATCTCAATCTCGCCTCCCGCACCTTGTCACCAAAACACCCTACATGGGCTGTTCCTCTAATAAATTCATTTCTAATCTTGTCCATCCTCGTCACTCCCAACGAAAACCTTAACATCTTCATATTAAATAAATACATTTGTGCTGCTGAAATTCATACATGCCAAACAGATGAAATTCAGCCTTTGCATTTTCAATCATTGTAACCCAAACTGTAGTTTATATCAGAGAATACTGAAACTGTGCACCGTCAAACTGACAACATTAATCAATTTTATGACCTTGTTTGTGAACAATGACAAAAGGACTTTATTTATCCTGATGGCAATGATCTGTTCATTGACACAAATACTTATTTTTGAGAGATGAACTAGGGATAGAGAGAAAAAAAACAGGCTTTTGCAAGAAATCCAATGTGTTGTCCTGCTTGTATGAATTTTTTTTTGAGAATGCACTTACTGGTTTGCAAATGTTAAGGATGATTTGAGAAATGCTGCAAAGCAACTGAGAAAAACTAATACTAAAGTTTTAAGCACAAAAGGAGAAAATGTGATTCGTACTTGGTATGACAGGTTGAAAGTTGGTCCAGTAGCTCCTGCATAGCCCAGATTAGATGTGGATTTAATTTCATAGCGAACAGGGCTGGAATCCCTGAACGGATGGATGGATGGATGGATGGATGGATAGATAGATAATTAATTAAGTAAGTAAATAAGTAAACAAACAAACAAATAAATAAGCAGCTGTGTGCATATTGAACCTTCTCTTTAAATGCCACTCAGATGTGTTTTATTTACTGATAAGTGAGGAATAAAACATGCTTTATAAGTCATGCAATAACAGGACAATGATCATTGATTGGATGGTGTAATGTGGCTCAGACCAAAATGATCTTACAGTTACATTCCTAAAGTGTACTAACAAAATATAAACACATCGGAAGAAACATTTTATATACCCTTTAATCCAGTGGCATACTGTGCATTTCACACCTAGGCCTAGGTGACCTACCTGAATCAATTCACCTATTAATACCATCATTATGACACCACAGCTGTAGAAACTATCAGTAGTATACAGAACACCAGTATAACAGAGCACTGTACCACTGACAGGTATCTCATGCAGCAAGAATGAACGCCATTACTAAAGCAAGAAACCCAATAAGCACAAGTCAACAAGTCTGCTTTAACTCGTCTCGCCCGCATACATCATCTCTAGCAGAAGCATCAATTTTGACCTCATAAATTATGCATTTTTTTTCCTGTGCATTCTAGTTTTTTATTTAAATGAAGGCAAATTGTGTGTCTTTTTGTGCAAATTATAAGGGAAAGAAAACACGAAAGTAAAAATGGTTCATGAAAAAGCTTAACAACTGCTTGAACTGTTTTGCCTGAACCTCGCTCACAATGTCCCACTTTTCTTGAAAAGTCCATTTTGTTAATGTCTTTGTAAGTGTATTTGCAACCAAATTAATTTCTCCTCTTCTGTCAGCCATTGTGGAACAAAAAACAGCTTCTAAATCCACACAAATATATTTGAGCTTGTGCATTTTGCAAGATCTGACTAGTCTGACATTCTTTCCAAGGAGGTGAAAATGCAGAAGTTACTGTATGCCTGCTAGATGGCCTCGGAGTGCCAAGGTGAAATCTGATTGGTTGAAGCAACAGCCTTCAAGCAACTTTACACAGGACCCCGCCAACACGCGATGTGACGGCTAAAATCTGATTGAATAGAAACACTAACCTTCACTTACACTCGCTAGAAGCAGCACACCCAAGAGAAACTCAATGTAATGAAGAGAATAAACTATTTAATAATTTAATGCATATTAATTTTGAACAGAGAGCAGAGAACACCTCCTGACAGCCCACTACTGCTTTCATCTAACTATAGTCCTAGCCATGCTGTAATTAAAAATGGTACAAGACCTTCATAATTAAGCATTCAACAGTGCTGTGGTATTTAGTGTGCAGGATGAATGTGTGGTGGTTATTTAGCATAAGCTGCTCCAGACACAAGATAAGAACGCAAATAATAGTCCATTGTTTGCTTACTGATGCATAACAGGATTTAAAAAAAGAGAGACAGAAAGAAAATTCATATGTTGTCTTATTTCCTATACAAACACTGACAGAAATATTAATAAAAATAAACAGCTGTATTGTGCATGTTTTATGCATGGTTTTATGTATGGTTTATTACCTTGTGAAAAGAATATCAGCCTCATGCCTAAAGGATGATAAATATTATTGCTGTTGTCTTCGGGAGTCACCTCTTCCCCATCACTACAAAAAATAAAATCATTGTTAGGGAGCTAAACATGAATAAAATCCACAAATCCTGTTTTTTTCACCAATTCATTCACCTGCCTATTATCACCCATCAGCTGGCATTCCCTTACTAAGGACTAAAGGGTTATGCATGTTTCCTGGGAAATATGTTAAAATGGCCAAATGCATCTTTTCAAAAGTAATGCTCATGCATTACAAAAGTAATTGGAGACATGGAGATCTGCCCTTTTCTCCACACATAACCTCACAATGTCATAGTTATTGACAAGGAAAAGAGAGTTGCCCTCTTGGCTCCTGGATGTGGCATTGTCAAGATTTAAACAATATGTGTTGCACCACATTACACACAGTGAATATGAATGTGCCTTTTCTATGTAATGTCTGAATGCACTTTTATAACACTAATATATTTTACCTGGAGGCATTCAGCAAAACATGTATGTAATCCATAAAGAGTGATCTGCTCAACTCGAATTCCAACCGGAAGGTCACCTAGAATAAAACACACAGTATTTACACAGCAGTCTACATTATTAAATCAGATCTAAAATAACACATAACGCAACGCCGTCAAACAGTGTCAGGGATCCACCAGCCACACCTTCACCTATCACTACAAGCAGCTCTCCCACTAACTAATCAGCTACACCTGGCCCTCATCAGTTCCCATGCTACTTAACCCCCGTTCCTCCACCAGCTCATTGTCCGTTCTACAGCTTAGGCTAAGAAACACTGTCGGACTACCCAAGCATTCTCCGTTTGGTTTCTATTTGTTCACGAGACTCTGTGTGTTTGTGTGCTTCAGTCTAATCACAGCTTTCACCAGGATTAGTTTACCTGGCGTTTCTTGGCGGTTTGCCGTTTTCTGCGTTGCCCAGTTGTGTTTTCATAAAAAACCCTTTGTGGATTCTACTTCGGTTTCCGGCACGTTCTTTCGCCTGACAAACAGCTTAATAATGTTTCATAAACAGGACCCTTAGGATCACCTGGAGATCGAGAGTTTGGCACTTCTTTAGCTACCAACAGACCAGGGCAGCTGGGAGAGTGCACAATTTACCTTCAGGATAGAAATAATAATTTTCATACTAATGATAAATTCATTATACAGGGTGGGTGAAAAGTAACTAGGCATTAAAAATTGGTAATAAAGTCAATATTTCTAATAAAAAATTATTGAAACAAATTATACATGTACTTTACTACATAGGAAAATAAAAGCCAATCTTAAAATTTCATTGTAGGCACCGGTCGCTTCAACCAATCTCCTTGTCTTCTGAAGAAAGTTGTTTGGGATATCCCTTAGAACCTCCTGAATCTGCTCTGTGCCTCTAAATCCTCTAGTGTGCGATGCTTTGTCCTCTACACCAGCCAACCTCCTGGAAAATGCTGGTCTAACCATGCACACACAGTAAGAGCAAAATGGGGGTATCCTGCATGCTAATAATTTCGCCAAGTTCTATAGCCATTAAATATTGCCTAGTTACTTTTTGCCCACCATGTATTGAACTCGCAGGACTGAAAAGATTAAGAATTCTGCAAAAGAAAGTGCAAAAAGCTTTCAATTAGAAGTAGCAATAAGGAAAACTGATCTAAGTAGACTCTGGATGAATCTTTATTGTAAATAGGATATTTGAAAGATGAATGTCTTGTCTACTTAAAATTTGTCTAAGAATTAGTATTAACATTTCTAAGAATTACAAACTTTATAGGAATCCACGCATAACCATCTAATAGATGAACAACTATTGTATCTGGATTGTAATTGTATAAAGTAAGTTAGAATTAATTTAAGTCTCTGCTGATTTTCTACAATTTCGCTGCTGATTTTTGCATTGTTAGCGGAGCCCTGACCTTTCATTCTTTAGCATGTTTATGCTACACTAATGGATGTAACATCTTGGAAAATTCCAAGGAAAGATGGAAAAATGGAGGAAAATGCCTTCTCAACTAAGAATTCCTATTCATAATTCCTTCAGCATGTGACATCAAATGAACATGGCTGCTCACAGTATGAACAGTAAACAAAGAAGTATATGTTCCATGTATCAGGAGTTTTCTTAAATGAAATCAACATATAGGCATGCTTGCTTGTTGGAAATCCATAATATATACCATTTAATGTCTGACATATTTTATTTATTTCAGTTAGCTTGCCACTCTGTAGCTGAATGCAAGGTCTAAAAAGTATTTAATTGAACTTCTGAGGTAGGTCAAAGACAGCATTTGTCTTACCTGAGCAAGAGACCTCAGCAGTGGAGCACTGACATTGCAATTCCTCTGTAGACTGCTGAAGACATGTTCTCCTGCTTCACACTTGATTTCTACATCAGGAGGCGTCTGGAATGCAAGAGAATTAATAACCCTTAAATTACATTCTACTTTATGCCACTCCATATTCCTAACTCATCATCCCTCTATCAGTCTATCAGTCTAAGGTAGTAGCTGTGCAAGTGATACGATTGGACTGGCTTACAGATAAACACAATGTCTCTCCAACCATAATATCAATATATAAGTTAACTCTATCTATAAAAATATTTTCGATTTTATTTTCTAGAACATCCCTGGCCAGCGTGAACGTCCAAAATGTCTCGCACTGTGTTTGTATGTCCTTACCTTCACGATCAAGCTGGAGAAGTGAAGGTTTGCTGAGTAAGAAATATGAAGCTGTGTGATGTAAGCGTTTTCTCCTCTGTTCTCCAGTCTACCCTCCACCAGCACTCTTCTCCTGCTGGTTTCTACTACGCGTTCATTGTCCACCCTCTCCCCTGTCGGGCCACACATTGGGCACGTAGCACACTTTCTCAAAGCACAAAACTGTCTGAAAACAAGAAATGAAACAATATAAGGCTGCCAGAGAGCAATACATAGCAGAATTGTTAAAATTTTTTGAAGTTGATATGGAGTGTTTCTCAGATCGGAAATTAAATCAAAACTACTTGTTCAAGCTCCACATCATGCAGTCACTTGTGCATATCATTAAAGCATTTCTCGTTGCTTTGGACAAATTCTGAATGCTTTGGTACATTTGTTTAATTAATTGTGTACAATTGTCTGCTGTTTCCTACATTATCAATTGTTGATCAAAATATATTATACTGGTTCTTATCTGAATAGTATTAACCCTGAAAACATCATGGCATCAGTTTATTGCATACAGTAAGTCAATGAATACAAAATAGTAAAAACCTGATCTATCAATCTATCAAGCTTATCTTCTTCACATTGAATTGAAAAATTGATTGTAAATGTGTCTTGTATTGTTGAACTGTACAGATGAATCTTCATTAATAAAAATAGATAAAATATGAATATTGTGAACCTTTATTTGGCAAGTATACACCGATCAGGCATAACGTTATGTCCACCTGACTTATATTGTGTTGGTCCACCTTTTGCTGACAAAACACTCCTGAACAATAACTTTAACAGCAACTTCTTCAGCAATTTGAGCTACAGGAGCTCGTCTGTCGTATCGGACAACACGGGCGAGCCATCTCTGGTTCACTACTGTTCCTTTCTTGGACCACTTTTGGTCCAAAAAACCCAGTTGTCTAGACATTACAATTTGGCGCTTGTCAAACTCACTCAAATCTTTACGCTTGCTTATTTTTCCTGCTTCTGACACATCAACTTTGAGGACCAAATGTTCACTTACTGCCTAATAATATCCCACCCACTAACAGGTGCCACGATGAAGACATAATTGTTATTTACTTACCGGTCATAATGTTATAATGTCATAATTTTATGCTCGATCGGTGTATATATACAGAGCAAAAGACAGAATTACAATTTCTGACAATGAATGAACAATCAGAAAAATAAATTAACAGTAGTGTAGTACAGTAAAAGTGTGAATCCTGTCTGGTCTCTAGCAAATAAATATACAGGTTTTTGCATTTGCAAGAAATCCAATGTGTGTTGCTGTTTGTACAAATTGAGAAAAACTCTATGTTCAATGTGTCTAAGAACGCACAAAATCCATTGCTACAGTTGCGTTTAAGAATGCAATTCCACAACTACATACCTACGATCCAGAAGGTCAGTGCTGCTCTGTAGAAACAAGTTAGGTGCACATTGATTATCTTCCTCACACCCATTCCAGAAAGGCAGCTAAGAAATAAAACACATTTAAACACACATTAGGAAATAGCATTCCAGCAGTAAACAATGTTTAAGACACTTTATCTTAGTGTACTTTTTTTTATGTGAGTCACCTCTAAGCGTAGCGAGGTGGACCAACCATCATCCATTACAGGGCCTTCATCAATGTTCTGCAGACCCACATCAAAATTAAACACTACTGGACGAGTGTAATCAGCAGTTTCCTATAACCACACACACATACACACACAGACTTTAATACTCAGCTGTTCAATCTATTCAAACATGGAATAATACATTGCAAAAATTCACAAGATGGATATATGGATTTAATATCCTATAACTTAAAAGATGTCAGATGTCAGACTCACGTGCACATGGAAGTAGATGTGCTCGCAGTATGGTATGTCTGGTAGGACAGTGATATTTGCAGAAGGCTGGACTTCAGTGTTATCTAGCACTGCTCGGGGGCTGTAGCGTCTTTCCTCAAAAGCCCAGCTCTGTTTCAGAGCTGCAACGAAAAGAGGAAGAAATCAAACTGAGATATAATCAAAAATAATAAGACGAATGCTTAATAACTTCATTACTAGCATTTGTGTCTTTGTTTTTTTCTTTTTTTTTAAAAGAAGCATGCTATTATTCCTTTCAACACAGTTTAGGCTGATGGTTTAATATTTTTATTGTGTGAATCAGTGTTGATTTATTAATTGATAGCGACTTTAAGCACTTTTGTACATCGCTCCGGATAAGGGCATCTGCGTAAATGTAAATGTATTGACGAGTAAAGTTAGAGTATTTCAATATATTTTTATTTAAAAAAAATCTAATTAAAAAGCATTTCAGATCCTCCACCTACATGTACATCCGCTATATGAACAAAAGTTTGAAAATCTAATTCCACATTTTGTCCCTATTTTCTGTTATAATAACCTCCACTTTACTGGGAAGATATTCAACTATATTTTGGAGTGTGCTGGTGGATATTTGTCTTAATTCAGTATTTTTTATTATAAAAATTTAATTATTTAAAAAAGTTTTAATTTGTATTATTTTCAAAATTGTACATAAATACTGAAGACATTCACACCATGAAAGGACATGAATAGAATTATATAGTAAACAAAAGAGTGTTAAACAGCCCTTTATTTTTAAAAAGATTTTTTTTTTTTTTTTACATTTACCTTTGATGACAGCTTTGCACACACTTGACATTATGTCATCAGATTCACAAAGTAGTCACCTGGAATGGTTTTCCAAAGCATTTTCCAAAAGTGTTGAGTATTTGTTGGCTGCTTTCCTTCACTTTCATAAAATCTCAATTGGATTCAGATCGGGTGATTATGGAGGTTAGGTCATCTGATGCAGCCCTCTATCACTCTCCTTATTGCACAAATAGCTCTTACATAACCAAGAGGTATGTTTGGGGTCATTGTAATGCTGGAACCCAGATGATGGTCCTACTAAGTGCAAATGGGATAGCATGTTGGTGCAAAATGCTGTGAAAGCCATGCTGGTTAAGTGTGGCCTCAAGTTTGACCAAGTCACCAACGTGTCACCAGCAAAGCACCCTGCTTCATGCTTCATAGTGGGAAACACAGATTTAGGAACCGATTGTTCACCCTCTGTACGTTTAACAATGACATGGCAGTTACAAAATCTCAGATTTAGACTAATCAGACCTAAGGACAGTTTTCCACCGATCTGATGTCCATTACTTGTGTTTCTTGCCCAAATATGTCTGTCACTTCAACTCCGGGAGGAATTTATGTGGGCTCTAATTTGAGGCATTGTAAATCAATTTTTGAGGTTGGTAAATCAAATAAGCTTTTCCTTTGGAGTAGAGGTAGCTATTGGTCTTTCTTTCCTGTGACAGTGCTAATAAGAGACTGTTTTAACACTGCATTTGATGCTTTTGGCAAATGCATAATTATTTAAAAGGTGTTCAATAAGATTGAGGTCAGAGCTCTATAGCAGGCCACTTAAGATTTTTTAACACTTTTTTCTCTACTTATAAATGGCCAAATAAAAGGTCACCAAGTGTCAACTTTGCTGGATCTCTGGTTTAAACTGCTACCTACATACATACAGACCTTCTGTCTATGCACACTTCTTTAAAATCCAGTAGGTCTTCAGATCAGAGATTGTTGATAGTTCCAAAGGCAAGACTAAAGTATTTGCTAAAGTAGTTACACTGAAACTGTGTCAACCACCTTCATTGATTTTAAATCTAAGCTAAATACACATTTGTTTTTGGCATAAACATAATCTCCTGCACTGTTTATTAAATGATGTTATACCTTTATTACTGTACAGCACTTTGGTCAACTTCCAGCTGTTTTAAATTGTGTGTAGTAATAAACTGACACTGGCATTGGCATTATCTGGGTTTAAAAGCTCTCTTCTCTGCTGGATTTATTGTCTAATTAACTAACTTTATATCCGACTTAGGTCCATTTTGCTTCACTGATGCACAGAATTTGATCACTTGAGAAAATGAAAATTTGCTAGCAAGGTTTAAGCCATTTAAGCAGAATGACAGTTTTTATTAGCATGTTAAAAAACCCATTAAATCTTTGCCAACAGAATGTTTTGAATGAATTCTGAATAAAAACATTTCAACATCACTTATGCTTTCTTGAAAAGTAGAAATTTCAAAGGATATTTTTGGCAGAAAAACATTTTTCATCATTTTTTCCTGTTTTTACATCATTCATCAAAAAATAAAAAATGAAAAATAAACAGATATATATCATCCCTTGTCTACCACTAAATAAATAATTCTGGGGGGTTAATAATTGATCCTCTACTAAAGGAAACACTTCTGACAAAATTTCTCCAAGATCAGGTTAAATTTCTCCAAGATCAGGTTAAATCATCTACTGATCCAGACTGAGAAAATGCCAGCCAAGTGTTAAGCCTGAAGCCTGATATGAAAGAGGTGTGTGTGTGTGTGTGTGTGTGTGTGTTGTGAGAGAGAGAGAGAGAGAGAGAGAGAGAGAGAGAGAGAGAGAGAGAGTGAGAGACAGAGATTTTCATAAATTAGATCCAGATGGGGACTGAGAAAGAAAAAAAAAGCAGACACTGTTTTACGCTGGTTTCTATGGTTGTGTTTGCTGTGGCCTAATACTACATTAGGAAAAAAATTCCATTATAAAAATGTGATCCTTCATAAACACATCTGATGAAGATTTCACACAGCTTCAGTTTAGTGGAAAATACTACACAATATTTCTTGCCTGTGCTCCTGTGTCTATAGACAGACAACTGGTTAGTTCTACTTAATGGCTAAAGCAGACAAAAGTAATATAAATTGTCATCATGTCTCTAAGATATTTTTACAAAGTTGAGTAACTGTAACTACGTACCCACTCTTTGCATGTCTGGCATCGGAGTTCGAGCCTTTACCGTGATACAGACCCGGGCTGCCATGCAGGTCACCTCTTTTCCACCTCGTAAACAGTCTTTGTTGAACAAGTTTATCTTTGATGGCTCAAAGTGAGCATCGAGGTGAACACGAACCACGCTGCGAGACCTGCTCAATTAAATCAGAAGCGAGGAGTAAATAGTTTGTTGTCTTTAGAAAGGCTTTATGCTTGTCACATGTGCTTTATAGCACAGTGAAATTATTTCTCCACATATCACAGCAATGTTAGGAAGCTGGGGTCAGAGCACAGGATCAGCCATTATATAGTGCCCCTGAAGCAGAGAGGGCTAAGGGCCTTGCTCAAGGGCCCGAAGAGTGGCAGCTTTGTGATACCAAGGCTTGAACCAATCACTCTCACACACACACACACACACATGCACACACACACACACACACACACACACACACACACACACACACACACACGCTACCGAACAGAGCCCCTATGCAGTGGTATTAGAAGATTCATCTTATGAGTTTCTATGAGCCATGGACTCACCAGAGTAAGACGGCAGCACCGAGAGCACCTACAGACAAATCAGTCAGTCCATCTCCATTCATATCCATCACACAATGTACACTGCGACCGAAGTACTGCAGGCCTGGGGAAATGTCTACAGCAGCGATTCTCTGACATAAAATATATTACAAAGGAGAGAGAGAAAAAAAAAAGCATTTAGAGAATAAGAAATCCATGGCAGTGTGGATTAAAGTGATGTCAATCTATAACAACTTTGTATTCTACCTGCTTATACTTTGGCTGAATCCCATTGTGCCGGCTGTAGAAGAGATAGATTGCACCACCGTGATCATCCTCTAGAGGGGCACCTACCACCAGCTCACCATAACCATCTCCGTTTACATCAGGCATTGAGGACATGGCTGAGCCGAAACGAGAGTTATGAGCCCTATCTGATGGCTCAAGAAAACCTTCCAGGTCAACAGGTCCCTGCAAAGACGGGAAAATGAAAGCAATTAGAGGAAGAATATAGAATATGTTTTGCAGTGTTTGGGGCATCCAGGTAACTCAGTTTTAGAAAAAAGAAATGCTTTTTTACTGCTAACCTGATGGTCTAATCTGTAAATGTAGACTCTGCCTGTTTCCCAGCCTCTGCTGAAGTACATAGGAGCAGCCACCAGAAGCAGATCAGTCAATCCATCCTCATCCTGATCCAGTGGAGTTACCTCACTACCATAATATGAGCCAATCTACACAAACACAGAAACAGTCAACAAATATTAAAACAATAAACTTTTCTTGATCATTTCATCACACATCAAGTCCCCTTTGTAAGATGTTCAGAGACACACAAGACACACAGTCTGACAGCAATTCACCTTCTTATACACACACACACACACACACACACACACACGAGCTGCACATGTTCTATAGCGTCAGCTCCCATCTGGACTAAGGGGCTGAGTCTAGACTTTCACACGATGTCTTTCACTTCTAAATGTGTTCTTCGTTAAAAACCTCAAAAACGCCTCCAAACAACAACGCTATTACCAATCAAATGTCATGATACCACAGTAACCTTGGATACCGAGATCAATGTCCATCTGCAGTAAATGAAGAATGAGCGAGAACATAATTGTTCCGATACACAGTTCTTGCCAGTGTCAGGCCTTAAAGCCTCTGGTTTTGGACTGGCTAAATTTTTTCTGTGCACTGATAACTTTCAGCTTGCTCAGTTTAGGAACTATTCCAAATAAGAAAGAAACAGGCCTGCTTGGTTATCCCAGTGCAATAAATATTCCGAGACACTCCACTATACCAGAGGTAATAAGTAACGAAGTACAAAAACTTTGTTACTGTACTTAAGTAGATTTTTCTGGTGTCACTACTTTACTTCATTATTTATTTTTCAGACAACTTTTTACTTTCTTTAATTTTTTTTTTTACTCAAAAATCTGTATCTTACATTTCCAAAAGGGTCATTACTTTAGTTTTAATCTATTTGGTGACATGATCAATATTTTTTCCACGATCTGGCATAACATTATGACCACCTGCCTAATATTGTGTTGGTCCCTTTTTTAAAACAGTCCTGACCTATCGAGCATTAACAGCAGTAACTTCTTCAGCAATTTAAGCTACAGGAGCTCGTCTGTTGGATCGGAACACACAGGCCACACTTCACTCCCCAAGTGCATCACTGAGCCTTGGCCGCCAATGACCCTGTGGCCGGTTCACCACTGTTCCTTGATTGGACCACTTTTGATAGATACTGACCACTGCAGACTGGGAAACCCCAAAAGAGCTGCAGTTTTGGAGATGCTCTGACAAAGTCATCTAAACATCACAATTTGGAACTTGTGAGATTGTCCATTTTTCCTGCTTCTGACACATCAAATTTGAGGACAAAAATGTTCACTTGCTCCCTGATTAATCCCACCCACTAACAGGTGCCATGATGAAGAGATAATCAGCGTTATTCACTTTACCAGTCATAATTTTATATTATCATAATGTTATGCCTGATTGGTATACATTTACAAATACAGTAAATTCATCAATATAGAATCATAAAAGGTATATTGAAAGAGTAAGTAAAGCTGTGAGCATATTTACCTGCTGTCCTGTTAGAGAGTGTAGTATGGTAAGGTTGCCCGTGTTGGTAAGAGTAAAGATGATCACTTTGCCTGTGTGGTTATAACGAGGAGCTCCTGCCACATACAGCTGGCCATAATGTGCTGACACTATTGAGGACACCACATAACCTAGAGTAGAAGAAATACACACAAAACATTTACCAAAACTGCCTCATTTTCAGAAGGCTAGTTCTCTAATGGCGGAACCATACACTATTTGGACAAAAGTTTGTAGACACCTGATCATAAATTTGGTATGTGCTTTTTTGAACATCCTATTTCCCATTTGCTTTTAAAATACCATTCACTCTTCTGGGACATTTTTCACTAGATCTTGGAGTGGGCTTGTGGATATTTGTGATCATTCAGACACAAGGGTGATCTGAGGTGCAGTCAGTGTTGCATTGCATGACATTCATTTAAGGAAGGGTTGTTGATCTCAGGTTTCCACCCAATCAAATTTCGATATTTAAAGCAACAATTCAAAGTTGTCTCCATTATGGTAGAATGTGATTCCAGAGTTAGGCGCAGGGTAGTTTTTAAATATTGCTCATTTAAAATTCAATATTTTATTTGTACTTTTATTTTAATTTGCATTTATTTTTTCTTATCATCTATGGTCAGTAATGATTTCTAAAGAGTAATAATTTTGATTTATGATCGTTGCCTCAATTCATTTTAGTTAGTGTCTTTTAAACCAATGCATCAATCTGAATCTTTTCAATTACTTTTCTATTAATATTGTTTTAGTTGCATTTAAATGAAGAAAACCTTATATCTAAATGTTTAATTCAATATAGTTTTATTCACAAACATAATGTACTGCATCATACCACATGCACAGTTTCCAGTGGTGGACAGAAACAAAGTAAACATATTTTTTTACTGTATATACAGTAAGTAGATTTTTCATGTAGAAAATGAAGTATTTCCATTTGGGGAGACTTTTACTTTAACTTCACTACATTTCAAAGTTAAATATCGCACTTTTTATTCAAATAAATTTTGCTAAATCAGTCATTCATTTTTATTTATGAGTGGATAAAAATGTTACTGGTCAAGCACACAGCAATCCACCAATTAGGGAAGAGAGCACTCCGTTTTTGAAGTAATTAAAAAGACGGTTTTGGGCTCATAACTTTATTGGATATCAATCAGTGTTTGAATCATCAATATCATTCTATTCATAGATTGGTGTGCTAAGAGTCTTTTCACATAAACTGAGTTGATTAAACAAAGAGTCTTGTGACCAAAATGATAATAGGAACATTATAGCCATAGTACTATAGTACATAATACATAGCCAACAAACCATAGTACTCTGGATACTTTTGTACATTTAAAGGTAAATACTTTTGTACTTTTACTCAAGTGAAAGTTTAAAAGGAACACTTTTACTGTAGTAATATTTTACAGAGTGTATCTCTACTTTCACTCAAGTACATGGTTTATATACTTTATCCACCACTGACAGTTTCTGTCTCTCACCCAGGTAAGCTCCGTGGTTCTTCAGCTCCTCAGGAAACTCTTTAAGGTATGAGGACTTAGGAGGGATCACGTTACCATTCTGTGTCTGTTTGAGGACTGCGCCATTCCACTCATAAGCCCCTACAGCACCTACCAGAACACCATCCTAGACACATGAACACACAACTTTAGGTATTTGTAGAATTGCCGACTTAAGCAGTTTATTCAGTGACCATTTTTCTATTATCAATATTTTTCAGCATAAACAGCAAACATGCATCTATAAAACAGAAATCTTTAATAAATTCTTCCTGCAGCAGGATTTTGATTTAATGATCTATATGCAATTTTTGTATAAACTAATGAGAATGTGAAAGCTAATACTGTACATACTTAATACATACTACCATACTCAAAAAAAAGTGTAGTACTGAGTCTAGACTGGAATAAAATCCTCTGGCTGTTCTCTCTTACATAACCTATTTGTAATGGCAAAATATTTTGCCCTTATAAAAGAAAAAGCAGATACCCATCAAAAAGAAAATACAGATGGTCCCAGAGTTACGATGGTTCGACTTGCGATTTTTCGATCTTACGATGACGATAGCGATACGACAAAATCAGAAAAATATTAACATTTTGTGCAACAGACAGCAGCGTACAATGTACGATACATGGATGCGAAGCTGGGATGAGCGAATCTCCTGCCCTGTGAGATGCCCCACTCTCGCTAGCGGTCGACGGAGTAAAATTGTCTCGGTGTGTATTGTTTCAAACAGTTTCAAACAGGTGGTGTGGTGAAAAAAAAAAAGAAGAGAAAAGCCATCAGTTTAGAGCAGAAAATAAAAATTATAAATCAGCATGAAGCAGGAAAGGCCGTCACAGTCAGAGTACAATCTTCTGTAGTTTAGAGTAATATACAACTTCTTTCAATTCTGTAATGGCTTTAACAGTTATCTAACTGGTATTCTGCATGTGAAAGAAGTTATACAGATTTTAGAAAATGGAGCAGGTGTGCTGATATTGACTCACTGTGGCAAGAAAAATGTGCATGCAATTTTTCTTGCCACAGTGAGTCAATATCAGCACACATAAACGAATACACAGGTTTTTTCTTAAATATAAGGAAATATTAGAAATAGAAATAGAAGGCAATAAAAAACAGAGAGTACTCTTTCAAGTAAGTATATTATAGAGAAGAATAACACAGCCAACCTATTGTATCATATTTGGGGCCATGTGTGTTTGTGCTCTTGCCAGAAAGTCATCACCGTATTACCCTCAGTAGCCTAGCGCTTAACCCGAACTTAACTCTGTTACAAAATGGTTTTTCCACTGCTAGATGAATTCCTTAATGAAATAATTTTGGCTCAAGTTCACAGGTAAATTAAAAACTGCACTGACACTAGAGTCAGTGCTGCAGCTGTCAAGAAATAAAGGAGAACCGTGCAAAAGCTCCCAGCTCACACAGCAGCCAACTATTCTTTCATAGATCGTCGACGTGGACAGTTTGACTGACTGCCACGGCACATTTGCACAGTAAACTCCCTCAGCAATATTAGTTCTATGATACGGGCTCAGATTCTATGATCTCAGAACCTGTTATGTTTCTATAATGATTTATTCGTTTCTATTTTGTATCTGGGATACAACTGGGGAAAGAAAAGGTTTATATGGATTTTTAAAACAGAAACAGCACAGTATATTTTATAAGCAAAAGGTAATGTATTTAAGACTGATTCTCTCAGAATAAAATAAGAACTGTTGATGAAAAGGTCATAGGCAAAGAATATTTAAACTTTTTTTTGGCTTCTCCCGTTAGGGGTCTCCACAGCGGACCATCCGCATGTTTGATTTGGCGCATGTTTTTACGCCGGATGCCCTTCCTAACGCAACCCTCCCCATTTATCCGGGCTTGGAACCGGCACTACGGTTTGTGCAACCCTAATGGCTGGGGTTGGTTCCCTGACCGGGGACAGGCAAACAATATTTAATCAGACATAATCATAGTCAAGGCAAGTCAAGTCAAGTTTATTTGTATAGCGCTTTTCACAACAGACATTGTCTCAAAGCAGCTTTACACATATCAACAGTGATGGCGAATGGTGTGAATTTGTCCCTGATGAGCAAGCCGTGGCGACTGTGGCAAGGAAAAACTCCCTTAGATGTTATGAGGAAGAAACCAGTCTGTAATCACAGTCTGTCACTAAACGGTCCCAATAAGACCTGAAAACAAAATCAAAAGTCTCTCTATTACTCGTTTTCAAAATAGGAAAACCTTTAAACCTGATTCTATGTTTGATCTTAAGCTTTTAATTCCATCCTCAAAATACTTGTACAGATTCATGAAATTCCATGATCTTCTGCACCTCAGGAGGACCATGTCTTTTTTCCAGTGAATAAGTCTGAACCAAAGACCACCCTCAGCCAAACAGCAAACGAAAGGAAAATATCCCTGAAAAATGGTTTCTGAAAAAGTGAAAAATGATATGTGAAGTGGAAAATTACTTTTATTCAGAGGGGACTAGGTCTGCAAATGTGATCGTTTAGTGTCTCACAGACTGGAGTGTTTGGCATTAAAGGTAAACAGGAGAGATTTAATATTCCACGTTTGTGCCATTAAGCCAGGCTAGTAAACCAAAATCTCAAATTACAATGATCTTTTATTTGTACTAAATTTTGATTGAGAATGCCAATATTTATAATAAAATATATGAAGGCTACATTGTTATGTAACATTTCATACAGTAGGTCACAAGCCAATAAAACAAAACCCATTTATTCTTTTAGATTCAAATGTATAATTACGAGCAGAAAAGCCAACAACAATGTGTTTTGTTTTCATGTCCCTTATTGAAGGAGCCTGACTTCAACAAAACCATATGTGGACTGCTTTTCCTTTAAAAGTGAGAGTGAGAGGGGAAAAAAATCTTTCCATTACATTATCTTCACTCTTAAACTGCCACTGTTCAGAGTAGCAACAGAAATCCAACAGTGTGAGGTATTGTATGACCTTGTGTTATTTTTCCCAGGAAAGTGCTTTTGTCTGCACTGAGGAGAGTCTCCATAAAGCAACTTCAAATTAGACCAAGAATTGGACAGAAAGTTTCTTCATGCAGCCTTTTCAATTTCAAATTAATATCGACATGTTAAATATACATTAAAAAAGGTATTTTGTCTTATTTGAAAAAAAAAGCAGTGATACTATATACAGTACTTTATACTAATTTAATATATTCTATTATTTGCACTCTAGAATATTTTTTATTGTCATTATACTTATACAATGTTGTGTATGTACAATACAATAAAATTAACATGCTCATATATTGAAAATCAATATATAAATAAATAACTTGGAAGCAAAAAAACTGAATTCAACTAGTACATTTACAGAATTCGGCAGGTGCCCTTATCCAGAGCGACTTACAATTTATCTCATTCATGAAATTGAGCAGCTATGGTAAAAGGACCTTTTTCAGGTCCCTGAAATGGCAGCTTGTTGTGGTTGGGTTTCAGATTCATGACCTATGGATCCAAAGTCCAATGCCTTAACTATAGCTATAACTTAGCTATAACCTTCTACACACATACAGCTAGTATCCCAATGACTTTGCCACTTAGCCTCCCACTGCCATATACTAATTACATATGATCGTAAGTTATAACATTAAATTAAGCTAGACCCTATTTATTATGGCACTTTTCTTGCTTTCAGCTCAGGCGACAAATCTTTCCCCTAAGTTAATTTTGCACTTCATTTACATACACTGTTGTGTCCCTGATTCAGAAATATTATTTGTGACAATTCAAAACTATCAGAGTGAAAACAATCTATGTTATTAATTAGTCAGTCATATATGATTTCCTTTAAAGCAGAGCTGATGATCCAGGAACAAACTTACCTCCACGATGTGTGAGGAAAAACCTGCCTGGGACATCTGTAGTCCAAAGGTAGTTCCATTTTGACTTGTGCCTATGGAGTCATGGTAGATTTTTATGATGCTAGTCTAATTCATAAACTGCCGATACATACAGTAGAAATACATAGCACAAAAGTATTCATTGTAAACATTCTACGCCTTCATATCAGACAAAGTATTTATATAAACATCACAAAATTTTTGATAGTGATTGAACTAAACGTTACCCTCCAGGCTGAAGATCTTCTCCCCCAAGGCATCCACAATGTCCTTCAGAGCAGATTCATCTGTCACACTGAAGAAATGTTCTTCGGGGTCAGTGGCAATGAATTTGATCTCTTTCAAGAACGCTTCGGGGTTGATCCCACGGCGGTTGTAGTAGCCAAGCACCTGAGGACACCATCATGGAACTTGATCCTCATCCACAGCCTCAGGAAATACCATTGTAACCAAGATATATCAGATAAAACCCGTTAACTACAGAGTAAATTTAGTTCTGCAAGATTACCTTTATGCTGTAGGAGTGATTATACTGTGCAGACTGTATCTAAACAGTCTGTGATCACCATCATTAGCCTTAAAGAATATAATTTGAGCACAGATCATTGAAATCCAATGATTCTGATAAAACTACCGAAGAGAATATTTCAGGCAAAGAAGACATGCACTGGACCAGTGCTAAAGGTGAGGTAACTGAAGACACGTGAATTAATAATAAAGGTGGTGATTCTTCTTCTTGTGTTTCTGTGAAGCTAAGTTCAGAGAACTTTCTGCAGACAGACAAGACATAATATTAAGAAATTCTGAAGCCTCTAAATCTAGTGACTACTGCTTCAAAAGCCAGAGATCCAAGTGCCAATTGTGGTTAAGCTTTGGGATGTAAGATTTAGGAATTTTGGCCTATTTACAATAGAAAAGAATTACTGCAAGCTACTAACAGAAGAACATTTTAAAATGTGGCTTGGCTCTGTCTTTTGTCCTCGTGTAGATGAATCTTACAGCCATGAGTGCCCCTTTAACAAGAATTCATAGCACTAAGTAAGATACTTGTATGTTTTGGGAGGCAGTACAAATACTCATAACTCTGAGGATAACAAAACTGTCTGCTACAATTGTAATAACAGAATAACCTATAGTTACCATATCACATTTACTGAGTATGTGTAAAAGAGCAAACCCCCTTATGTTCAGCAATAGCGGGTTGTATAGCTATTATCAATCAGATAGCACTTGCTGAAACATTAGCCTTCTCTGTGCATTGGCAAGTAGCTATTTATTCGGATACTGTTACCTCTTTAGCTAAAATACGTTTGCAATGAGAAACCAATGCTCACTATTTTCTCACAAAAGCAGAGAAATGCCTTTCTTCTTCAGCAAGAAAGAAACCTCCAATACAATCAACATTCCTTATCGGGTAAATGAACTTACAATCTCTTGCTGATACACGTTCTTTTTTTGATTAACTGCCTGTCACCACAGGCTTCTTTAATAAAGTTGAGGTGTGGGCAGTGCTCGAATTGAGTCTTATGGGAGTCACCAGTTGTTGTGTAATTCATATAGTTTTTATTAAAATAATCTTGGGGACCCCCTAAGTCTATTTTTTACTTGTCATGGGGGGGGTCCGCAATGCCTTATGGGGGGTTCCGGATTCCCCAGCCACCCTCAATTCGAGCACTGGGTGTGGGGATGTATGTTAGCTGGTGTACCACATTTACAATGAATTTCCCACTGTAAGCCGGTGTGGAATATGTACTGAAATCATATGTTTGAGAAGTTCTGTATAAGCTTTGCTCCCATTTATATTCACAAGATCACTAGAAGAGATTTTTTCCAGAAGAGTAAGCTGACCATGTGTGTCTATGTAGACATTAACAATGCAATGCTGAAGCCTAGTTAAAAAAGAATGAATTGCTTGAAATGTTATCTGAGAGGCACACTGCCACACTGGTGCCTGAACATGGGAGCTACTTTAAAACAATGTAATGTAGACATGCATCACAGCCCTTTGTTCAAATCATCCAGTCCTTGACCACAATGCAGAAAAAGCAACAACAGGCTTAAATTCACTGAAGTATTCTGATAGCATTTCTGGGACCCAGAAAATATAACCAAATAAACGATGCCAGAGCATGTGGAAGCCAAAATTCCAGTGGACACTTCAGAGTCTGTCCTATGAGTTTGAGGCTATCCAGTTTGCTTGGGAACACACATCCAAATAAGCTGACATTGGGGAACAGGCACAATGTTGTCTTGACAGTGAAAATACTAGCCAGTCCTATAAGAAGGATCTGGCATTCTGTTAATTTGATCACCTGGTATTTGTGTAAGGAAACACTTGTGTAAGGAAACAGCACTAGGAGCTGGAGTTGGATCTGGGTGCAGGTCTTTTAGGGCTGCACAGAACCAATGAAATTTGGGGGTAGACTGCATTAAATGCTCAAAAAAGTAGAATTCCAAATGCTGATGAGTACTCAAGAAGGTAAACATAAGTCCTAGGTAGATTTAGGCAGACACAGACCATGAAATTCGATGAAGTACTGTAAAGGTTTTTTTCCGGTGTAGGTAAGATGTGATCAAAATGACATTTCCTTGTCGAGCTCACAGTGGGCGTTCTTTTGTAACACTCATAGCATGATACTTTACACGTTTTCACCAGTTTGCTGTGATCAGTGGCAAAAAATGTTCAAGGTAGTAGCACTTGCCTTTCTCCTTTCTGTTAAGGCCAAACAGAGCCACTCATATAAAGAACAATTACATGTCACTATTACATTTTTACTCAGATCACCTTTACAAGAGCTGGGACAACATGACAGTACCACAAAATAAATAATAAAAAAACCTCTTTCTATGCTGTAGGTTTTAAGCATTATTGAGTAAATAAAACGTTGCCAAAGTGTTTGTACCTACATTAATCCCATGGCTTTAGCAAGTTATGCATTGCAATAAATAGTCTACAGGCAAACTACGATAAAATACAAAATTCTTTTTGAAGAGAATTTAAAATATTAAATTTGAAATATCAAGGAATTAACAAAAAAGATGGTTTCGATCAGCTAGCAAAACATTATTGTGAACTCCCCTTGTTTGCACATTGATCATGTAATCTTAGCTTGTAAACAAGGACACCTGATGTGAAATTTATATTCATTGAGTAGCAAATACATGGTTAAGGAAAACAGACTCACAGCGATTCCATACAGCGTGATGTTGTCTTTCTCACTCTCTTCAACTGCTTTTGTCAGGTCTGGGCTATCATGCGATTCTCCATCAGTTATCACAATCATCACTTTCCTGGCATCTGGACGTCCCCCTCGCTTAAATGCTTGGGAACTTCAATTGACATTAGAAAATAATTTATTCCACAGTAATTAACAAAAATACAATTAATATTAATTGTAATTTGTAAATTTTTTTAAACCAGACTCTGAATAGTGAAATCATAGCTAAAACAGACCATGGCAACATGACTGTATACAAAACATGTCTAATAGTTTCAATATGAAAGGAGACATAAAAGTCCCCAAAACAAAACAACATGGCCTGCATTTGGTATACCGTGCAGTACTGATCCCGAGTGCTGTACGAGTCTCCTCTCCTCCACGTTGGATAATATTCTGGGCTGCACTCACCACTTCCTCAACTGTTTGGAAGTCATTCAGATAGAACTCATGAACCACTCTCTCTCCATACTGCACCACTCCAACCTGTGGAAAGCAGAAAAGCAGAATATAAAATATCAAGAGCCATGGACTTCTGAGTGTCAATGAAAAGTACATGATTAAGAAATCCATGTTAATGGGTTAAATCATGACCCATTTAAAGAAAAAGTTAAATTTCATATTATATACCTAATCTTAAGTAATGATCAGCTTGACTGGTAATTTAAATTAAATTGGTATATTTGTAAATCGGTTAATCAAAAGCAATTATTTAACAAAGTTCATTTTTCTAGTGCATTTCAACAATAGACACTGTTGCAAAGCAGAAATCTGGATGTAGATTTAGATCCCAAATGAGCAAGCCAAGTTCCACAGTGGCAAGGAAAGACTCCTGGAGACCACACAAAACCTTGAGAGGAAGCAGACTCAAAAGGGAACCCATCTTCGGGTGACACCCGACAGTTTGATAATAAATCACAGTACACAGTTGTAGAAGAGTAATGACAAAAACCCAAAGCTCTGGACTGCGAATGATTTAAGCTTATCAAATACTAGTTCAAAATTCTTTATAACAGGCCTGCCCAAGATAAATGACAATTTTAATAGAAAGTCTTTTGTGAGTGCGAGGATTAAAAATAAAATCACTAAGGTTGCCATGAATATCCAAAATGTTATTGTATATGTTTAAATAATGAGCCTAACATTTCAAAAATGTTGGATTACTTTCATACAATAAATATCCTGAGAAGGTCTGTGGAATGTTTGTCTGTCTGCTGTGTTTTTTAGTAGTCCTTTGTAAAATCCATTTTCTTTAAAAAAAATATTGTGTTAATTGTAGCAATGTAACTGGACTTCAAAAGTTCTCAAATGTTTTAGGCATATGCAATGTTTTAAATGGTATGGTGCAGCATATCAATACTTAATCATGCTCATACTCAATACTTATCAATACTTAATTCTAAATCATAAATACATGATGTAGTGTGATATATGATATCGTAGCAGTCAATAACAATAAGAACAACAATATACATATGCTGGATTAAAGAACACATTATACCAAAGATGACCAAGCTAGGGCCCATGGGTGACCTTTGATTTGGGCCGCCATGCCGCTTACAAAAAGAGGAAAAATTTAAACAAAAAAACCTTTTTGGAGAATTTAAATAAGGACTAGCATCATGTCTCTCATTATAGGTCACTGAATATTTTTATTAGGCAATAAACTCTACTGTAAAATAAATTAGATTGCTTCTCAATGCACTATAAGTTTCACTGATTTAGAACTTTAAAAATAAAACTGCATTAGTTAAGCAGATTACAGAGTCATGGTTATTGATGTATCTTTAAATATTGAATCATAAATTCAAGGAACTATGGCAACTTTTATTTGGTTTGCTTGGTATAACGCAACATTTATTTTCAGTCTATAGCCCTCAATCAAGTTTGATTATAGTCCCATCATAGTTTAGGCATATATAATACAAATAATATTGCATGCATTATACACATAATATATGCCATACAGTGCATTTTCATTCCAGATATCCAAATTCCAACCTGTACCAATTCAGGTTATATTCAGTTTAAAACATGACTATGACTAACATACCTGAATCTGTCCTGGACCAATAGAGAACTTTTTGAGGACATTGATTAGGAAGTCCTGCACCTCAAACCAGGGGTATATGGAGTTTGAGCCATCCAGCACTATGACTATATCCATATATGTTTCACATCCTGATAGAAAAAATGCATATTGTTAAGTGCATTTGGTCAATTTAATTTTTAACAAAATTTCTAATCTAAACTAATGGTCATACAACATTCTAAAGGAAATGAGGAATGAACACAATCTTACTTTGAAAGGCAGGTGCAATGCTGTGTGAGAAGTTAAAATTGCTGTCAACACTGGAGCAGATTCCTGTACTGTATAAGGATGAACCGCATTCGTATGACCATAACGGACCGCAAGCCTGGAGTACAAAACATCTTATAACATTATTCCCAGTCCAAATTGTTATAAGATTCAGAGCTACATGCAGGTGGAAGTGTAACTTTATTGTGTTATACTGGTTTACATTTTTCCAATTTGTGGCTAGCTGCTATTTTTGTGACCAGAAATGAACTTGCCATACTGATGTGAACAAAGTGGCAAAACATTGGGTGTGACATCCCAACTTTGTCAGCACAGTGGGATTTTCCAACAAATTTGTTTCAGCTTTCCTTTCTTTTAGCAAACAGTAACGTAATACAATTTATTAATATATTTGGTACATAAACAAGGGCACACCTTGCATTTAAGCATGTCACCTAGCTTTTTAAAAGAATGGAGTCGATTATTACTGGATAGCACACACAAACATCACAGCAATGTATTTTAGGTTATACTTTACAATACAGATAATAAACAGGTGTATTTTATTGTGCCTTTGTGCATTCCATTAGGAGGATCATTCAGCACCATTCAATGCTTTTTGTAATGTATTTCGAATAGTGCACTCTTAATTCTTTCTCATAAAGCAAGTTACATTTAGCTTAACCTAAAATGTTACTTAATGCATTAATTAACAAACAGGTACTAACATGTAATTAAGGTAGCCATTGGTCACACATGAATTCATGTGACTCATGGTGTAGTTAAGGTTAGTTTATGATTAGTATATGCCTTAACTCATCATTAGTTCATAATAAAGTAACATTTAGTTTACATATTAGTTGATGCTTATTTATGTAGTGTTATTGTAAAGTTTTACTGTATTTTATTACAACCCATTTTACAACTATGTAGATTTTTTGTACAAAGCTGCCAGTACTGGTGGTCACAAAAATAACAAGCATACATGTCTAATCTGCTACACTTACAGGCTCCATTCCTGTAATTTTGCTACCAGCTTTTATGCTTGCATTATAATCGTTTAACCAGAGCTTATAAATAGCATTATTATAATACCTACCACAAAACTGTTATCCTTTGGATTAGAGGTTAGGGACATCCCAAGTCTCATTTTATCCTTGTGTTCAAATACATTTTTTAGGGTTGTTCCTCCTTTAAGGATAAAAAAAAAAAATGATAATATTAATCTCAGGAAAGTTTTATTTTGCAGAAAAGTATTTCACCAGGAATCCAGAGAATACCTAAGTTGAGGCGTGAACAACTTGTCTCACTCGAGCTACCCAGTGGGCACTTGTACACATCACCGGTCTCATTTTCACCATTCTTCTCAAATGGTGCTCCCACAAGGAGCCTATAAGAAGACAAGACAAAACACATATGCCATGACTAAGACTTACTCACTAGCTTTCTTTACAATAAAAAACATTACTCAGTTTATAATCATATTACAGAAGAATTTATCCCGAGGATGTAATCTGTGATTCAGACATTGTGCAAAATGCAATAGTTTATATAAAGTAGATGCAAAGTTTTATTCACTCTTGATATTGTTAATTTATTGGCAAATTATAATAAACCTTGCCTGAATTCTCTTAACTTTGCTCTTTACTTATCTTTACTACATTTCCTGAAATTAAAAAGTCATACAGTTTAGGTCATTTGAATAGCTGCAGATCGTATGAGACAGAGTGATGAGTACTGCCTCATTGTATAGGAGCAACTTCAGTACTTGCATTTTAAGAATAAGTCTTATGAAACTAATGATTTCCAGTAGCCTTGTGCCAAATAATAACACATGGTAGACAAAAACAATATTAAAAACTGAATTTCTTGGCACCAATCAGCAGAGCCTCATTTCGTGGAAAATGTATCCCTGCTCATAACTTCTTTATCCCTGAATCATAGGAAACCAAAAACGTCACAATCACAATACCATATGTGGTCATAGAATGTGGATTACTGAACTACACAGATTTTTTTCTAGACCAGGACATACTACAGAATTCCTGAATCTGGCGTGCTGCTATGGATTCACGCGCATTCCTGAAGCATCACATGCCAGGAGGTTTGCGTTCTGCCACTGTGTTAAGTTAAACTATGATGAGATGCACAGTGGGACTCTTGAGGGAAAAATACAAACCACAACACATACTTTCCAGAAGCCACTATTGCTACATGAACTGAGCAGGCAGGTTGGTAGACAAGTGCAAATACTTTCCACTTATTTACCTGCAAACATCAAAGGACAAAACATTTTGTATTCCTGAAGGAATGCAAGTTAACCATCAGGACTGAGAAACCTCAAGCACGAAAACAGGAAGAAGGTTGCCAGCTGGAGTTGAACTGGTGTTACCTTAATTGAGTTACACATTAAGTGTTGTCTGCAGAGTTTTATGATACACATGTGGAGCTGACTCAAAGATAATAGTTTTAAACGATAATCAGTGGCAACAACACAATGGACAACTAAGAGCACTTTAAGCACTTTATTTGAAGGAAACTATTAAAACAAATGAGATTTTGCAGAAAAACCTGAAAAATTGGCTTGCAAAGGATGAAAACAAACAAACAAACACACATACAATTCAATACCATGTGCCCAAATATTAACTTATACCTTTTGTGGAATCATTATGCAGATAAATTACATACATTCAATTCATATTTAGTGTTTGTCACAAAGATGGGCTCAACGAAGCCATGATTTTTAGCATCATCAAATTATTAGCGTTTTAAAACATGAATCATTTGTGAGACTTGGTTTGACAATTTGATTTTGGATCCGGATTCAAGTAAAATTGATGGTTCCAAACAAACACCATGTGGAAACTCAATTTTGCATTCGTTCACCTGAGACTGATTGAGCTGATTCTCCTATTCTGGCAATAAATATTTGTGTAATATAAGTGTCCTGAACTTTTATTGTTTATTTCACCTTACCTGGACTGTGTGACTCAGTTTATTGATGTGAAATGCTCTGAATGAAATCAGGCATGTATTGTGATTGTTTGCTCAGAGGTCTCTGGCAAAGGCCGAACCCAGACTGCCTGCCAGGAGACAGCATTTGGGACTAAATTCAAATCACATAAACTGCTCTGAAAAAATATGACAGGGATGTGTGCTTAACTGTATTATGCGTTACTAGAGTTTTTCGAAGAAATTTGCCATAAATAAAACATCCTCGAATAATATGTAATATTCTGAGAAAATTATATATAAAAAAAAAATTTATTTTTAACGTAAAATAACATTTTGATGCTGAAAAGTCTCAACAAGTCACATGCTGAAACTTTTCATTTTTCTTAACAAATCAAAAAACAGTTTTACCTTGTTTACCTTAAAAATGTCATGCTAGTACTACAAATGTACTTTCTACGTATTTCACAGAAACCCGAAATATCTATTAGGAATCTTCACAAATATTTTGTCTAGCACAAACAAAAACGTTCTCAAAACTTAAAAGATTTTCTGGGAAGTACCACATAATTTTGCTAGACATATTACTCGGTGAAAAAATGTCATACCATTTCTGACCAAGTGCCTCGTGTTGCTGCACTGTGTAGCCAAACTGTGTATCTTTGGGTCCTTGGATGATCTGGGCATTCTTTGTGTCAATACTGAAACAGTTTTTCCTCCCTTAAAAAATAAAAAAATATAATAAAAAGGCACACATTCACACTTCCTCAGTATAATGACTCAGATAAGAAACATTTCCTTCAATTTTCATCCTTGAACTAGAAGTCAGGCATATATACACAGCTGTATACAGTGAATGAAGTGAATAACACTGAATATCTGTTCATTATGGCACCTGTTAGTGGGTGGGATAAATTAGGCAACAAGTAAACATTTTGTCCTCAAAGTTCATGTGTTAGAAGCAGGAAATATTTGCATGCGTAAGGATTTGAGTGAGTTTGACAAGGGCCAAATTCTGATTGTTTGACGACCGGGTCAGAGCATCTCCAAAACTGCAGCTCTTGTGGGGTGTTACTGGTCTGCAGTGGTCAGTATCTATCAAAAGTAGTCCAATGAAGGAACAGTGGTGAACCAAAGACAGGGTCATGGGCGCCAAGGCTCACTGATGCACGTGAGGAGCAAATGCTGGCCCATGTGGTCTGATAGAAGAAGTCAATTCTTGTAATGCTCGACGGGTCATTATTGTTTTGGAAGCAAAAGTGGGACCAACAAAATATTATGCAGGTGGTCATAATGTGTATTTTATGCCTGATCGGGGTATATACCTGACAGGTTAAGATATAATATATAGGCTAAACAAAAGCAAGTATAAAAATAAACTACAAATAGATTTGGTCTTTCATATCCAAATATCCCTTGTCCTCTTACCCAGTATCTGATTCAGTGATTTAAAGGCATCAGTTTATCTGCAGAGGTCAGTGAATCAGTGAAATGAATACAGGAAGACTTCTTTACTAGTGCCAAGTGAGACTGAAATACCATATCACGCTAATTATTTCAATCTGCTTTATATATTTCATTTCCCCAGAAGGAAGCTGTGAAACCTGAAAATAGATGGAACCGGCTTATTCTCTGACCAAACATAAGGTAAACCGGTCAAGATGATTCTTCATCTGGTTTCATGCTGTCTTCTTTCACTCTCTGTTTCCATTTCTTTCTTCTTTTGTCTTCATTAGCTTCAAATGTTCTCTGGGTCTCCATATGTCTCTTTTAAGGAGTATTAAACCAGTGTGCTTCGATCTTAAACCAATCTTGGGAATTGTTCTTAGGCACTTGTTGAGTATGATGAACTCATACATGCAATGTCTGATTATTAAAACTCTAGAATTGTTTACCCACCCAGTGCACCTGTTCTTTACTATGTATCCCATCAGTTAGTGCAGTTAGGTATCAGTTAGGTATGTATAAGATGTATAAAACAAAGATGCATAGTTAGGTTTTGGTTAAATTTTGGTAATACTAAATAAATTGCAAAATAAGAAATGTAGGTGTTCATTATCTTTTGAGGTGCAGTGTAAACATGCCACTAAGTGACAAGGAAGGAGTTAAAACTGTCACCCAGTAGCAAAGTTGTCATTTAACCTCTTGACAGCACTAGACAGATTTCTTCCTACAAGCGGTTTACTTCAATAGATCCCATATTTAAAATCCCCATACTGCATTTCATATTACCATATGACCACATCATCCCCATCTCACATGCATATTGGTTTGATTAAATCTACATCATAACACATTTTCCCTTCCTACAGCTACATATGTACTCTGTCTTACCTGGGAGCAGGAAGCAGATGGACAGAAGTATGATGGAATAATGCTCCATAAGTGCAGTCGTGCAAAGGTGAGTGTGAGTACGTGCACGCATGTGTGTGCTGGTTCACAAAACTTTCTGTGATTGGTTTGCTAGACACAACTACTCTGCTGCAGCAGGACTAAATGTGAGGAGGAGTGGCTGACATCAGCAAGGAGGTGCACTGAAACTGCACACTCTAGAATGACAACGAGGCACACACACATTACAATACACATGCCATCAATGTGAGAAAGACAGACAAAGAGAGAGAGAGAGAGAGAGAGAGAGAGAGAGAGAGAGAGAGAGTCATTTAAAGTTTCTCCTTGAAGTGTAGGATGAGGACATGGACACATGCCATGTTAATTTAAGAGATATCTATGAAACATTGTTTTTTTTCCACTGTTTAAAAATTGCTGCAGACAAAAATCCATTTTTCAGTGACAAACAAGGAAACCTTTGCTGCTCAAGCACTTTATGCTAACCAGTCTACTGCCCTAGGCTTTGCAGGTAGGTTACAGTAAACGCACTGGCTACAATCCAGGAACGCTTTACACATCCACTTGGTGCTGCTAAGGGTGGTTCTACATGAACAGCCAAAAGATCCATGAGGTTACTGTGGAGGGTTAAACTCAAGAACCATGAAAATGAATTTGGACTGTAATTAATAGAAACATTCTGCTACAATGCTGCAAATTAGGGCTGCAATTGCTACTAAATGTATCCATCAGTAAACAGATAATAGCATCAACAATGATAGAACTATAATGAATGGACATTCGGTGTCAACCAGATGTTGAGGAGTTTCCTTTTAACTCTGGATCCTTACAAAAGGTTCTTCCTCATTCCATCTTAGGGAGTTTTCTGAGCCATTGTCAACTCTGGTTTACTAATTAGAGACTAACTTATAGGGACTAATATTGCATTTGATAAAACTTAGCATTATAGTTCAGAAGTTATTATTTTTATGTTGTTGTTTTTTTTTATCTGTGCAAATGAACTTAATTCTCAACTGCGGTGATTCATCAAAACAGCCCATTAGACTGAGAATGCCTGCTGAAAATTATACTGGAAAACAAAGGAATGTCCTGGAAGCAGGAGGCAAGTCAGTAGCTGTAACCACACCAAACACACTGACCTTATTGGTATATTTCACAGCTGTGACTCAGAATTTTGAAAAGTGCTTCCAGACTTACCTTGGCTATCACAGGAGGGTTGACTTAATATCAAAGAAAGGCCACTTAACTGGCACTGGAGCTAAAGAAGTCTATAAGACCATGTGTAGGAAGCATCTTAGACAAAGTACAGCATTTAAATGATATTATTTTGTAACCTACAGCTTAGATATGAATCAAATATAGACAAATCGTCTCTTTCAGGGAAGACCTTTCATTTTCTAACAAGACAATGCCAATTACAACATAATGGCTGCGTAGAAGAATTATCCGGGTACTGAAATGGCCAGCCTGCAGTCCAGATCTTTCACCCATAGAAAACATTTGGTGCATCATAAAGAGGAATGCAACAAAGAAGACCTAAGACAGTTGAGCAACTAGAAGCTTGTATTAGACAAGAATGGGACAACATTTCTATTCCTAAACTTAAGCAACTTGTCGCCTCAGTCTCCAGACATTTGCAGACTGTTATAAAAAGAAGAGGGGATGCCACACAGTGGTAAACATGACCTTGTCCCAACTTTTTCCGAGATGTGTTGATGCCATGAAATTTGAAATCAACTAATTTTTCCCTTAAAATAATCAATTTTCTCAGTTTAAACATTTAATACGTCATCTATGATGTATTCTAAATAAAATATTGAAATTTGAAACTTCCCCATTATTGCATTCTGTTTTTATACTCAATTTGTACAGTGTCCCAACTTTTTTTGGAATCGAGTTTGTACTACAAAATTGTGGTCACAATATAAATAGATATACTGCATATAAACTATATGAACAAAAGTTTATGGAAAACTGAAATAGGTATGTGCTTTTTAAACATACAATTCCACATTAAGTCCCCATTTGTTGTTGTTAAAATAACCTCCACTCTTATTGGAAGATATTCTACTAGATTTTGGAGAGTGCTTGTGAAGATTTATGCTCATCCTGCCACAAGGGTGTTAGTAAAAACAGCTACTGATGTAGGGTGAGGAGGCCTGGGGTGCAGTCAACATTCCAACTCATCCCAAAGCTGTCCAATAGGGTTTGAATAAGAGCTTGATAGCAGGTCACTCAATCTTCTTAAATCATATCTTCATGGATCTGGCTTTGTGCACAGGGACATTGTTATGCTGGAACAGGTTTGAGTCTCCTAGATCAAGTAAAGGGAAATTGTTATGCTATTACATTTAAAGACATCCTATGAAATTGTATACCTCCAATTTTGTAGAATGGCCGGATAAGTCAGGTGAATACATTTGCCCAAATAGTAGATTTATACAAAGTAACAGATTTTATGTATTCACATATGGGTGTGTGTATGTTGGTGGTGTAGATAAGTTGCATTGGGTGAAATTTATGATACAAATGTCCATAACCCAACATGAAAATTACAATAAATAAGGCACACCACAGTGGTATCAATAAGCCAGACACCAGTTGCTCCCTGAGAATAAAAAAAAAAAAACCACTAAAGCCAATCAGATGTCCAGCTGGTCTGGCCTGCAGTTAGACTCTCCATGCCAAATCTGAAAGTTTTTTGATGCTAGCAGATTTAGAGTCACGAGTGATTGCCAGCACATGTCAGTGCTCTCTTCATGAAAACCGAATTTGTCAACTGACCTCACTGAAGTACTTCAGAACCAGATCACATGTGCATATGAAATTTGGTGACATAATGCAATCATAAACATATTTTTAGCACTAAGTTGGAATTAGTTTTATTTGTATTCTTTCTGGAAAGATCATTAAAAGGCTTTTCAATGCAGTGTTACAGCCGTTTGGTTTATTGGCTGTTATATAGTGTATTCTTCCATTTTGACAACTTTAAAACTGCAGTCACCATTAACTAGTACTGCATCAATTTGAATCCATCTCATTATAAAGCCAACACAGCAAAAATTCTTGATGATCGTGTAATAGTAAAAAGCTGTGGGAAATCAGACAGCAAAAATAGACAGACAGCTCACACACAGGCCATCTGGGCAAACTTACATTGGCACACACACACACACAGAGAGAGTCAAAGAGAAAAAGCGAGAGAGAGAGAGAGAGAGAGAGAGAGAGAGAGAGAGAGAGAGAGAGAGAGAGAGTTCCCGCTGAAGCATGCACTGATGAGTTCATGAGGAACAAACACACAATGAGATTTTTCTTTTAATTCAAAAAGAGAAACGACATAAACAGCATATAATCTAAATGACGTCATGTCATATAAATGCTTTAATTGTTTAATGGGTTTCTTATATTTTCTTTTCTTTTGGTAAAAATATATAAAATTAACTGGGTTGTTTTTCTGAGTATGTCTAGTTAGAACCATGGTTTACAGTCTCAGAGCTATTTCCTATTTGTTTCTGCTTTGGTTTCATAACTGAGTGCTTATGTGCTTATGTGTTTTATGCGATTCTTGGTAACTTTGGTCTTACCAAAAGTCCACTAAAGGCAGTAGATCATTCTCACATTTAGCTCCTAAACTTTAGAATAGTCTTCCTGACAGTGTTCAGGGCTCAGACACACTCTCCCAGTTTAAGTGCAGATAAAAAAAACGTATCTTTTTAGCAAAGTCTACACATAACAAACATCACATCACATAACCTTGTGCTCCAGTACATCTGATCAAATGCACATTATCAACTTAATATCATGAACAGCAGCTACGCTAATTTCTCTCCACTGCTGCTCTTTCTCTCTCCATCCTGAGGCATCCTAAAGTTTGGCCAGCTCCAGTCACGTCCCACCTCATGAAGATTATGGACCTTTAAAGAAATACATGCGGAACTCGCAAAATTCACGTACCCCCAAAAGACGTACCAGTGCCAGCTGGATCCCACTTCGTGTGTGGAGTTTTGACATTGGACCTCCTGGAGTGTTTAAAGGCTCTGGCATGGAGAAGCTGGTGTTGGATCTGTGATGATCGAACATTTTGAGCTCAGTAGCTCCTAGTTTTATAACCATAATGACTGTATAAGACTGTAGAAAGAACATTACTTATAATCTTACACTCCAGTGCTTATGTTAGTTCTCACTCTCCAGTGTTTTGTATTGTTTAAAGACTATAATCACACTCTTGATGTCACCTAAATGAGGATGGGTTCCCTTTTTGATTCTGGTTCCTCTCAAGGTTTGTTCCTTATAACATCTAAGGGAGTTTTTCAAGTGGCTTTCAAGTGATGATTGATTGATATTAATGGGTCCAAAGTGTGCAAAGAAAAGGATTCATCAGACCAGAAGTGGAACCTGATCTTCTGCTGAAGTAGTTCACTGCCTCAGCGTTGTGCATTCCTTTATGCTTTTCTGCTCAACAGAAATGTAAACGTTGGATATTTGAGTTACTGTGTGCTTTTTGTCAAACCAGTGTATCCATTCTGCATTGACCTTCCTTTCTCAACTGCTTTCAAACTTCGTTTCCATCTGCTTCACTCTTGATGACTGGATGTTTTAATTTTTTGCCACATTTTGAGTAAACTCTAGAAATTGTTTTGTCTAAAAATCTCAATAACAGTTACAAAATGCTCAAACAGCCCATATGGAACCAACAACTATACCATTTCTTGCTCTAATATAATGGTTGATGTAAATATGACCTGATGTTGCTGGCCTATATCTGCTCTGCATGATTTGAAGTTTTGCACTGCTGCCACATGATTGGTTGATTAGATTACTGTATTAAAGTTGTTTCGATGTGCAGCTGTTCCTAAAGAACATAATGAGTTCAGTATATTATTTATTTATTTATTTTTAAATCGTTGTGTTTGATGGAGTTATATATATAATTATTTATTTTTATTTCTACACATACCTACTATAATACCCTAAATATGGCCTATTCGTGAATTGCATTTCTCATGTCTTAAAATTTGAAGGTCTCAATGTCTAACAATTAATAGCCTTTGGTCTCCACCTTGTGGTTATAAATATATGTTGTAATTTTTTTCTGCTCTCTCTCTCTCTCTCTCTCTCTCTCTCTCTCTCTCTCTCTCTCTCTCTCTCTCTCTCTCTATGTATATTGTTTTACAAGCAGTGGCGGGCCATGCATTTGGTACCTGGGCCTTCAGTGGGGACTTACTCGACTTAATCCACCTCTTAATACCACCACTATCACGTCGCAATTATAGAAACCATCAATACTATATAAAAATGCATTAGAACAACGCGTGGCATTACAGAGAAAGAGGAATTTCACATATAGAGGGTGAATACCATTTTACGAAAGCAAAAAACCCAGATTTCAAACCTCTACACTACAACCGCAACTGTGCCACCTACATCATCTGGAGCAGAATCAATATTTGTCTAAAAACATGACAAAAACATAAAAACACAAAAACATAAAAACTCATAAAAACATGACAAAAACAACCTACTCACTAGAGATGCAGACTCATAATTTGCACCGCTCCTCAGAGGCTGTAAGCCAGTAGTACCGCTCGTATTCACTGGTCTGGATGTGGTGAACAAACCCTTTCTCATGCTGAGACAAGCTAGCTAATTTCAGGTTTGGGTGACCTCTCCTCACAATGTCTAGCTTTTCTTCAAAATTTAAAGTATTTCTGATAAAAAAAAAATGTTTTCCGTATGCATAAAAAAAGACTCAGATGTATTAATGTGTACAGTGCGCTACACACGTTTTGCCAGTCAAACTTGGCTGTAACAGTTTCCCTCTGATCAACCAATCAGAGGACGGGAAAATGCTGATGATATTCTGGGCCAGCTAGCTGCCCTGTCAGGCGAATATGAAATCTGATTGGCTAAAGAAACAGAGCTATTTCTTAAGTATACTATGGTAAAAGAAAGACCTGCAGAACTGACTTTGCAGGCCCTGGGCAGATTAGATTAACATGGCAGCACATAGAGGCTGAAATCTGATTGGACATAAAATCTAACATCCACATAAACGTACTGGAAGCAGTGCAGCGAAGAGAAACGCTACGAAATTAAGAGAAAAAACTGTTGGAATAAATTTATACAATTTCATGGACCTAATATTAGAATTTAGGTTGTAAATGTAGGTCAGTGCTTCTGATAGTGTTTAGGCCTGCAGAGAAAGCTTTGCTGGCCCTGACCGCCCGCCACTGATCTATCTATCTATCTATCTATCTATCTATCTATCTATCTATCTATCTATCTATCTATCTATCTATCTATCTATCTATATATATATATATATATATATATATATATATATAAAACAACAATACTGAAGTAAAAAACTGTGTTCAAACTTTAGACTGGTGGTGATGTGATTTTGTTAATGTTAACTAATCATGTGTATTCCTGCAGCTACTTGGGAGTTTTCTGGCGGCAAAAGGATTAAAGTAATGCCTAAACGTACTTTTTAATCATGTAAAAAGCTTCCTGTCACTTCCCAGGACCTTTATTGCCTTTTCCTGTTTTCCTAGTGTATGAGGCTGCACGTGATTTAAATTTCTTAATTACCCAATTGGGAAAACTAAGATTGTTGACCTGTGAAAGTCAGGCAGTAGTTTCTTTCTTTCTTTCTTTTTTTTTCTTGCACCATATATCTTTTATTTGCCTCTGTTAGGAGGATGCCTTGTAAATGAATTATTTTACAAGATAATAACCCAAAGCATACACTACATCCAAATCAACACATAGATTTTGTAAAGAAAAAAAAAAACAGTCAAAAGTATTTTGCAGTTTAATTGTCACCTTCTTTGCCTTTTAGCCCTTTTGAATACCTGTAGATCTTATTTACATACTGTAATATGACACAGACTGTCTGTAGATGTACATCATGCATTACTATACATTGCAACATCTATGCATGATGTATGCATATTGCATGTGACCCAATCTAATAATGCTGGGATACTAAGTGTGTTACTGCAGGGTATGAATACTTTACAAATTGTAGGTATCTTCTAAATGTAGGCCACCATATTCATACTTTAACAGTAATTTTTTTTAATAGTAAGTTAATAGGCAAATTGAGAAAACATGTCTCTGTACCTGGAATTAACCAATGCTATATATTTTACTTGAATTTGTTAAACATTATGATGGCACAAGGATTTCATAATCCACCAACAGATGGCAGTAATGATTCATAGGTTTTGGATGAGCAAATGGATTGATAAGTTTTCCTACATTTTTTAATTTTGAGGTGCAGTAAATTCACGAAATTTCCCAAACATACTTGATTTCAACGCTATTCCATTAGAGCATTTTGATTCCTGCTGTACATAAGTAGTCAGACCCTTTGCAACAGCACTTGAAAATTAGCTCGGGTTGTATTTTTCAGATCCTGATTTGCTGCTTGTTCAGATTAAGTGAATAGCCAAGTTTACAATAAAATTTCTCATTTCACAAAGCCGAAAATATCAATCAAATCTTTCATCTTCGGACTAGATTAAAAACACTGCCAAAGAATAAAAGCCTTGAAAAAATAAAATAAATTTCTGAAAATTTATATCAGCATTGCTTTGTCTGGGTAGTTTTTCTTTCTGTTTTGCTTTATAGTTAATCTGGCCACCAGATGGGTTGGTACAATTTATAGTCAGAAGATGAATAACAGTAGCATCATGGAACCAAGCTGCATATCCAATGAATCACAGTGAGAAACCTAATCACAGACATTTAAGTAACACATAAGACAATAACATTTTCTAAAAAGTCAACTGAAGTGTCTAGCACATTACAAATCGGGAATCATCTATAGTGTTGGTAAGACCAAAATTCGAATGACATTCTGAGAAAGTCTATTATAGAAGATGAACAAAAAAGGCATTGTTTAAAAAAAAGCCGACTGTTTATTTCCCAAAGTCTGTGGTTAGTTGTCAACTAACAACACATCTCTTTAACATGCCCTTCCAAATGTACTTTTCCTCTTCTTGCGGTGAGAATTTGTGATCATTCAGCCAGAAAAGCATTAGTAAATTGCAGTGATGACAAAGAAAGAGGAGGCCTGGAGTGCAGTTGGTATTCAAGTTCATCCCAAAAGTGTTTAGTGTGGTTGAGGTTAGGGTTCTTTTTCCAGTTTAACTCTGGCAATCCATGTTTTTACACACACTGTTGTGTGCACAGGCCAATATCATGCTAAATCTATCTATCTATCTATCTATCTATCTATCTATCTATCTATCTATCTATCTATCTATCTATCTATCTATCTATCTATCTATCTATCTATCTATCTATCTATCTATCTATCTACAATGCACATAATTCATACATTGTATGACCAAACTATGTGCACAACGGACCTTCACAACCATATGCAGGCCTTATATAATGTGTAAAATTAATGATGAATCATGACTACTAACTAATGAATGGTTATTTGGTGATTTTATGAAGTGGTGAACTTTGTGCTAAAGCAACTATTCTAAAAACTACTTGTTCAACTGCCACATCATTTAGTCATTTGCGCTCATCAGAAGAACATTTCTTGTTGCTTTGATCAAATTGCAAATGCTTTTGTTCATTAATTTAATCAATGTGTACAAGTGTCTGCTGTTTCCAATATTATAAGTTGTTTATGTTCATGTTGATCAAAATATATTATACTGGTTTCACCGAAATAGTCTTAACCCCTAAAACATCTCAGCATCGGTTCATTGCATAAGTCATTGAATGCAAAATAGTTAAACCAGTTGTCATCATCTGTCATCTAAAATTTCTATTAAACTTTTTTTTGTAAATGGGACTTGACATGATAAATTGTGCAGATGAATCTTAAATGTCACTAATGAAGGAGAGTGTATGGCATCAGATCAACTAATAATTAACTAGTTCTCTAAAACAGGTCAAAGGTGAATCTTGTGAACCTTCATTTGGAGAGTGTATACAGACAGAGGAAAAACAAAGAATTATAAATTCTGAAAATGGATAAACAACAAAGAAACTAATTAACACTTGTACAGTACAGTAAAAGTGTAAATCCTGTCCGGTCTCTTGCAATCAATATATATAAAATATGCAACCAAATAAATGAAATTTGTGCTGCTGAAATTCATAGATGCCAAACAGAAGGAAGTCAAATGTTGTGCATTTTCAGTCACTGTGATCCAGATCATAGTTTATATCACCAAATCCTTAAGCTGTGCGCCATCATACTGACAACATGACTAACATTTTAATGATTTTGTTTGTAAACAATGACAAAGAGATTTTTCATTCTTAAAGGAATGAATGTTCATTGACACTAATCTTTTGAGAGATGAACTAAGGATTTTGAAACAAATAAAGGCTTTTGCAATAAATCCACTGTGTGTGCTTGTATGAATTTTTTTGAGAATACAATTAATGGTTTGCAAATATTAAGGATGATTTAAAAAATGCTCCAAAGCAACTAAGAAGAACTGTAAGTGGTGCAACATTCCGACACAGGGAAATTTACAGGGAGGATTGCAGTGACCATAGATTTGTAGGGTTATTGTAAACTGGAATGATAAAGATCTTACTTCAAAATAGTCTGTAAAAGCATTTGCCTTTAAATGGAACGTGTAATTCCTGAGATTCTTTGCGCTCTTTTCTGTTTTATGGAAAAAGTGGTCATGACCCCTCTCAAGTTTACCTAATAAATACCTAATTTAGTAACAATTTATTGTAACTAAAAGGAATGAGGCATCTGATGGCACTGGGGCTTTCGGAGGATGTCGGAAAAGCCAAAATAAGCAATAGAAGGAGAAAACAGTTTTAGTTATGAAGCTTATGTGTTTAAAAAGAGAATTTAACCCAAATAGTGCCTTCACATTTTCTTTTTTTTTGCGTTACCACAAAGTTGAAAGCACACAATTATATAGTATATTATAATGATATCATTTGAACTGGAAGTCCCCAACCTGTTCCAGCATGATAATAATGAAAATATGCTTTACATGGGTTGGAGGGAAACATCTTGAATGACCTGCTATAGAGCTCTGACCTCAAACCTATGGTACAACTTTGCGATGAATGTGAACGCTGACGGCACCCCAGACCTCCTCACCTCACCTACATCAATACCTGACTTTACTAAAACCCTTGTGTTTGAATGAGCAAAGATCTCCACAATCACACTCCAAAACCTAGTGGAACATCTTCCCAGAAGAGTGGAGGTTATTATACAGCAAATGGGAACTACGTGTGGGAAAGGATGTTCAAAAAGCATGTGCAATAAAAAACATAGATATGCAATATTTTTTTTATTAAAATATATTAACAAAAACAAACAAACAAACAAAAAACTTTACTTTTACTCCTTATATATTTTTTTATTTAGATAAAATACTATAAAGTAAAAAAAAATCTTTTTAGCCAAATGGTTACATGACACAAATGGATTCATTTGTATTTCATTTTAGGAATCATGTCAATTCACCACTGGTGGTGAAAATTTCATGCTACACAATGTAGCTAATGCTGTCTGCTATGCTTCTTTTAAACTCAAACTCTGTCTATTTATTCTTAATTGCATAGGACGTTTAGTCATAAGACATATGACCATACAATATAAAGCATATGTACAAAAAAGGTAAAAAATTGAAAGAATATTTGCAAACAACAACTTTACACAGGAAAAATATGTTTTTAAGGACAGTATGAACCTATTTGCCGAGAGTGATAGCCTCAGTACAATTTAGTTTCGTTTATGCCAACAACCTGACCCTAAGAAGGCAAAAACAAAAAGAGAGCACATTTCAGAGAGAATTTGAAGTCACGTCTGGAATTTCCCGGTCTGGCACTATATGAGGGATTTTATTTTTATGATTTAATTAAAATTATTACAGTTTGATGTGTAGACTGATGATTGTAAGCAAAGTCTTAATTGCTGGTGTATGAAGTGGATATTATATAGCTATCAGAAGTGCATTTAAATCGAATCTTCAAAGCTTTTTTAACTGATTGATTTTAAATGACTGATTATTGTGTCTTCAGCATGCCTACAAGAACAGTGCATTTCAAGAATCTTGAGTTTATAACTTATTTCTTTCTGAATACATTACAGGACATTCAAGGGTCACTGTGCCTTTAACAGATAATTAGAGAAATGATCTATCATGCTCCAGAGGGAGGCACGGCTATATCATTACCCCTAACTCATCTGAAAAATCTGAGTAATTCTACACACGCTGGAAAATGCAAGCTGATTCCATTGTGGTTCACTGATTATTTACACATTGTCTACTCGACGATAGTCCCTGGGCCTTCTCTTCATTATATTACCCTTTTAACTGAAATTTTCCCACTCTGTATTGATTTATTATGTCCTAACAATGTCATTTTAAATGGGAAAGGACTTCTGTGAGATTGCTTCTTCAAGAGCTTTGCATAAATCAGGAGATAAGAGGGCGTATGATATGTTTATCATCAGATACATAGACGAGTTGAGAGGGAAGGCCTCTGTGCAAGAGAATGCAGTATATTTATTCCTTTTTATATTCTGCATTGATCGAGGGTGGGATGAATAAGACATGCACAACACTAGCTTTGCCTTATGCAGCACAGGTCAGATACAAACCATTCCATTAAATTCTCTTACTTTAATAAGTATTTATTATTATTATTATTATTATTATTATTATTATTATTATTATTATTATTATTATAAAAACACCTTGCCTTAAACCAGACAACCCCATCTTAATCTTCTGGTTTGAGTTCCAAGTATTTATCTGTTCTACAACAGTTATGAGGAACAATCCAATAAGTAGATAAATTGTTAATGTGAAGGACAAGCAGATGTATGTGTTTTCAATGAAAGTCCAGATATTGCATTAAATATAACTTAGCATTCTCCTAAAGTGTGTCTGCTGAACAGCTTAAACTAGTTACTCCATATTAAACAATTAAAGCTGTTATTGCTGTAAGACTGGTATGATATAGTACATATACTTATTTATATTAACTGCTATGATGGAGTTTGATGTTGACACAGTTTCTTTATTCATTCTTTAGCAATTTCAACCTAAGAATGGTGCCACTGAGATGAGCAAAATGGAGAAAACACAAAAAACAAAACAACAACAACAACTATAGCACTGTGGAATTATCAGCTGCATCTGCATATCAAAAAATGTCATCTCTGTATTAAAGCATATATAATATGTACCATATAAATATATATAACATATAAATGTTTAGCAAAGTTGTTCTATCTTGGACCACTTTAGGTAGGTACATACCAGCGCATGCTCTGACCCAGTACTTTAGCCATAACACTTTGGTGCTTGTCAAAGTCTCCTTGACAATTGAAATTTTTTCTGCTTTCAACACATCAACTTTTGCCACCACCCCCCTCCACCCACCCACCCCGGCCCCCCGACAGCAGCCACTGTAACAAGATAATCTATGCGATTCTCTTTTCAGTAGTTTAATGGTATGGCTGATTGATCTTCCTGTGTAGCTTAAACTGCCTGTGTACTATAAAAAAAGTGGAAAAATACTATTAAAAATGTGTATGGAATTAGTGCAGGTTTGATATAATGTGCTCTTTGTTGCTTTTGTTGTTGATTGGCTTCACCAGTTTTTACTGCACAGATGGCTGAGATCTGTGCTTGTGTACATTTTGACAGTCCAGTGGACATCACACAGATTAGCATTGCATGGATGTCAAGGAGCAAATACAAACCTGTAAAAGTAGACACGGGTAATTTCACCTGGCCGGACTGTCCTCACTAAGGAGAAGTTATATAAAAATAAATGAAGTAAACCAAAAAGTAATGTTGTCTCTGCACAAATTAACTTATTAACCAGTTCATGCGCAGTGCAAATCTGTCAGTAAAATGCCACTTTGAGTTTCAGTTCACAGATAGAATGAAATGAATAGAATGATTTTGTGAACAATAATAATAATAATAATAATAATAATAATAATAATAATAATAATTTTGAATAATAATAATAATAATAATTATTATTATTATTATTATTATTCATTATTATTTATTATTATTATTATTATTATTATTATAATCATTATTATCATTATTATTATTATTATTATTATTATCATTATTATCATCATTAATATCATAATTATTATTAGTGTTATTATTATTATTATTATTGATATTATTATTATTATTATTATTATTATTATTATTATTATTATTATTATTATTATTATTATTATTATATATAGCATGCCCTCTGTGTCAATTAAAATTGGTATTTTGTTTACTCAGAAGAATGTGGTATATGGCCAAAAGAGAAAAAAAATTATTTGTGTTTTGTTTGTGTATGTATGTATGTATAATCACATATCTTTCTAATTTCCAAATTAAAAAGAGAACTAGATGTTAAATAATAACATCTATTAAATAATGTACTCTTCCACATAAACTAAAACAGCCCAAGTTCTGGATTCACTAGATCTCATGTAGTGCATAGACATCTAACCTGATTGCTTGCAGGTTCCAGCAGCATCTGGTGAGCAAAGGATTCTATATGGTCACAGAAATGTGTGTAAGCTATAAATTCTCCCCATCATCTTCCCTTTATTCCCTTTAATAAAAGGTCATAAGCAACAGTAATACTAATATTAGACTTATTACACATCTTGTTTTATTCATGTCCTCATGATTGCTGGCATTATATTTCATGCTTTAGAGCTCTAGCTACAGTATCTTGAATTAGCTGACTGCACCACCCAGAGGAAACCAAAGGAACTACTAGACTGACAAAATTAAAATTCCAAAAGACAAGAAAAGAAAAAAAAAGTCTTGTTTACTTTAATTTACCACATCATAAGTTATCAAAGTAGTTTCCAGCGATACAGGAGTTTATTTTCTGACAACCAATGTGCTGGGAGGACAATTTACTACCTGTTCAATATTTTTGTAATAAGAATGCCAATATCAAATTCCAATCCCTAAGAATCACACTATGTACTGACTACAACAGTACTTGCAAACCAGACAATTCTGCTCACCCTATTCAGTAAAAAGCAGAACTCTCTGCTGCCCAGGAGTTCTGTGTAACTTCTCTAAAATAACTAGAATATTAACTTACATAAAATAATTCCAGTCTGCAGAACAATAAATCAATTAATCCATCTGTTGGTAAAAGTTAAATATAAATATATAATAAACATTTTGCAATTGAATTGAGTGAAAAAAAAAAAAAAGAAAGGAAATAGAAAATTATAAAAACTGCTGAAATTCCAAACCTTATTCCCTTTAGGATGCTGGGAAAGAATGTATTAACTTCTATGTCCCATAATAGGCACAAGCTCACCACTAGACCATTAGTAATGCTATGGTGACCAAACAACAGAAAATAACTAAAAACATCTTCAATTTAGTTCAAAAGGCTAATCTGTGACAAAACAGCCAGAGGTTGAGTGCCACTTTTAATCCACTTCTTAATACCATTATTATGATACAATGTTTATAAAAATCCATATTAATAAAACAAACTAAAAAACCATCAATTTTTTACAAAAACGCAGTATAACAGAGCATTGCATTACAGACAGGTATCTCATGAGAAAACCAAAGAACACAATTCAACAAGTCTCCTTTCACTGTAGCCACGGCTGCACTGCCCGCATACATCATCAAGGTCAAATATTATAAAACGCACAACAGCACAGCAATCATAGCTAGAACAGAAAAACAATCATGACAATGTGCAAAACAACACATAGGCAATCCGGATCCTGTGATTATAAGCCTCATTATCTGCTGTTCCACTTCAAAAATGTAATGACTACTTCTTTAATCGTACATATTTCCCTTAGTGTTTTAAGTTGTGGTCTGTTACTTTCCACTGGTAACCTACTGACCTATTTGATTGGTCCTTCATGACCATACCGCACTTTACGCCACTGAGATAGCAGAGTTAAACAGTTTCTGATGCCCTCAGTGCTTTGCCTCATTCCCACAGTCCCCACAGTCTCCACAGTCTGTGACCTTTGTGCTAATGTAGATTATGTGGGATCCCTCAAAATATTGCCACTGCAGCTGCTTAACTCTCTACATTAGTCAGAAAATGATGCACCCATGACATCACTTCTCAATTTTCCCATGACCTGGTCATGTAGCTGGGAGGACCTATGGTTAAACTTACGGTTAAACTTAAATCTAGACTACTATGTAGGTTTAATTACAACACTAAACCTGAATTTGAGTTTCCTCTGGTAACTTATTTTTCTAGTACTTTTTTTTTAATATCCTCTGCCATCTAAAGACTGATGGGTCGCTACATTCTACTGCATTCAAGTGTTTTACATTCTTGCCGTAAAGTCTTGTGGTTGGCTGGGTTTCACTGTACAAAAGTTTGCCTTCATGCCACGAGCAAGCCATTTCTCATACTCAGGCAGCAAAGTCCTCTGTGTGAGCCAAATCAGATGTTCAGGTGTGGCTTAAACCTTTAGCTGATTCTGTATATTTCTTATGTTTGCAGCTGTGCCTGGGACACATTTCAGTTCACTGAACCGATGGTAATCTGTGATTATTAACTCTGGAAAAAGATTCTCCCCAGAGCTTAGTATAGGATCTTACCTTTGTCTCTTAAGACCTCCATATTAAGCTCACATTTTTGTGTATTTTTGCTTGCCAAACTTTAACAACAAAGAGTAGGAAAACCGCATGACTTTCAGTGTTATGCATAAGTTTACTTTGCCAAACTTGTTGATGTCTTTGGTTTTTGCCCAAAATTGATACCACCTACATTTGGTAAACAGAGGTGGCAAAAGTACACACATCCTTCACATCCTTCAATACTCTGGTAAAAGTTAAAGTACTGACTATACTTTTTTAAGTTAAAGTAAAGAAGTTTGGGCTCTGATGTGTACTTAAGTAAAAAGTAGCCATTACTTCTACCTGTTTTAGTGTCACACTGGAAACTGGACCTCACATCCAACTTTTAGGGCTGTCAATCGATTAAAATATTTAATCGTGATTAATTGCCTGATTGTTGTGAGTTAACTCACGAATAATAGCAAATTAATATAAATTAACCCAGAATTTTAATCTTTTCTACTGTTATTGTACCTTAAATTAATACATTTCAAGTTTTTGATGCTCTAATCAACAAGGGCATGGACCAAAATGGATGCTTTGTGCAAATGCATGTTTGTTATAGGTGAAACCAAACTCAACATAGAACATGAAGACAAAATATTCTTGTAAATGTTTTATAGTAATTATGGTGTTTTAAATTAGGTAAATATTAGGGACAACAACGGGCCACACGAGCGGTTAATGAGGTGATACCACAGAAACTATACATCTAATTCTAATGAGCTTTCTATTCATATATTTATTATGTCTGGGAGGCAAGTATTCACTGAGATTCAGGTTTTATTTATGTGTGTGTGAAGAAAGATGACAGAGATGGCAGAGATAGCTGTCTGATTTCTAATTTTTTTTTTACGAAAGCACCGCGTTTTGTTGTTATTATGAGTGTAAACAAATTAAAATAGACCCTTTACAGATTCAAATGATGTATTGCTCTTATCTGTACGATCAAAAGATTCAGAGTAATTTAAGTTTGTTTCGACGTTATGAGAAAAAAAGGCCAAAAAACCGCGCCGGCACGTTTGTCGACCCCAGAGGGTCAATTTTGTGCATCATTAAGGATTTTGATGCTGATTGAGACTTGCTGCATCAGTAAAACTAATGTTTACTAATTAGATTTTTTTTTTTATATCGGTGGAGTTATTTAATTGTATTATTTATTTGAGTAAAGAAAGGACGTTGTGAAAAAAATGCATTGCGTTGAAGGTTTTAATTTCGCCTCTTCAATACAGATTTCTTTATTTATATATATTTTTTAAATGGTCAAACAGAAATGCGTTAATAAAAATTAATGCCGTTAAAATGGATCTGCAATGAATCTTGACAGCCCTTTTACAAAACAAATAGAAAATGGTGTTACCTAATAAATGCAATCAGGCTGAACATCCACCATATTGGACACAAGCAGAGAAAAGATAATGAGGCTGGATTAAAAATGTAAGAAGTTGAAAGTACAGATAAAAATGTAATGAGTGAAAGTAAAAATTTCTGATACCAGAAAAATGTATTTAAGTACAGTACTTCCCACCTCTGTTGGTCACCAACTTGATTTGTACAAAGCATATGTCATTTTTCCAACTTCATGCTTTTTGGGTTCAGCTTGCTTTTTGATCCTGATCACAAGTGATTAAAACTTTTGATACCACAAAATGTGTTTTGCAGTTGCAGATAAATATACACATGCATCTTAATAGTGCAATTGAGCACTTAAAACATAATTATCAAAATATACATATTTGATTCATTTTCGCACTTTGTTGTTCATTCAGGATTTAAAAACAAATTAACTTCCAGCTTCCATCCAAATTAAATAATAAGCTAGTGATGTTCCACACTTTAAAATAAAGCTTTTTTTTACTGTACTTGTTACATGTACATTACAGCACAGTACAGCACACAAACTTATTTATTTGCATATCCCATTGATGTTGCTGGAAGCTTAAGACAGCTGGGGTCAGGCTTGATACTGCTCCCCTGGAGCACAGAGGATTAAGGGCCTTGTTTATGGGCCAAAGGGAAGTTGCTTGGCAATACTGAGGCTTGAATCCTGACCTTCTAATCAGTAACCCAAAGCCTTAACCACTTCCCCACTTAAGACTTCACCTGTACCACATATTACTATGGAATGGAGAGATAAACTTACTCTAGCTAAAACCCATTTACAGTAAGACTGAATAGCTACAGCTGTCTTTAGGGCCCTGAAATATTTTTACAGCTTTTATTATAATGTTTTTATAATTCACTTGTCTTTACTTGGAGCCTTAGGTTAAGCTGATCCACGCTACGTCTGTTAGATGATCAATTTGATATCATAACATATTCAGAGAATGGTGAAAGAAAACTTCTTCAAAATATTCAGCAAGATGCTTGAGTATATTCATTTATTTAATGGAAAGGTTTATTGAATTTTTTCATGCAGCATAATTTCAGTGTTACAAAAGGAGCTGTGAAGACCATGTCCTGTGAGTTCTATAGAAACTCCCAAATTTTGCCTAGAGACTCAAATAATCCATAAGAGAGAGAGAGAGAGAGAGAGAGAGAGAGAGAGAGAGAGAATATTGGGAATAATACAATATAATAATATAACTACTCAAATATTTCTGTGCCTCAATATAAAAAATGTTGGAATAACGAAGGTTGATAGTAATGTCTTTGCCCGGCACAAGATAAAGCTCACTATAATCTAGTGTTAAATTTCATTTCGATATTGTTGAATTAAATTTAAAAAATGTAATTTTCTGCCAAATTGAATTGCATTTCTTAGAGGCCTTTTATGCAATAACTCTGTCTTTTTTATTGCATAAATCATGCTTAATGAAATAACAAGGTGAATAAAATACAATGCATAAAATGCAAAACCCGTCTTTATCTATCTATCTATCTATCTATCTATCTATCTATCTATCTATCTATCTATCTATCTATCTATCTATCTATCTGTCTGTCTGTCTGTCTGTCTGTCTGTCTGTCTGTCTGTCTATCTATCTATCTATCTATCTATCTTTGTAACTACATGTACATCTATTTATCTATCTCAAGTTTACTTTATTTTGAATGTTCTCCAAACAAATATACTATACAGAATGTGCTGATCATTTACAGACCTCCCTTTTTCATTGTGTTTTTGTTTTGTTAAAACCAGACTTAACCACACATCTGCACACATGCATAATCTCTCTCTGCCTGCTCGAGATGGATGTTTTTGTTGCATGGATTTGTTTATGTTAAAATTTATGTATGTCCTCATCAAGTCCTCATCTGACTTACTAAATGTAACATGGCAGATGTGCTCATTTGTTTTCTTTCAAGCTTCACAGAAGATAAAGAATAAGTGTTAATTGATAATTGTATGGTGTTTTCTAATGTTATAGACACTTATTATTGAACAAGTATCAGGACTTCTGCAGGCAGTTCCTCAAAAGCAAACTTAAACCTGTTTCAGCATAATAATTTCTCTTTGCACAAAGCAAGCTCCATGGAAAATATGGTTTACATGGGTTGGGGTGGAAGATCTTGAGTGGGCTGCTACAGAGGTCTGACCTCAACCCTACTGAACACATTTGGAATTCATTGGAACGCTGACCCCAGGCCTCCTCACTTCACCTACATCAGTATCTGACTTTACTAACACCCTTTTGGCTAAATGAGCAAAAATCTACACAAGCACATACCAAACTCTACACTTTTTTCCCAGAAGAGTGGAGGAGTTCATTGTTTCATAAGTGCAATGGCTTAAAAGTTAAAACCCACATAGAAGAATGGAAAGTTAATTTATTTGTCTAAGAACAATATGTTTCGCAACAACAACAGCGCCTTTCTCAAAACTAGAAAATATTGTTTTGGCTACAGCTCAACAACAGCTATCCAATTATATGATTATCAGATTTTATTAGGTATCAGGTTTAAGTTTTATTTGGTTTCCAAGTTCCAGAAAGATCAGAAAAGTTCACACTATCAGAATATATTATATTGCTTTCAGTACAGTGCTGTTGTGAGGCAAAATAGAGTGCTTTTATTAGAATTTCATTCACATCATTGTTTGTCTGCAACATTTTACTGTGAAGGTATATGTAGTGAAAAAATGTAGTAGTGCTTTTCTGTAAAAACTCATAAAGGTTTATTATCACTCTTAAATATCCTGTTAAGTCAATTGCACTGCACACTGCTACACTACATACAATACAAGGTACATTTGAGGTTATCAGTAGTTTGACTATATTCAAATAAGCTCTACTTATGATACACTCTATTTTTATGTTTGTTGAGCCTTTATTTGTTAAGTCTCTTAAACTTTAGATCAGCGGTCCCCAGCCTTTTTTGCGCCACGGACCGGTTTTATGTCAGACAATATTTTCACGGACCGGCCTTTATAGTGTCGCTGATAAATGCAACAAAATAAAATGATACGATATGATTTTCCTAAATATAATCATAAACGTGAATCCACTGTGTTGCTTTTTTGTTCATTTTGCTCACTTGGGGGTTTTAGTTTAGCGGTAATGTATTATGTGTTAGCGGCCGGAGCAGCCCCTTTAAGAAGGTAGCGGATGGAGGTAAGACATGTGACCGAGGCATCTTGACATGCATCAAGAGTGAGTCATAGACAGATGTGGCAGAGAGAATTCGGTAATTTTCCAAAATAAAACACCGTTCACAATCAGATAATAAATAAAATTAAAATAATGTAAGTCATGTATTCTTTCTGTGCAGCCTGGTACCAATTGACCCACAGACCGGTGCTGGTCCGCGGCCCAGGGGTTGGGGACCACTGCTTTAGAAAATTAGATTAATTGATTGATTGTCATTGCACATATTATGGGACAGGGCCTTGAAATACAGTTAGCTTCCAACCAGAAGTGAATTGATAGCGGTGTAAAATATTGACATATCTATTAGCTTGTATGGCTATGATATATGAACGATATGAATGAATAATTCTAAATGAATTAATAATAGGAATAACAGGAATTTAATTAACAGTAAATGGAATGTACAGTGGTGTGTAATATACTGTATATAATATTCTCCTTTTTTTGCACTCTCCATATAATTTTGCACATGTATATAACCTTTTTATTAACACTTTCATACAACATCTCCGTCATTGCACTATTTATGACCACTGTACACATTGTACTTATACTGCACAACATTTCAGAATAACACACTGTAAAGTATATAGAAATAGAAACTTTGCACTGGTGACATAATAAATAGTGTTTTATTTCTTTTTATTTTCTGTCTGTTCATGATGTCAGAGTCTAATAAAAGTTGAAATTGGATTTCTCATTATAACTGTAAGCCTAGTAAAGAGTACTGTAGAGGTCTGTAGGTCTGTAGAGACAAATGTTCAGTCCAGATTAATTTCATTTAGTGCATTCTTAATTTCCCATAGAAGAGCTTGTTTCACTGAGATGTTGCAAGATTTAATCTAGAAAATAAATCCTCAGTGTGTGTGTGTGTGTGTGTGTGTGTGTGTGTGTGTGTGTGTGTGTGTGTGTGTAAAATGGCACTAGCAATGACCCCGTTATTCTGAAATTGGAAGTAAATAAGCCCCAACATAAGGACATAAGGATCTCATCACTACCAATGAATTCTCACACAGCTCCAGCACTCTTCAGACAAAAGTAAACAATGCGATCCTTGTGGGAATCTTAGTTGAGGCATTCAGGAACAGTAAACATGTTGCTGCACTTCTGATGGGAAGATTCTGTCCTGATCAATATTCTGTCACATCAGTCACATCATTTAGATGTCAGTTCCAGCGTTCAGTGTCACTCCTGCTTAAGAACATGAACCAATCAAGCTTGGAGAAGAGGAAGAGGGTTACAGTACATCCGGAAGGTAGAGAGACATTCTAAAAGCGAGAAAAAAACAGAAATGGAAACTTTTTAGGTACGGGAAGAGGAGATAATGCGCAGTGGAAAAATGTTTGAAATGTTTGAGAAAAAAATGTTCAGCACATCTAACAGATGCTCAATCAGACTGAGAGCTGAGAATTATCGGACGCCACGTCAACACCTTGAACTCTTGTCATGTTCTTCTATACATTCCTGAAAATGTTTTTCTTGTGTGGCAGGATAGAATTATCCTGCTGAAAGACAAAACTGCTGTTAGGGAATACCCTTACTGTACAAAGGATTGTACTTTGTCTGCAATAATGTGTAGATAGGCAGTGCATGTCAAAGAAGATTTTACATGAATGCCAGAAATCAAGGTTTCCATAGACTATTGCAGTATCAAACTGCCTTCTCCAAGTTGCCTTTTACTTATAGAGCATCCTGGGTCCTTCTCTTACCTCCTAAGGTAAAAAATGCACACTTACTTGGCCATCCATGTGATTTATTAGACCAAGGCACCTTCTTCCATTGCTTCATGGTCTAGTTCTGTGCCCATCATAGACACCTTTAGTGGTGTCAAGGGGTTGGAATGGGCTCTTTTTCCACTCTGTGTTTACAAAATCACATTCAAGCACTGCAAGTTGGAGACCTAATTTAGTATTTAGGTTCTTTAATTATAATCTATCTTGAGATATGCATACTAAAAATGAGATCAATGTAAACATGCTCTAATATTTCTGGTTCCAATATTCTTGAGCAAATCCTGGTAACGGTTTGTCTAGCCAATTTTAAATGACATGACAAAGATTTGTAATAATATAATTCAATGAACAAGCTTCAAATTAGTAAATTTAAATTCCATTAAAAAAAGGGTCCTGCGTTTATCAGTGCACAAGATATTTTTTTTTACTATTTAATTTAAAGGAAGTAAATAGAAAGGATCTACATATTTTAGATTATTTTAATGCTATTTAATTTATATTATATTAAATTAAGAAACTGAAGACTTTTTAATCCAGGTTTTGCATTTAAGTGGGCCATGATTTTTTTCAAGTGGATGAAACATCCTGAATGTATTCCCTGCTGCTGTTTAATTTCCTTGTAGTTCTTTTCAATCTCTCACACACACACACACACACGTACACATACACACACACACACGCATTTTTGTCAAACTCATTTTACAGAATAGCACAGCAATGGTTTATATAGCAAATATTTTAAAACAATCAAACAAATTAATTAATTAATTAATTAATTAAATTAATAAATTCGAGAAGACAATCTATATTTTTTTTTTACAACCATTGGATTTTTACATTGCACTTTAGAAGTGTCAACTTTACCTCAAAAAATGCAGATAAATAAATATACATTTAAAGTTACATTTATTGAAATGAAGCAAGCAATGCAATTCTTTGTTTCATCAATGCAATTAGACATCAAATAATTCAATTTTTTGATTATGTTGATATTTCGGGGAATGATTTTTATGTACGGGTATATAACTGATATTTTGGTATTCTATGTCCTCATTTTGAAAACGATGGTCTCTGAAATTCATGTAAATATTTCTATGATTCTTTTTTCACTCGTGACTTTGCTGATAGATAGTGTCTGATAAATGTGTACTAAAAACCTTTGTGTTCAAATTAAAAGAGTGCCAAGCAAAAACATATTAAATCCAGTTAATTTCAACCTTTAACTATGGAATGTCACAAAAAGCTTTATGCAAATATATTTATTCAGGATACAAATTATGAATGTATCCCTTATAAGCTTGTCAGAGGTGATGAGAAAGTAACCATGAGAGAAGCCAGACTTAAAGGTGGATCCTTCTTTATCAATTCATAAATCATTTCCTTTCTATACTGTTTACTCTATGCTCAAATAACAAACTCTGTAAAAATTAATTACTGGTCTCACTGGAAAGAGAGAGAGAGAGAGAGAGAGAGAGAGAGAGAGAGAGAGAGAGAGAGAGAGAGAGAGATTGTTCTGGACTTTTGGACCTGTACTTTGGCATGCAATTAAATCCAGTTCCTAATACTTATCCTAATTTTTTTATTTTTTTTCATTTGTTATATTTAATGTTGTATGCTTTATATTATTTTTTTGGCAGTTGTAGTACCCCAGCATGTCTGGTGTGAGTTTGCTGTGATATAAGTATGATTCCTAATATAAGTAAGATATAAGATATAGGGGCTGCATGAAGACCTGAAATAGTGGGTGTTATCATTGTATGACGCAGTCATAGCAGCTCTGATCTGAATTACGGCTCAGAAGAAAACAAAAACAGAGGAGGAGAGCGGCAGGAGGAGCAGAGCCCACAGTCTACCCGAGTGCTTCTGCGCTGCGCTCTTGGAGAAATGCGCTTTGGATAAAGGGTAGCGCGCGCGCACCACCTGCGCGTACTGTATTTCTCCGGGTACAGTATCTCAGAGCTGCCTCAGTTCCCATACCTCTGGCTGTTAGATGTCCCTTTAGCTCAATTCTTTCATCTATGAATTTGTCAACTAACCAAAGCGACCTATTTGGTCGCAACGAGGAGGTGGCCAAGCTGGAGATCACGGCCCTGAGCGTGATCTTCGTCGTGGCCGTCGCGGGCAACCTCAGCGTCCTGGCAGCGATGTGCAAGTCGAAGAAGAAGCCGTCACGGGTGCACCTTTTTATCAAGCACCTGAGCCTGGCGGACCTGGTGGTAGCCTTTTTCCAAGTGTTGCCCCAGCTCTGCTGGGAGATCACGTTCCGATTTTACGGTCCAGACTTCCTGTGTCGCATCGTGAAGCACCTCCAGGTGCTGGGCATGTTTGCGTCCACGTACATGATGGTGATGATGACGGTGGACCGCTATATGGCCATATGCCACCCACTGAAGACCCTGCAGCAGCCCACGCGCCGCTCCTACGCCATGATCTGCAGCACGTGGCTGGGCAGCCTTGCACTCAGCAGCCCGCAGTACTTTATCTTCTCGCTCAGTGAGATCCGCAACGGTTCTCAAGTCTACGATTGCTGGGCCCACTTCATCGAGCCGTGGGGCACGCGCGCCTACATCACCTGGATTACAGTGGGCATCTTCCTTGTACCTGTAGTCGTACTGATCATATGTTACAGCTTCATCTGCCGCAGCATCTGGAGGAACATCAGGTGCAAGACAAGAAACAGGGCGTGCAAAAACGGGCTGATAGGGAGCCGCTCGGTGAGCAGTGTGACCACTATATCTAGAGCCAAACTCAGGACAGTCAAAATGACATTTGTCATCGTGTTGGCTTACACAGTGTGCTGGGCGCCGTTTTTCATCGTGCAGATGTGGTCGGTTTGGGATAAGAACTTCCTTTGGGCCGGTATGTAACTTTTTTTTTTTTTTACTTGTAAAAAAAAATTGTGTCTATCTCCAAATGTAGTCTAATTTATGCACCAGGACCTTCCTAAATCTCCAAAGCTCTTAAACAAATCCTTCTGTCATTACCAGTCCTTCAAGATGTTTCACAATGGATTCCAAACTATATTACAATGAGATCATTGAATTATTTTGTTTGTATAGCTACAGACAAAACAATAAAACAACTTACAGGAATCAAAGTGTGATTACATTTATAATTATCAACGCTCTTTTTGTTAACTCTGAATTGCTGAATTGAATTGATTTCGAGGTCTAACAAAATGACTAAATTCTCCAATAATTTGTTTATTTACCAGATTCCGAGAACACAGCAGTGACTCTGTCAGCCTTGCTGGCGAGCTTGAATAGCTGCTGTAACCCTTGGATCTATATGATCTTCAGTGGTCACCTCATTCAAGAATTCACACCGTGCTTCCCCTGCTGTCAGAAAATACCCCGCAGTGACAAGAAGGAGGATTCAGACAGCAGCTTACGGAAGCAGACTGAACTCAGCAAGATCCCCAATCGAGGCTCCTTATGTGGTTCAAAAGAGCTTGTGCATTCGTCTAAATCTACTCGGCGTGGAACGTGATGCTTTAAAAAGTCACATGTTCACAAAAAATGCTGCTGGGAACTGGATTGTTTTTGTGTAGACTACTCCTGTTTTCAAGCATAGAGAATGCAAAATAGTCATAATTAACCAATCACAAAAGCTCTAATGAGTCTATACAGCCAGTTTCATGCCATGGACAAGCTATACACCTGAAACACATTCAATAAATGCACAGTTGGAATACATGTTTCTTGCTTTTAGATAATTGTAAAATTATGCAGCAGTGGAAAACAATAGTGTTAGTTAACATTACTCTGTAAACCTGGTCTTTTTTTTTTATTACACAGTTAAACACATCACTTCTTGAGCCTTTTGTGTCACTAATGATTGTGTTTCAGTTGCTTATACAGAAAACATGGTGTTAATTGTTATATTTGCCCTCTGCTGCCATAAATGTGGATACCAAATGGACAAAAGTTTATCCATATAGTGTTCATTGAAGATTTGTGGGTTTTTTTAGTCCTTATTCACTGTTATAATAACCTCTTCTTGGAAGATGTTTCACTAGATTTTTGAGTGTGTTTGAGGAGATTTGTGCTCATACAACCACAAGGCTTAATTCAGGTATTTCACCCATTTTTGAAAGTCAGATCCTAGGGTGAGGAGGCATGAGGTGCGGTCAGAATTCCAATTCACCCCAAAGGTGTTTAGTGCGATTGAGGTCAAAACTCTACAGTAGGCTCCTCAAGAACTTCCTCTCCAACTATCCAAACAATATCTTCATTAAGCTCACTGTAAGATTTGAGTCTCCCAGTACAAGTAAAGGAAAAAATTAATGCTACTGCATCCAAGGACATCCTGTTTGTTCCTTGCAGGAAAAAAATCACCACATTTCTGTCTGTTTCACTTTTGCTCCAATCCTCATTTCCTAATTAATGCATGATTATTTTTGAACTGCACAACTAATTGTCCTAGCAAACTTTTATTACCAAGTATCACATATATCCAATTTTCAACTTTCTGGTCATCTTACATAAAAAATAAGATTGTGTTTGTGTTAGCAAGCTCTTCATATATCATCCTACATTTGAGGTTAGAGCTTTATTGTGTTGTTAAAGCCGTTGTTGCTGTACAGTCCGAATTCAAATAAAAAATGGAATGTTATTTTTCGTCGACGTTTGTATAAAAGGCGTTATTAAAAGTGTAATATTTCTCACATCAAGTAGAACAATTTAAAATAAATAACGCTAGACGAAGTGATGTTTATACAATGTCTGTTGCCTAAGCATTATCTGTTGCACCACTCCCCATGCTTATTCATGTTTCTATTTGCAAAAACACAATAAATCACTCTTTCCTTTAAACGTCTCTTTTTTTCCCCCTTCCTCATTGTGAAATACGGTGGCATTACACCAACAGCCTGGGATTGCTCCATAGAACGGCTTAAAAAGTAATTGCATGTTTGATTTTTATTAGTCCCTTTAGTTCGTGTGGGCTAAAGTACTGTAGGACGAGTTATGTGATGTGTGGAGAAAGTGAGGGGGTTGTCAACATTAGCAACTGTACAAAAATAATCTATATTCTAATAATGACCAACTAAAGCAGAAATATGTTAGGGAGTATGTTAGGGAGTAGTTTCTGAAAAAGAACATTTAGTATGGAAGACTAAAATCACATTTGTGTGATAATAGTGAGAAGGATAATCAAATAGGTGGTTCAGAGGCTTAGCAATTTGAACCTCTGAAAATTTATACTGAGATTAAATCAAGGCTTGGAGTCAGGTAATGGTACAAACTATAAATTGTCTTAAGCACAGGTATTTACACAGACAAAAAAAAGAAAAAGCACCAGCCATATAATGTCTTTCTAGATTTATTTTATCTAAAAAGTATAACTTGGCTAAACATTAAATAGCATAATTGCATAAATATCTACAGCTTTTGTCATTAACATTATATTGATTAAAGTACTAATAGCATTTTGCATTGCCTTGTTTATTAAATTAACAATTCAACCTCATTACTTTCAAATTCCTCAGACTTATTTTATTCTTCACACACAACATTTCATTACTGTTTGACAAATTCCTTTTACATCTGCCTTCTAAAATAGACCAGAATTTTCTTGTATACAAGAAAACGGAGGCAAGGAGAGACACGCATGCGAAAGTTTTGCTTGCTTTTTGCCATATAGGATAAAAGCTAAAAATATTATATGAAGGATATAAAAAGTCAATGTCAAGAACATTACAGAAGATATGTGGAAAAATTGCAGATACATGTAGTTTGTGCAATGCAATGCAGGAATGCTTTGGTTACAGACTTACAGTAAATGAATGTATAAAGCTGATCAAAAAGTTCCAATATTGAATAAAATAAAAAATAAAAAAAGGTACCACGTCTTAATCTTTAGTGCAATGAAAGAGATGTTAATGATACACAAATGTTTTTCTGTATCATTAATTTACCCACTTTATATACTATACTACAGGTAAATCAGTCAACCATGTGGCAGCATTGCAATAAAAAAAAATTAAATAAAAATCACGCAGATAGCGGTCAAGAGCATCAGTTATTTTTCATACCAACATCCAAAATACTTTCCACTAATTTAAACACCTTTAAGCGAACAAATACAATATAGTACTGAATTACCTCGGCAGAATTATAGTCTTATCATGAACACCCTACACCTACACATTCACACAGTTTTCTAATTCAATTCAATTTAATTTATGTAGCGCTTTTTACAATGGACATTGTCCCAAAGCAGATTTACACAGATGTTCTAACCAGCCAGTCATGTGGCAGCAGCAAAACTTTTTTTCAAGAGTGTGAGTTAATTTTCACATTATACTTTAATATCAGGACATGAACACAATCACACTGAGACACTTTACATCTGGCCTATTGTCAATATCTCATTCAAATCCATAAACATCCCTTTCTGTTTTTATATTTTATAGTTACACTTTATACTTTTATTATACTTTTATAAATAAAGGAGAAAGTGTGATCACTGTGACTATTGGATTGGCATAACATTTAGGCCAAAAAAAAAGTAAGCTTTTATTCAAATGTATAACCAGAATCTGGAGAATCTGATATCATTCTTGCACAAATGAGCAGCATGTGATACATTACTTGCATCATGCTTGTGCACAGAAATAAACCTGTTCCTTGGTGATTATAGGAAATAGTTGCCAGAGTTTACTTCATGTGTATTCCCACTCAAGCACAGCTTAGATTATATTATTGCCTCATTGCTCACTCCACAACACTGTAATGGGTTAAGTACTCACCAGCAGTGATCCAAGTGTGAGGATTGGGAAAGTTAAAAGAAATGCCAGCAAACTTTCAAGCACACTCATGGAGTGGTTTGAAATTTCAGGTCTCCAGACATTAGAGATACCTTCTTCTGAGCCTCTGTACTGCATAGCAGGACATAATTCAATTTTAGTGGATTCAGGTGCTAAACTGTTTTTTTTTTGGAATACAGTCCTATAGCATAGGAAAACCATTTATAAAAGGTGTGTACTTAAAAAAAATAAACAAACAAAAGCACTCCAATAACAGCATGTGCTCTGAAAACACAAGGCTAAATCTCATCAGTACGGGGGGACAGCATTAAAGCCTTTTGAAGAAGACACGTGTCACATCCTTCAGTCTTTATCAGTTTACTTTTAACTTATTTTTACTGTAGGAAACAAGAAACCCAAAGCTGACATGAGAGTGTTATTATAGACACTAAAAGACATGCATGAACTAAGAATAAATTATATAAATTAAAATTAATTTAAGAACAACAAAGTAAAAACAGAACTGCAAGCTAGATGTTCCATGTGCCAGAGAAGAAAAACCTAATATTTGAGCAAATTTATAATACATTTCCTATATATGAGATGACTTTGTTATCACTCAAGCACGTTCAAGTTTGAGTGTCAGACCAATTAGCTGTTTGTTATAATGTTCGTTTATGAGGTGTTTACGGGTGGTTGGTTTTGCATTTAATGCATTGATGCTTTGCATTTAAAAACATGCTAAAATATATTGTATAGGCAACCGCCACATGCAAATTTGCAAATTATGGCCAAATACATTTAATGCATTTAAGCAGGACATGTTTATATGAACTAATCATGTTAGCACACATACATCTTTGTAACCTGGGCTTCATAGATTTAGGGTCAAATAAACTATAAACCAAACTTAAACACATGAGATGTTGACAGGGACCACAAGAATGAGACAGTTTCACAGGACAATTTTAAACATGTGAGGGCTTTTGAAAGTCTTTACAATGATGATAGGTGTGTGTGTGTGTGTGTATGTATTTCTTACACTCTATACACCACTTTAAAAAGCCATCAAGAACGATGTGGATTGTAGATTGGCAAGATATCCATTAATTCTTAAAAACAAAACAGGAACATAGAGCAAAGTCGCTGAATTGGGCTGCCATGGTTTTACAAAGTCCTTTTTAAAGAAATGTGCCTGAGTCATAACTACCTGACTGTGACAGCAGATGAAAAGGTAGTTGCAAAATAAAACACAATCTGACATTTCCAGTAAAAAACAAAAAACAAACCCTAATACTAGTCTTTAAATCTACTTTAAATATCCTGCCGCTGGTTCTAAAAACGTACCCTGCCTCGTGTTGCTTGTGTAACTTGGCCACTGAGATTATTGTGAGATCATTAAAAATATTCGGATTCCCAATAGAGCCATATCATGGCAATAATATTTTAGAAAACATCCTGTGTCATGTAAATAAATCAAAATAAATGAAAGCAAAGATGCTGAATATAACTGGCTATAATGCATTTTGAGATGGATATAAATTATACACACTTATTTTTACTGTGTAAACAGGACCTTTTTAGGCTGTCTATATGATTTTCCACTGTGTGCTTATGTGGTCATAAATTGTTTGCTAAGTGTGAATGATGTCGTTCCATTGCACGTGTTCAGGTCTTTCCTACCCAACTCCAGGCACACACTGCCCTCTTGTGGACAAAAGAAGAGGTGTCAATCTGAAAAACAAACAAACAAACAAAACAAACAAACCACTTTTACAAGCTTGGTTTTGGATGCCAATTCCATAGTGCTTTATTAAAATCTATGGACACAATCCACTCCTTGTTTGAACTGTCCCCCTATACACAAAGTTTCTATATACTGTAAATTTTTTGTTTAGAGAGAAAGAAAACCTAAACCACACAGTTCCTGAAGAACTTTGAGAACTTTTGAAGAACGCTTTAAATTAAATAAAGAGCTTACTTACTTTACAGTGATTTACACATTACAGCATTAACGCATCCACAGCCAGAAGCTGTAATACACACACACGTGTGGCATTGCAATATCGGGCAAACATTTTATAGTTCCCTTTCAGAAAGTAGAGCTGCGTAGAAACGCTTTGGGAATGCCTTGCGTTGTCCATGCTCTGAATCAGGTGTGAAATCCAGCCAATAGGCAAGCTGTGACATCATCGGTGGGCGACATCGTGTAAACCAGGAAGCTACAAAATAGGTGAGCGATGGTAGCGACATTAGCTTCTGTTTATTCAGGTAAGCGCTTTGTGTGTAAATCTGTGCAAGCAATGGCAAAAAGCAAGCAAAACTTTCGCATGCGTGTCTCTCCTTGCCGCCATTTAATTACAGGGGTGGGGGTGGTGTACATGAGCTCTGTGTTTGCTTGGGAGTGGAGCATGCTCAGTCGGCTCTTGAAAGAGAGAGGATTGTCTGTGCTGTAGCCGCATGGCTATACGCGCTCTTTGAGGAGAGTACGCTCCCTCATGGCTCAGGTCCCGCTCTTGCTGAGGAAAGTGGCACTGGAGGTCGTGGGGCTCGCAGGCTGACCTAGCAGAAGGCATGGAGATGGACGAGTCCCCTCCAGGATCCCCTGCTGGGCCGAGCTTCCGTTCCCCAGAGGAAGCACTCACTTCGGTGGTTCCTTAATCCGGGCACGTGCGACGTGGAGCTCCGTATTTCTTCCTCCGAAGAGGGAGAATTTTCGGATGCTAGCGAGCCCACGAACTTCTCACAGCCTTAATAGCCACAGAAAGACATCTGTGGCTCACCCTGTCGGAGATTCCTGACAGGGACAGGGTTTTCCTGCTAAATGCCCCAATGGTGATTAGCTACTTCTGGCCTGTTCGGCGGTAGGGGTGGTCGTCAGCGGTACTTTCCTCGCCGCTCTCTGGCAGCTGCTCGGCCAGCGCAGCCCAGCGCCTGAGTGTCTAAGCCCAGATCGAAGGGGTCTGGCAACCTGAGGGTGGTCCTCTCCTCGAACAAACGAGCAGTGGTGCGAGCACTGGACACATATCTCCACAGGACAAGTCCCTGGAGAAAGTCGGAGCAGCTGTTTGTCTGCTATGGCCCTCATAGGTAAGGTTTTCCGGCCAATAAGCAGACGTTCAGCAGATGGATTTTAGATGCTATTTCTTTGTTATGTGTCCTCTGGTCTTCCCACTCATTTTGGAGTCAAGGCTCATTCCAACCGGGGTATTGCGGCCTCTACATCCTGGTTCGCTGAAGTTTCTCTTCAGGACAATTGCAATGCTGTGGGCTGGTCCACCCCTTTGACCTTTGTCAGGTTCTATGACCTCAACATCAGAGCCACTACCGGCTCCTCGGTCCTGCATGCTGGTTGTGCTCAGACACACTAGGCAGAGACTGGTCAGTATGGCGTGATTGGACACTCATTTGCAAAGCGTTTAGACGCAGCTTAAGTTCCTGAAAGGAAACGTCGCTAGGTTATGTATGTAACCCTAGCTCCCTGAAGAAACGAGACTCTGCATCAACAGACCATACTCCCTGAATCGCTGCAGCGCTTACCATCTCCTTTTACAGAAGCTAATGTCGCTACCATCGCTCACCCATTTTGTAGATTCCTGGTTTACGCAACGTCATCTATGACTTCACGACTTGCCTATTGGCTTGATTTGACATGTGATTTAGAGCGTGGACAACGCAAGGCGTTCCCAAAGTGTTAGGGTTACATACTAGGGTTACATACGTAACCTAGTGACGATTTGTGTAATAAGTAAAATATACATACACATAATGTATTGGCATTTCCATTAATGCTACAGTTGCCTACACATGTGTAAACTTTTTTACATCATCCAACCCTCTTACTAGGTTTAAGTGAATTTCACAACCTCTTCTTTCACATGAACTTACAAAAAATAGTAGTAAATATCATCTGTCTAAAGTGCTTATGGCTTACAACAACAAAAGAACAAATGTTCTAAATCATGGCAACAAAATCATACCAAACTGACATTAAAAATTAAAATAATAACCATATACAGTAAATCCAAAGCACAGCTGGAAGCTGAAAATCAGACAATGCATTTGGAATTTGCATGAGTTCATAAATTTACCACTCAGCACAAAACAATTTCTGCCATTAAAACTTAGGCTGCTGATAATGAAAACAGACAAGGAGCTTGAGAGCGGATAGACATTAATAGCTAAAGAATTTTATTACACAAACTGGGAGCTGTATATCTGTTACAATAACTATGCATGTGCAGACTTTTCTTTTCTACTCTGCAAATTCGGTGCAAAATGGGAGCTGAACTTAAAACTACTCTTAAAACGTGAAATAAAAATTCGAAGACGTCTATAATCCAAAGCCCAAATAAATCTTTGATAAAAGATATCTTTTGAGGCGTGCAAAATAAGAGTGAAATGCTCCTGGCTGACATTTTATCAGTAAATCATGCAGAAATAACCTATTATAGTATTCTGCTTATACCAGTTAATATACTTCAATATTTAATTATTAGGGCAACAGGTTCCACAAAATAAATCTGCTTTTGACAATTTATTTTCACATTTCATTTTTCAGTCTTTTAACACACACACACACACACACACACACACACACACACACACACACACACACACACACACAGCTTTGCATGTCCGTTGGGACCCCCTTCCTTTCTCTGCTTTTGTATTTCCTTTTATCTTCTGCGAAACAGACAACACTCATGAAAATGACGCACAAGTGATTGATATTCACTTCCTCTGGCTCTGCCCTCCATTCACAAACCAACACTACTTTGACTAGAATCGTATTTACACATCTATTAAACCTTTGCAAGTATTTACCAGTGCTTTGTTCTAAATCTCTATAGTACATTGTTTATCTTCTCAATTTATCTTTAATTAAGGTGTTTCAGCCTGCAGACCATCACATGGTAATTTCTTTTTCTATTCTGTATAAACTCTACTGACTGTTGTATTTGGAGTTCCCATGCAATCAGCAGTTTTAAAAAAAATAAAATAAAATCAGCCAATGTGTAACCAACAACCACATCATGAAAAAAATTATTTTTCTGCCATTTAGATTTTTGATGTGAACTTTTACTCAAACATAACCTGTATTTGCATGAATAGAGTTTAATGAGAACTTGATATTTTAAACATTTCATATAGTAGGTTTACTTTTGGCAGCTACAGTATTTTACACAGTAAGTGATAACTGAATCATTATGACAAATATTCCTCACTGTATATTAAAATGTTATATTTGGGTTATTCATTTTATTTATTTATAATAAACATAAACACGATCCTAACAAGTCCTTAGACATTAGAATTGAAAAGAAATATAGTTTCATTTACTCCTTTTACTGTAATGAAGTAGTGGCAAAGCAAGTGCAAACTTATGAGTAATGCAAACAAGATGGAAACACAAGAAACAAGATAACACCACCGCTAGGAAGTAGGAGCATGATAAAAGGAAACAGCAATAAACATTACCATCAACAAATGCATGACCATGAGATACACAGAAACCAGAACTTAGTGTTGCCAATCAGAATGAAACAAGAAACAGGAGTGAGTTATTAGAGACATGTGGCATGCAGGGGTTGCTGTGAAATTTAGTTTGTCTTTTTTTCATGCTACCCTGAGGCTCCTAAATCTGCTATTTAGAAGTTTCTTGAATAAAACATCAGAGGCCATATGCATGAAAAATTATTTTGAAGTGAGTGAATGAATATTAAAGACAATTACATAGTGTTATGCGGTGAACGAAAGCGGAGGCCGGAGCACAGTTCGCAAAGAGATATGCACTCAAAACACGCAAGCATACGCACACGACAGTCCAGCATAAATCCCCAGGGAAATAAATCTGGAGAGATTGCGGAGTCTGAAACAAAAAGAACGTATAGGGATACGCACCATGAACCCACATGAACCAACATACACGAACAATAATGGACCGTGAGTGTGTGGAACTGAGGGTTTTAAATAAAAGCTGGGGATGAGTGCCAAACGAGTCCCAGGTGTGCACAACTGAAGTCGTGTGCTTCAAGTAAGTGGAGGCAATGACAGCCGCCAAAGGGGCGTGGCAGGTGGATTCTGACACATAGACAAGTTCTATTAAGTAGATTAAATAACAATGTGTATCAGCTACCTATAAAAGAGGTTAGAGGTTAGAATCATTATAGAATTACCATTAGAATCGTCATATGTAAGTAAAGTATAGAGTGAAAGCGATGCAAAATACAAACTTTTATTTAAAAAACATATCCAAGTATTCCAGTAATATTTAAATAATATATAAGGTCAAATTTATAGTTAAAACAGGGCAATCATTTAATGGTGAACCAGTATCCAAAGAATGCAGATGAGCACTGCAATAACAATGTGACCATATATTTTGATTTGCCAAAAACAATAAGTTTTGTAACAAAACTGGGTAACACAAACTTCTATATTTTCAAAAGGTTATAGCTAAATTTTGAAGTGAGTTACTGTTACACACCTTGATATTTATCCTGAGCATCCAACAACTACATGAAATCAGTGATTCACTAACCTTGTTAAAAACATGGGCCATCAGCAAATCTGAACTGAAGAAAATCATTAACAAACAAATATAATATTCCTCCTGTATTCTGAACAATTGATTTATATGAGACAAATATGTGCTACAGGATGATAACATTTCCAGTGTTGTATGACCATGCTAATAATTTCACTGCCATCGTCATCATATTTGTAAGAGCTTGAAGAACTTGCATTTGTATGGGAAGCTTTATTAAGATGCAGGAAAAGAAATTATGCCATGGATTTTGTGTGGATTTTGTGGAGCGTTACCTCTTAGTTCAATCAGTCACTCTGACCACTGAAACACACACAGCATCATTATCATCATCATCATGCCTGACATCAAGACAACATAAAAATGTTAGTGGTAATTTTGGTAATGTTGTGTCAGTTAAATATATATATATATTTCTTTTATTTTAAAGTTAATTAACTTCGGAAATGTAGAGGTTACCTTTATGAGATTGGATCAATGAAACTGCTTTCATAGCAAAATTTTCCACTCGATCTTGAAATTGATCTTAAAGCAATGTAGCCAAATCAGAGCCTAAAATGTAGCCCAGACATCTGGTTTCTCCTGCATACAAAATCAAAGAGAAAACTTACATAATCATATTATCCACTGCAATAGAAACAACTATACACACATTAGTGCAGTTACCCCAATCAGACATAACATTGTGACTTAAAAACATTATTACTGTTATGCTACTGCTACTGATTTTGGTCTGTTATACTGTACCTCCTTTACATGTTGTACTTTGTACTTTTTTTGCACATCTAAATATATTTGCACTATTTTTTTAAATACCACCTATCATTATAAAATGTTTATTCCTCATATCTTCTCTTACTTCTTTTTTTTCTTTCCCTTATTATTTTATATCTTATTTTTATAGACCTTACTTAATACACGATTTATGAGCAGCGGATGGGGTTTTCATTTCACTGCAAGTTGTATCCTGTATATAAGTACCGTATTTTTCGGACTATAAGCCGCTACTTTTTTCCCACGTTTTGAACAACAAAGCGGCTAATTTATGAATTTTGAATGGGTTTTTCCTGGTTTCACAAACTTCAAGCCAAAAAACTGAGCGACATAACATTAGACCAATGAAATTACCGAACGGAAACGAAAAAACGCACCTCACCTGTGTTCTGAGCTGCACGGCATCGGGAGAAAAATTTTTTTTTTTAAACGCATGACGATGCCAAAAGATAAACTCCAGAGAGAAATAGTGGTGAAAGGAAGGAGGAAGACAGTGAACAATGACTTTCTTGGTAGGCTACTGTTTAGATACAAGCTGTTGTAGAGTCTGGGTCATGGGAGAGCTCGCTAACTCCAGTTGCAACAGAAATCATATAAGCACAGACAGGTTTCCAAAACTCGTGCTTTTTTATTTTTCTTGGCCACAGCATTAAGGGTTAGTCAAAGAAACTTAGAAATCAGCATCAGAAAATAATGACATAATCCTCAGTCTTACACACATGCAGTAATACCGGAAGAATGCAGTGGCATGCTATTCCCAAAATACCGCTATGCTCCTAAAAGAAGCGCAACATGTTTCACCCGTTACACCGTGTGTAACGTGTCATGTTAAAGCCTGTGTAAAGTTCATTAGTGTAGACACCTGCGGATTATAGACAGGTGCGGCTTATTAATGTAAAAATTTCAATATTTGTATAATTCAGTGGGTGCGCTTTATAGTCCGGAAATTACGGTATGTTTGTGTCAAGTGTGGGGAAGATGTTTAATCTGGATTCCTAATAGAAATACCCCAGATTTTGAGATTTTGACTGGTTTTACTGTCAGAAGACTTCAAAACATATAAATCTATTTTATTTCTCTATAGGGTCCTCACAATATATTAATGTAAAGCACTATTTTATATCCAAAATTGTACATTTTTGGAAAATACTTAATTACTTAATTAATAATATGTATTATGAAAAAAAAAAATCGATAAAATCCTTTGCATGTAAATTTCTGACATGATGTACATACACATATTTATTGTGTATTAACCTTTGCAGGAATCTGCTCCATAAGCTAATTTTCTGTCTTCCCAAACACCTCGGCCAGTTTAGGCTCCCAGCAACCTGAAGCCTTCTGGAGGGAGATGAGCTGCAACAGTGAAACCTCGGAAGATTCTACTGAAATATAAATATAGATTTTTCATACTTTTTTCAAATATTTAAGAATTTACCCAAATCTTACTAATAACTAGTAAGGAAAAAGGAGCAGAGGGAACTATCATTCTACCATATAATATTTTTGTCATTATACAATAGATTAAAAAAACAAAGAAAAAAAAACAATAAGTAATCCGTGTTACACCACTGACATGTGTAGAATTAATAGCATTCTAAGAATTAATATTGTAAAGATCAGAGAAGAAAAAAATAATATGTTGAGAAATGTTCAGATGGAGCAAAATTTGGAATTTCCTTAAAAAGCATTTATTTTGGATGTTTAGTGTATGTTTAGGTATGTTGGTGATTTCTTTTTACTATTTTTAAAGACTACAGTAACAGAAACAGTATGACTATTCTCATATTCAATACATATTTGTCAAAAGAGTCTAATGTTCAATTACTTACAGGAATTAAATCAACTTCTCATCCTGGTACGAAAACCTAATTTAATTAAACATAAAGAAACATGACATGAACATGTCATTTAAAATAGAAAGAAACTGTCGCTAACCCAGCCATTAGGGTTGCACAAGCCAGTGCACTCTTAGTGCTGATCCCAAGCCCGAATAAATGGGGAGTGTTGCGTTAGGAAGGGCATCCAGCGTAAAACATGTGGCGAATCAAATATGCGGATCACGAAAGAGAATTTCATACTGGATCGGTTGAGGCCCGGGTTACCAACGACCGCCACAGGTATCGTTAGCCAACAGGGTACCGGTGGAAATTGGGCTACTGTTGGCCGAAGAAGGAGAAGGAGGGAACGAAGACGTCTACAGAGATGGCAGGGAAAGGAGTGAAAAGTATAGGAGATTGGAGTGGAAATGTTGGTACTATGACCGGTGAAGGGAGAGAGATAGCTGATATGATGGAGAGGAGAAAGGTAGATATGTTGTGTGTTCAGGAGACTAAGTGGAAAGGGAGTAAGGCCAGGAACATTGGAGGTGGGTTTAAACTGTTCTTTCATCGTATGGATGGAAAGAGAAATGGTGTAGGGGTGATTCTGAAGGAAGAGTACAGTAAGAGTGTAGTGGAGGTGAAGAGAGTTTCTGATAGGATGATGAACATTAAGCTGGAAGTTGAAGGGGTGATGATAAATGTCATCAGTGCTTATGCTCCACAAGTTTACGAGTTGTGAGATGGAAAAATTCTGGAGTGAATTACATGAAATGGTAGAAGGGGTACATAGGAATGAAAGATTGGTGTTTGGGGCAGATTTAAATGGGCATGGGTAGGTAAATGGGTGATGGGTAGGTAGATAGCTTCAAGGAGAGGAATGTGGAAGGGCAGATGGTGGTAGATTTTGCTAAAAGGATTAAAATGGCAGTGGTGAATACTTATTTTAAGAAGAAGGAGGATCATAGGGTGACGTATAAGAGTGGAGGAAGGTGTACACAAGTGGACAATATTCTATGTATGAGATGCAACTTGAAGGAAATTGGATACTGTAAGGTGTTAGCAGGGGACAGTGTAGCTAGACAGCATCAGATGGTGGTCTGTAGGATGGTTTTGGAGATTAGAAAGAGATGAGAGTGAAGAGAGAAAGAGGAGAGTGAAGACTGAAAGAAGAATAAGATGGTGGAAACTGAAGAAGGAAGACTGTAGTGTGAGATTCAGGGAAGAGGTCAGACAGGAGCTCGGTGGAACAGTGGTGGTGGAATGAGGAAGTGCAGGAACACATAAGGAGAAAGAGGCTGGCAAAACAGAATTGGGATCGACAGAGTGATGAGAAAGGGGCAGGAGTACAAGAAGATGCGGCAGCAGGTAAAGAGGGATGTGGCGAAAGCCAAGAAAAAGGTATATGAGAAGCTGTATGAGAAGTTGAACAATAAAGAAGGAAAAAAGGATTTGTAACGATTGGCCAGGCAGAGGGACCGAGCTGGGAAGGATGTGCTGCAAGTTAGAGCAATAAAGGATGGAGATGGAAATGTGTTGACTAGTAAGGAGAGTGTGTTGAGAAGATGGAGGAAGTATTTTAAGCAGCTGATGAACGAGGAAAATGATCCACTGAGCTGTCAGACCTGACTTGCGCAAGCAGTCAATAAGCCTAAAGAACCAGCATTGCTTTATTTCCATCCTTCAACACGATGTAACTCGTATTAAAAGTAGACCAAAAAAGTATTTCAAAAAAGACAAATAAAAAAAGCAATTTTTTTTAAACAGGTCTCTTTAATTAACAAATCAATTTACAGTTTAATGTCACAAAGTAGACATACTATTATATTTCAAAAGAGAAATAAGATTTTTACCTTGGCTATGTTGGGGCTTGAACCCACAACCTTGTGGTGACCTAATGACCAGTAACCAGCACACGGACACTTACGGACTTTTTACACCACATCTTACCGCACACGGACACTCTATGGACAATCTAAACCACCAAAAAAAAATTGTCTATTGTTTACTGTTTACTGTTTCACTGTATGCCATAAGCATTTTTCTTGTATATACATCTTTATTTTTTTCTCACATACATATATCTTTATATATCTTTTATATCTTTATATTCTTATATTGTATTTTATATATTTTTTTTTATACTTTATTTATCTGCCTTTTTTTTCTTTTTCCCCATCCTATTCCCTCATGCCGGACCGTCGTAATAAGCATTTCACTGCATGTCGTACCCTGTATGCATGTGTATGTGATGAATAAATTTGATTTGATTTTAATTTGATTTGACCAAATAAGAACAAAATAGACACCATTAAACTCGTTGTGTTTTAGATTTGATTCTAAAGCTTTTATCTGTAAAGTAAAATTCAGAAACCCATTTACCCTATTTAGGCATGAATAGAGTGAACTTGAATTTAAATGAGAAAAGCACGATTCTAATTTTGGGACAAACTTATAAAAGATGATTGTAAGTACATTTGAATATAACCCTAGGAGAAATCTGCAAAAATATACACTTTTATAGCCTATAGGCTTTTCAAACTTACTTTTGGAAGTTGAAATCATTGATAAATAATTTTCTATTAATTTATTATAACTATGACCAAAGAAACAAATATGTACAGGAACGAAGCTTTTGAAATGAATAAATAAATACAACTCACAATTTCATAGACAAATTCTTTAAAATTGATTACCAACAAATAGCATGAATTAGCTAGCTATTAAATTTACATGTCTTACAAGTAGTATTTAATATGAGATTTCAAAATAATAAAAAAAAATTTTACAGTTATAGTATATTCTTTATTTTCTTTGCAATTGACAAACAAATGTGTGCAAAAATGCTTACATACTGTATTTGATCATTACATGAGTATCTAGTGCTGTATGGCTCTAGTAATAATTCAACTGATAACAATGCATTACATTTAAACATGCTAATACATGCAAGGTGGTTTTGTGTAGATAAAGTGCAGGCATCAAGTGTATGTTCCTTTTGTTTATATGCAATAAAACCACTGTATATATAGAGATGCATTGCTAAGGCTTTTGCATGGATTCTGTAAGGGCATAAAGTCTTCAAAGCCCAAGAGCGTCTTCTTCAACCTGACAGCCAAGCAGAGAGTTCCCTACCTGAATACACTCTGAGAGATTGACCACTGAAACACACACACACACACACACACACACACACACACTTAGCATAAATAATCATCATCATCACTATGAATGCAAGTCAGTGTACGAATGTTAGTGATAAATTTGTTAATGCGGTACTGGTTAGTCTAATTAAGTTTCTCTGAATTTGAAAAATGCTTATTTAATCAAAATGTGGATTTTAATTTTTCCAGCAATAAAAAGTCAGTATTTTATTTAATTCAAGAGGTCAGGCAATGGCTGATAGAGGCTGTAGTTTAGAACTTACCCTTTTGTGTCCGGATCCATGCCACAGCTTTCTTGGCCAATAACTGCCACTCAACCTGGGCAGCATTCTTAAAGCCATGCAACCAAACCAGAGCCAAAAGAGTAGCCCAGACATCCGGGTTCACCTGCATACAAAACCAAACAGGAAAATTCTTGATATTACTCTAATGATATATATGATACATAATGATAATATTCCCCTAATGATTCATATTTTTTATGTGCAGCATACTGTCATATCTACTTAAATATTTGCTTAATTCAACAAATAAATAAATTAATTAATTAATAAAAAAAATCTACTGTAAGATTTTATATGGAAAACAAAATAATTAAAAGTACTAGGACTAAGAAGAAATCTTTGGATTTTGGAATATAGAAAGAATCACTGTTTCATATCCTGAAATGTTTTATTTTTGGAACAACTCTACTTGTTAAATAGAGCAGAGTAAATAAATATCATTAGGAATTAAAAAGTAAAATAAAAGAATATGAGTACATTGCATCATGTGTGATGCTACTAATATTTACTGTGTATTAACCTGTGCTGGAATCTGCTTGACCAACTCTTTTTCTGTCTTCCCAAACACCTCTGCCAGTTTAGACTCCATTTTCCAGTAACCAGAAGCCTTCTGGAGGGAGATGAGCTGTAACAGGTCATCCTTTGTAGACTCAGGAGTCTCCTCAAGAGTTTCTACAGACACTTCAGGACAGAAACATATCAATCCTTATAGTAGTCATTAACAATAAAAAATATATATATTTGAATTACATAAAATATTTATTTAAATGAAGCTCTGGTTAAATCAGCCTGCTGTTTGTGGTGACAACTGATATTGGAATAATGTTCAGTTACAGCTTGGCAGTTATTAAAAAACTTATCTAAAATACAGTTGCATCTCAATAAATTTGAATGTCGTAGAAAAGTTCATTTATTTCAGTAATTCAACTCAAATTGTTAAACTCGTGCATTAAAAGATTGACACCTCTGTGTGTGGTGGCTCTTGATGCCTTGGCCCCAGCCTCAGTCCATTCCTTTTAAAGTTCACCCAGATTCTTGAATCGATTTTGCTTGAAATGCCTCTCAAGGCTGCAGTTCTCTCGGTTGGTCGTGTATCTTTTTCTTCCACACTTTTTCCTTCCACTCAACTTTCTGTTTACATGCTTGGATACAGCATTCTGTGAACAGCAGCTACTTTGGCAATAAATGTTTGTGGCTTCCCCTCCTTGTGAAGGGTGTCAATGATTGTGTTCTGACAACTGTCAGATCAGCAGTCTTCCCATGATTGTGTGGACTAGTGAACCAAACTGAGGGACCATTTTGAAGGTTTGGGAAACCTTTGCAGTTGATTAGCTGATTGGCATGTCACCATACTCTAATTTGTTGAGTGAATTGGTGAGTTTTTGTTAAATGTGAGAAATTCTTTCATAACAATTAACAGAATCAAAGACAAACTACTTAAGCCTGTGTGCATTGCATTTATTTAATACACAAGTTTCACAATTTGAGTTGAATTACTGAAATAAATGAACTTTTCCAAGACATTCTACTTTATTGAGATGTACCTGTATATTCATGAAGAGTCATATATTACTATTATTCTATTAAATCTATCTATCTATATCAATATATCTATAAGTTAGTGTATTGAACTCTAAGCAAAATCGTTACTTACTCATGTCCATACTCCTTGCTGTAAGACAAGTTACACCAATGTTGTGAATGATCAGTGGTACCTGGTATTCTAATTTTGTAAGTAAACATTTACTACGAAAATACAATATTGACAAAAATACAATAATATTAGAAAATATAAAAAATAATAATCTTAGAAGTTTAATGTTCAGTAACTTACAGGCTCTAAAGCACTTCATCCATTTAGGCATACCTCATTTGATTAGACAGAGTAAAACAGAAAGGTTAGATTTTCTGGTTGCTCTGAATGTGACATTTGCTTCGCTGTCTATCTTCCATTGCAGCTCATATGCACACACTGTATAACGTGTATATATATATATATATATATATATATATATATATATATATATATATATATATATATATATATATATATATATATAAGATAACACAGCCGCTTGTGAAATGGCAGAATGTCAACCACCAGCAGGAAAAACTGTATAATTCTAATCATGTGAAACTGGTATAGTTTAATTAAGTGCTTTTGTGTAAACTGGATCTGTTCTGGCGTGACTTCGCTCATGAAATTGTGATGTATTTCATTAAAATGGTGCAAACAAACAGTCAATCTAAAAGCACAAAACAGCTGCAGTAAACAATTACATTTTTGTCACTGTTGTGGTATCAACAAATGATTATGCATTTGTTCAACAAAAATTCATATTTTCTTCTTTTTTTAAAGTCTCTTAGCTTGCTGCGTTTCATTCTCTTTTTATATAGCATTTGTTTACTACAAATTAACAGTTAATGTTTTTCAAACCTGATTTTACTACATTCAAATCTTTGTTTTCAATGTTTGTATATTAAATATATGCATATATCATTTCATTATTGTACAAAATTAAATTTATTATTTATTCTAGATGCTAATATCTTCACAACTGTCCTCACAAAATGTCTGTGCATTTTTCAAACAGAAATTGTTCAAACTTGCCATCTGCAATTATAATTGAAAACAATACAAATGTTGAAATACACAAATTGCTTTATCTCTCATACACAAATGCTGTTTTTTGTCTTCCTAACGCAACCCTCCCCATTTATCCGGGCTTGGGACCGACACTAAGGCTTGTGCAACCCTAATGGCTGGGGTTGGTTCCATGACCATGGATTGAACCCGGGCCACAGCGGTGAGAGAACTGCATCCTAACCACTAGACCACCAGGGACCCTCTGCACACTAACAATTAGTATTATATTGAAATTCATATAATGTCATAACAAATAAAAATGATGCAAACTTACTTATTTTCCTAACTAGAGGATGAATCCCGTCAACATGGAGGTTTGAATGGAAAAAAATATAATAGGAAAAAAGTTTGTATATAAAGTCAAAGAATTCATGCACAAACAAAAACAAAAACACAAGACACCTAAATAGAAACACCTTTGCACATGCAATTATTAGACTGTGGCATCAGCTCAATGCATGAATAAGGTCATAGGCCTAAGTGAATGTTCTTAAATCAAACACTAAAATGTGTGTGTAAGAGTTGGTGTCATCTCAGTGACTTTATTGCTAGCATGTGTGTTGGTGTTGGTATTTTTGGTCTCCTGTGATTTCCACAAATAAATCATTGATGATATTTAGAATTTTACAAACAAACAAAAAGATCTACATTAGGAAACCACGGCTGGATTCATTTTTATCTCCAAATTCTGATGTTGAACATCACCTGAACCAGAATTTCCATGATTTTATGCATAAAGATGTGGCTTTGTGATATATACAGTATATATATATACATGAATAAGCAGATGTGTAGACATTCCTAACATACACAGAATATCATATTCTGATACAAAATAAATAATACCTATAAGTTTCTTGTCATACAGTCCCAAAAGCCTTTAATTTAATCCTTCAAGGACGTCTGTCTGAAATGTTATGGTTCTTGGAAATAATATACTGCACTCAGAACTGAACACTTGCTTGTCAATATAATGTTCATACTTCAAATTAATTTCACAAAGTAGAGCAAAATGACAGTGCAAAATACAGGTTTGGGGAGATGAGTAGACCTGCAGTAACTACAAGGGCATAAAGTTGATCAGCCACATCATGAATTTATGGGAAAGTCAGGCTGAGAAAAGAAGTGACTATCTGTGAGTACCAGTATGGTTTCATGCTAAGAAAGAGCACTACAGATGCAATACTTGCTTTGAGAATGTTCATGAAGAAGTATAGAGAAGGTCAGAAGGAGGTGCATTGTGTTTTGTGGATCTAGAGAAAGCGTATGACTGGGTGCTGAGATAGGTGTTGTGGTATTGTATAAGAAACTCTAATGTGGCAGAGAAGTATGTGATTGTGGTGCAGGACATATGAGGACAGTTTGACAGCAGTGAAGTGTGCAGTAGGACCGACAGTCTGTTTCAAGGTGGAGGTTGGATTGCATCAAGGATCGGCTCTGTGCCCTTTCTTGTTTGCAGTGGTGATGGACAGGTTGACGGACGAGGTCAGACAGGAGTCTCTCTGGACTATGATGTTTGCGTATAATATTGTGATTTGTGTTGAGAGTAGGATGTTTTGAAAACAAAGTAAGAGTCTAGATTGAGATGGTTTAGACATGTGCAGAGGAGGGACATGGGGTATATCGGTAGTAGAATGCTGAGGATGGAGCCGCCAGTAAGGAGGGAAAGAGGAAAGCCAAGAAAGAGGTTTATGATGTGGTGAAGAAAGACATGCAATTACATGGTTTGAAAGAGGTAGATATAGAAGACATCTAAACAGCCTGGAGGCGAATGATCGCCGAAAGAAGTAGTAGTTAACTAATGTAATCAATATTATAAGCTAAGGCACCCACCATGTTAATGGATTTACAATTGTGTAAAAAAAAATTATAATTTTATTTCAAAGTTGGGATGTATAGTGGGACTGAACATTTCCACTGCAAAAGTGGTTTGAAATATTTCTTTGCCATCTAGCAAGTAAATGATTCCAGACAGGCTTTTTGGTATAGCCATGGACCATGTTATAAATTACCAGTTACCAAAAACAACATCATGAAGAACGTCTCTAGGTTACGATCGTAACCCTAGTTCCCCGAGGGAATGAGACGCTGCGTCGTAACGCTTTGGGAACGCCCCTGCGTTGTCTGCGCTCTGAACCACATGTGAAATTTGACCAATAGGTGAGTCGTGACGTCATCGGCGGGCGACGTTGCGTAAACCAGGAAGCTACAAATGGCTGCGAGATGGTAAAGACGCCACCTTCTGCAGGAGAAGGGTAAGCGCCGCAGGGATGCAGGGAGTGTGGCACGGAGATGCAGCGTCTCGTTTCCTCTGGGAACTAGGGTTATGGTCGTAACCTGAAGACGCTTCCCTTCGGGAACTCGAGGTGCGTCGTAACGCTTTGGGAACGAGTGTCCAATCATGCCACACTGACCAGACCCTGCCTAGTGAGTGAGGGCCTCAGCACCTGCACGTAGAGCAGAGGAGCCCGGGGTGGCTCTAAGGTTAAGGTCATAGAACCTGACAAAGGTCAGCGGGGTGGACCAACCAGATGTCCTGGAGTGACACTACAGCGGACCAGGCCGTAGAGGCCGCCACACTCCGGGTAGAGTGAGCTCGGACCCCGAGTGGTGTGGGGAGGCCGGAGGACTCGTAAGCCGACACGATAGCATCCTCTACCCACCTGCTCAATGTCTGCTTATTGGCCGGGAATCCTATTAGGGCCATAGCAGATGAACAGCTGCTCTGACTTCCTCCATGGACTCATCCTGTGGAGGTAAGTGTCCAGTGCTCGCCATTGACACAGACGGTTCTGTCGCTCCTGGTCGGGGGCTAGGAATGGAGGAGGGCAGAATGCCTGTAACACTACATGTCGTGTGGAGCCGAAGGCACCTTAGGTACGTACCCAGGTTTCGCATAGAGAAACGCTCTGGCCATGCCAGGGCAAACTCCAGGCGGGACGGGGCCATGGACAGATCGTGCAGATCCCCGATCCTCTTCAGGGAGGAAATCGCTAAGAGAAAGGCGGTCTTAACAGACAGAAACCTAAGGGCCACCTTGGCCAAGGGCTCGAAGGGGGGCTCAGATAGAGCCGCCAGCACAACTGCCAGGTCCCAGACAGGCACTCTGGGTCGTGTCCCGGGCCTCAGCCTCCGGGTGCTGCAGAGGAAACGTGTTGCCTACCCAGCAACTTCCCGCAGGCGGGGTGACATATGCCACGATGGCGGACATGTAAACCTTCAGGATTGAAGGGGTTAACCATGTGGCAAACTGTTCCTGTAAGAACTCCAGAACCGAACCGATCGGGCAGTTAACTGGGTCCAAGTCATGGTGCTCGCACCTTGACGTGAACAGTTGCCATCGTGCGGCGTACGACCTCCTCGTGGAGGGAGCTCTCGAGTGGAGAAGGGTCTCTACTACCTTGGTAGAGAGACCAGCCGCTATGAACTGTGCCCCCTCAGGGGCCACAGCCACAGCCTTCACAACTCCGGGCGGGGGGTGAACTAGGGTTCCGCATGCCTGCGAGAGGAGATCCCTCCTGGGCGGAATTTTCCATGGAGGGTCCTCGAGTAGAGACACCAAATCTGCAAACCATTGCTTGCCCAGCCATCGAGGTGCTACCAGGAGGAGACGGACTCCATCCCGGCGAACTCTCCAGAACTCCCGGGAGCAGCGCGATCGGGGGAAAGGCATACAGGCGTAGCCTCGGCCACGACTGTACCATGGCATCCAGACCCAACGGGGCAACAGAGGGGACAGTGCTAAGTGTCCTGGGTCGCAAAAAGATCCACCTGGGCTCTGTAGAACCTTCGCCATACAAGCTTTACCACCTTGGGGTGGAGTCGCCATTCCCCAGGCCTCGGCCCCTGTCTCGACAGGGTGTCTGCTCTGACATTCAACCGTCCGGGGATGTAAATGGCTCTCAATAAGAGGAGTCTGTCCCGGGACCACAAGAGGACCTCTTGTGCCAGCTTGTACAAGGGGTGAGACCAGAGGCCCCCCTGGTGGTTGATGTAAGAGACCACCACATTATTGTCTGTGTGGTCAAACACATGGCGATCTCTCAGGTCTGGGCTATCATCTCCAGACAATTTATGTGCCACGAGAGACGTGGGCCACTCCACAGACCCTGGGCGGAGTGGCCACTAATGACCGCTCCCCACCCCATAAGGGAAGCGCCCATCATTAGCGTGACGCGAAGACAAGGAGTCACTAAAACAGGTCCTTGGGACAGAAACGTTGGGTCCTTGCACACATCCAAGGCTCGAAGGGCACGCCATGAGACCTTGATAGTACGATACGGATTCCCCCTGGGGGAGAACCCTCTGCCCGGAGCCACCACTGAAGGGGCCTCATGTGGAGGAGGCCGAGTGGAATTATACTGGACGCTGCCACCATTAGACCCAGCAGCCTCTGGAACTGCTTTACAGTGAGTGGCTGGCCTTCTCTCTCCCTCCTGACTGCGGTGAGGATGACTTCGACCCAGGCGGGAGACAACCGTGCCCGCAACCTGGTCTAGTCCAACACCACGCCCAAAAAAGTGGTTCTCTGCACCAGAGAAAGCACACTCTTGCTGGCGTTCAGTTGGAACCCAAGCACCTTCATGCAGGCGAGAACGACATCTTGATGCCGAACCGCCTGGTGCTCCAAATGAGCCAGTACCAACCAGTCATCGATATAATTAAAAATGCGGATGCCCTGGAGCCGCAGCGGGGTCAGTGCTGTTTTGAAGCATTTTGTGAAGGTGCGGGGCGAAAGTGCTAGGCCGAATGGGAGGACCCGATATTCGTAAGCTTCGCCCCGAAAGCAAACCTCAGGAACCTCCTGTGTGCAGGAAGGATGGAAATGTGGAAGTACGCGTCCTTCAGATCTAGCGTGATGAACCAGTCCTCAGACCTGATCTGAGTCACAACCTCCTTGAGGGTAAGTATCCTGAACCTGAGCCTCATAAGTGAGCGGTTCAAGGAGCAAAGATCTAGAATGGAACGTAACCCGCCATCCTTCTTCGGAACGACAAAGTACAGGCTGTAGAAGCCTGACTCTCGAACCGAGGGGGGAAACACCTCGATGGCCCCTTTCCCAAGGAGAGCGCGCACTTCCTGTTCCAGGACCAGAGCCTGCTCGGCCCCCACCAGGGTGGGACACAACCCTTTGAACCGGGGAGGAGAGGACGCGAACTGAATCGCGTAACCGTTCTCTATAGTCCTAAGGACCCACTGGGAGACCTCTGGCAGCCCCTCCCAAGCTGTCAGAAATTTCCTCATGGGAACCAACCCCTCCCCCATCCACAACAAACTACCTGGTGGAAAGATGGAGAGCGAACTGCTGGAGGCAGGCTGCGCCCTGAAGCACACCTTGTGGCAGGGCTGACAGACCGGCCTCCTCGACCCGAACGGCCAGAGCAGCGTACTGTGGCCGTTGACACCTCCTGAGAGGTGGAGGGGGGCCATGCCCTGAAGCACATCTTCTGGCAGAGCCAACGGCCTGGCCTCCTGGTGGTGCAGGGGAGGGACGGACACAGTAGAGTGAGGTGTACACCGTCCCCCCGACCGTAGACTGTCAGGATCTACGCACCACAGCCCATGTGTTGGAGGCGAGTGTGACCCTCATGTCATCCTGCTCCTTCTTGGGCCTGCTTCTGGTCTTCGCGGTGCCCGGAAAAACAGTCGGCTGTGTTTCAGCAGTAGCTCTCTCTGAGATCAGCGAGAGAGCTACTGCTGAAACACAGCCGACTGTTTTTTAGACTCCTGGAACCTGTTCACGACCGCCGTCACAGCGTCGCCAAACAGTCCAGGAGGAGCCATCGGTGCGTTCAACAGCACAGCTCGATCCTTATCTGGGAGGTCAGATAAGGTGAGCCACGGATGTCTTTCTGTGGCTTCTAGGGCCGACATGGACCGACCAACGGCCTGCGCCGCGTGCTTGGTGGCCCGAGGGGTTAAGTTGGCAGCGTGACGCAACTCCTTAATATCGCCGGCCTTGGAGCTAAGTCCCTCATCCAAATCAAATAGCAGGTCAGCCTGGTATGCCTGCAACACACCCACTCCCTACTAAGGCTGATGTACTAAGGTTTAGTAGTAGGGAACACCGGGGCCTTTAGCTACGATGCTACGATAGGGGAGAGATAGCTAGATAGCGTCTCTTCCACAAGCCGCATCGCCCCATAGCCGCAGTCCTTAGCCCCAACCATGTTCACGTAATGCAAGGAGTGTTGGGAAAAAGTACGCATGGAGCACAGGGTCTCCCAAGACCTGGACACCTAGGTGTGCCGGTCGAGGATGAATGGAAGGCCCTGGTGCCGAGGAAGTGACACAGGACGCAGGAAATGCTCATCCTGCTTACTGGGTGCGCGCTGCTTCTGCTTTTCCACCGGCCAAGCTAGATCCAGCTTGGACACAGATCGTGTCACGACCTCGGGGAGCTTCTCGTACAGCACAGGCTGTGAGGAGTCCACGGGCTCGCTAGCATCCATCATCTCACCCTCCTCGGAGGGAGAGACATGTAACACCACGCTGCCCGTGCCGGGAGAAGAAGCAGCCATCGGGCCTGCTTCCCCGAGAGAGCAGGAGCTTCATCCAGCAGGAGAGGCTGGAGAGGACTCATCTGACTCCAACCCCGCTGCTACATCGGCTCATAGTCATGCGGCTATAATGCGAGCAATCGTCTCCCTTGAGAGCCGATTGTGCATGCTCCACTCCCAAGCAAACAACGCACCGATTGGTCAGATTTCACGTGGTTTAGAGCACGGACAACGCAGGGGCATTCCCAAAGCGTTACGACGCAGCTCGAGTTCCTGAAAGGAAACAGTTTTTAAAATGTAAGTGACTTACAGGGAAAAAAAATGTCAAACGGTGAAGCTCGCATCATACCTGTACAGAGGTTAACAGAAGCAGGTTAGATTATTTATGTACTTTCTACAATGTGTTTGTTCAAAAAAGCACAATAACTGTAATATTCTTATTCAAAGATCAGGTTTATTGAAAAAGGTAATTATAATTTTAGATCAAAGAGATTAGTGTATCCATGTGATCGGGATCTGATGTGTTTTCTACTGCAGCATTTCTGTCGCATCTTCTAAAAATATGAATTTCAGTTGAATGGGTAGGGATTTCTTTTACATTTACAATATATTACTACATATGTACAGTATAATGACTAATAAAAACTATGACAGTAATTTTTCAGTTTACTTATCACATAAATATATGGCATTTTAAATAGTAGTCACTAGGTAGTTATGTACATTAATAACATAAAATAATAAAACCCTGTTGTGTGCTTAAATTAAAGTCACTATGTTCATGAGATGTTCATGAATGTATGGCATGATCTTTACCCAGATTTGAGAATTTATTAGAAGACTCCACTGCATCTAACCCCACCACTGAACATAAAAAAAAAAAAAAAAAAGAAATCAGATTGTGCTCTGTATGGTATTTTATGCATAAAAGCATTACAATCATGAATGCAGATTATAATCATTCAAAGCATAAGGAAAAGGACTCAGTCCTTAAATTAAAGCCATTCTGGTTAATGATAAAATGATGGCATCATCTTTAATCATCTTTCCAAACTTTACCATCGACATAAGTCTCAACACATTAAATTAACAAATCAGAACACAATATTAGTCTCATGTATTTTAAATTACTGTTCAGTTACTTACTATAGGACCCAAGTGCACAGCCCCGCAGCACTAAACATGAATAAAAACAAAAACCAGGTCAGATTGTTGCTCTGTATGATATGTTAATGCATACAATTATTTTCACATTTAGACTACTGTAATGCTTTGCTGGCTGGAGTTTCTAAAGCTACCCTAAGTAAATTACAGTTGGTACAAAATTCTGCTGCTAGAATTCTGACTAGGACCAGTGCAAGGGAACACATCACACCTATCCTGGAAAAATTGCACTGGCTTCCAGTTAGTTTTCGTATTGAGTTTAAAATTCTCATGCTCACCTATAAGGCCTTGAATAATCTGGCCCCTCAATATCTATGTGAGCTGATAACCCCCTACACACCTTCACGTGCTCTACGGTCCTCTGAAGCTGGTCTTCTAACTGCCCAAAAAAACACGGCTAAAAACTGTGGGTGATCGGGCTTTTTCTTCTTTGGCTCCTAAACTGTGGAATTCCCTGCCCTCAGAGATCAGGAATGCAGAATCCCTGGGTGTTTTTAAATCCCATCTTAAAACATACTTTTTTAGGGTAGCTTTTATGTGACTTCTTTGTTTGTTATTTATTGGGCTTTTATTTTTTTTATAGTTAGTTTTAGTGTTTGCATTATTATGTGTATCTTTTCATTTTATCTGTTATGTCAAGCGCTTTGAGAAACTCCTTTTAAAGGCGCTATACAAAATAAAGTTTATTATTATTATTATTATTATTATTATTATTATTATTAATAAAAGTACTAAAACCATTATGCTGATCATAATATTCATAATAATTTTAAATAAATCATAATATATGAAAGGTTTTGAGTACTGAGTGAAAAAAATACTCACTCGTTGTAGAAATTCTGCTTGTCAACAGAGGTCCCTTCACAGCTTTTCCGCTACCCTTATGGACAGCTATGAAGGCTGTATGTGAGCTGATCACTCCACACTGCTTACTCAGTTCCACCACTCTGGACTTCAGAACCTCATATTCAGCTTTATCATCCTGCTCGTCCCTTTCCAGAGAGTGGATCAAAGAGCGAGCACCCAGCCTGTGAATAGTCAGTCTGCACACACGCACACACACACACAGACACACACAGACACAGACACACACACACACACACACACACACACACACACACACACACACACACACACACACACAATGCTGAATGAGCAAAAGGTAACCAAACTTCAGTTGTCATAACAAATTGAGATCTTTGTTAATGAAATATGGTGGAATTCTGACCACATGCCATCAATCATATAGAAGCATTTAAAGAAGTGCTTCTATTTTTTCTAGAAGGAAAAACATTCTTAATACCTCAAATTCATATTTCCTGACAAAATAGTACTCATTTAATTTTAAAATGACTCCTGAATGATATAAATCCTTATCATCAGCTAGCTGGTCTGGCTTATCCCACCAAACTGTCATAGACGTCTCTTTAAACTATCTACAAATAATAACAGATACAGTATGTTTGATTATTCTCGAGTACTTAAGATAATATTTTCAACTGTGAAAGATCTGGCAGCTAAAGCCACCAAGCTACGGTTTTCTGTAGTATCACACACACACACACACACACACACACACACACACACACACACACACACACACACACACACACACACACACACATCATAATCAGAAATGAGAAGAGGCAATGGATTTGTATGTCTTCTAATGGTTACCTGCTATTCTCAGCAGGATTTAGAGAGAAGTAGACAGTGTTCAAAACTTCCTGATCTCCCAGCTTGTACTGCACTGTTAATTTTCCATTTGCTTCTACACTTTGACACTCCTAGAGACAGAAATGCAGATTTGATTATGTATACCCAGTAATTTATATGTAAGACCATAAGAGACCAGCAATTTTAATAACTTTACACAATATATTCAGAATTTCAATATCTGGAAAAGAATCTGAAAAAGGTGTGAAAATATGCTCACTTCTTCTTTCAACTGGGCATAAATTAGTGCTCTTTGACCATGGAAAAGTGTTGTAATTTGGGGGCTCAGACGGGTGAAAGACACCCCAGTCCAATCCTCAGTGATATCAATCACTGTTGGTTGTAAAGCATAATGGAGAGACTGCATTACCTAGAAATGGGAATTGAAATTGTGTTTACTATAGCAATTAACAAAAATTTTATCCCATTGGGTTTAAGAATATTTAATTTTTTTGCTTTTTGAGAACCCAGTCTTACTTTTGCCTGCATGCTTTCAGTTCCTGTGATAAATTGGGCATGGCCAGAGCTGTTTTCAGCCAATCCTGTAATGAGGGCAGAACTCGCACCTTCACCAATCCCAAATGAGAAGCATCTGTTTAAACAAAGTATTGCATTATAAATCCCTTATATACGTTGAAACATACTAAGTATGAAATAAAACGCAGTTAGGAAAAGAAATAATCAACCATTAGCTGGTGTGGTGTGTGAAAAATTCAACAGGGCTGTGGTATAAAATCAGCCAAAACAATTATACCATTTGCCTAATACTGTGCAACTCTGTGCTGCCAAAATATCTCTGACTATTCAGGGCATTACCTCTGCAAGACCACTCTGGTAAGATCATAGCAGAGGATACTTTAAGTCCTGTAAGTTGTGAGAGTGAGGTCTATGTATCAAACTTGTTTGTCGAATTGAGGTGTGGGGAATTTGGAGAAAAAGTCAACATTTTGAACTCATGTCATGTACTTCAATCCATTTCTGAACAGATTTTTGCAATATGCAGAGACCACTGCCATTAGGAAATACTGTTGCCATGGTGGGGTGTACTTGGCCTGCAACAGTTTTGAGGTAGGTGATGTGTGTCAAAAGTAAAATTGACATGAATGCAGTATGCATTCCCAAAGAATTTTGGGACATTGCTAATGCGGGGAACAAGGAGATTGCTGATGCTGTGTTGCACCCATCAAGCTCATCAAAGTCTCCACACATTAACCCCATTGAGAATCTTTCCGATGTGCTGAGGACACTCAGCAGTGGTCCAAATCTATCATCAATTCAAGATCTTGGTGTGATGTTAATGCAATTCTCGACAGAAGAAAATGCTGTGACATTGCATTCCCCTGCCTTGCCCCCTTCGGCGGCTGTCATGCGGCCGCAATCTCGGCTGCTCCCCTCCTTGATCTGAGACACCTGGGACTCGTTAATCATGCACCTTAATAAACTCCCATTCTCGAGTCTCTCGCTGTCCGTTATTGCACATTATGCGGGTGGGACTCAAGACTCTCTCTCTCTTCGTGTGGACCCCGCCTCTTTCCAGGCGCAACACAGATATACATTTCCTGCTCCGGACTCCGCTTCGGACATCGTGGGTCTCGCCCCTTTCCAGGCATACCACGGATATCTCCTCAGCATTTCGCTTCGGAGCATACTCCTCACATCCTCGCCTTTTTTGAATAAAACCCGTTTTATTGACTACGGCTTCTGCCTTCGTTTCCCTTACATGACAGAATAACGGACTCCTGAAAAGGAATAAAAGGACAAAGAAAAGGTGGGCAAAAAAAAAAGATGGAAAAAAGGACATGACTCTGCTCTGCTCCAGGACCTCTAGGAGAGCTCTGCTCTGCTCCAGGACACCCAGGAGCAGAGCGGCGCTCTGGAGGTCCTGGATTGGAGCGGCGCTCTCTTGGAGGTCCTAGAGCGCCGCTCCACTCCAGGACCTCCAAGAAAGCGGCGCTCCAATCCAGGACCTCCAGAAGAGCGCCGCTCCGCTCCAGAGTACCCCAGCACACTCAACTTAGCTCCAAGGCCGCGAAAGGGACGTCAAACCACCACCTGGCCGCGAAAGGAACGCCTAGCCACCACCTAGACACAAAAGGGACGTCGAGGCGCCACCAGACCACAAGAAGGCGGTCGTACCACCGCCCCCGGGCTCCTCAGAAGGCGACGGCTCGCTTTACTGTCTCCCTGATGGCGACGGCTCGCCCCCGAGCTCCTCTGATGGTGATGTCTGGCGTCAAGGTATCCCTGAAGGCAGAGTCACGCCGCCAAGTTCATCTCAGGGCAACGGCTCACTTCCACGTTCCCCGGGCTCCTCAGAAGGCGACGGCTCGCCTCACAGTCTCCCTGAAGGCGAAGGCTCACCTCACTGTCTCCCTGAAGACGACGGCTCGCCTCACAGGCCCCCATAAGGTGAACGGCTTGCCTCACCGTCCCCCTGAAGGCGAAGTCACGTCACAGAGTTCCTCTACAGGCGAAGTCACGTCTCAGAGTTCTCCCTCTGATGGCGGCGGGTCGCATCCAGGCTCCCCGTAATGCCAGCACTTCACTCAAGGCTCCGTGGTGGAGGCCCCCCGTTCCGTGTCTCAGTGGTGGACATCGTTAGGGTTCTGGTCTCTGCCGAGGGCCTCCAGTCTCCGTGGAGGGCGTCGCGCTGCCTCCGGTCCTCGCCGAGGGCTTGCCATGGATTCCCCTGCCACGCCCCCTTCGGTGGCCGTCATGCGGCCGCAAATTCGGCCGCTCCCGTCCTTCATCTAAGACACCTGGGACTCGTTAATCACGCACCTTCATAAACTCCTGTTCTCGAGTCTCTCGCTGTTCCTTATTGCTCTCTCTCTCTCTCTCTTCGTGTGGACCGCGCCTCTTTCCAGGCGCACCTTGGATGTTACTTTCACGCTTCGGATTCCTATTCGGATATTGTGGACCGCGCCCCTTTCCAGGCCCACCTTGGATATTACTTCCACGCCTCGGATTCTGACTCGGACATTGTGGACTGCGCCACTTTCCAGGTGCACCACGGATATTCCTTTCCTGCTCCGGATTCCGCTTCGGACATCGTGGGTCTCGCCTCTTTCCAGGTGTACCACGGATATCTCCTCAGCGTTTCGCTTCGGAGCATACTCCTCACATCCTCGCCTTTTCTGAATAAAACCCGTTTCATTGACTACGGCTTCCGCCTCCGTTTCTCTCGCATGACAATAAGCTTATGAAAAATCCATGGCAAATGCATACTGTAATCAAAGCAAATGGTGATCCAACATTATATTAATTTGAGTGACCTTTTTGGTCAGGCAGTGTATATACATAAATACATACATACTGTACATACACACATACATATAGATTACTCATTAGCACAAAAAATGTAAATGTTAATTATTTCATTTTATTTACTAAATTGAATGCTTTAAGTTGTAAATAGCACATGCCTGTGAAAAGAAGCATTTTTCCTTACACACTGCAGAACATGTTCAGTGTTTCCTACTTCACCATCTGTAAATATGAACAACTGAAAAAGAAATGTTGGAAAACATAGAAGAAAATAATTAATAAACAGTGTTACGTTATTGTATAGGTAGGGTACACAGTTCAGAATGTTAGCATTTGCTATAAATGCTATATTCACGTACAAGTTGAAATATCAAATATAGGGTTATTCTAAACTGAAGTGATGAAAATAATTTGCTTCAACAGTCAATGTTTTCAAATGGAACAACTGAAGGACATTTCATGCCTCTGAGAATGTTGTATTGTTGCTGATACTGATCCTGCAAATAAGCATTTTGCAAAGAAAATGTAGAAAAGATTATGTAGCAGGGATTATGGACCATAATTACATTACCCATCACCCATATTAGAAAAATATTTTTTTACTTAACTACATTTAGCAAAAATCAGTGGATTAAAACTTAACTGGTCAAGCACACAGAAAGCCCCCTCTGTTTAGAACTTGTTTTGATTGGTGCTTGGTGGTATTTACTATGTGCAAACAAGCAGTTCAATGGAAGGTAAAAGTGTGGAAGATAAAGATGCACAACAACAGAACAACAGCCTTACGAGGCTTGTCAAGCAAAATCGATTCAAGAATTTGGGTGAACTTCACAAGGAATGGACTGAGGCTGGGGTCAAGGCATCTTTTCAGATGAGAGCAAATTTTGTCTTTCATTCGGAAATCAAAATCCTAGAGTCGGGAGGAAGGTCGGAGAAGCTTATAGCCCACGTTGCTTGAAGTTCAGTGTTTTCATAGTCCACTGTGTTTTTTTAAAAAACAGAGTCACTGCACCTGCACCAAATTTTAAAGCACTTCATGTTTCCTTCTGCTGACCAGTTTTTTAAAGATGCTGATTTAATTTTCCACCAGGATTTGGTACCTGCCCACACTGCCAAAAGCACCAAAAGTTGTTTAAATGACCATGGTGTTGTTGTGCTTGACTGGCCAGCAAACTCACCAGACCTGAACCTGTATTGTCAATAAGAAAATCAGAAACAAGAGACCAAAAAATGCAGATGAGCTGAAGGTCACTGTCACCTTGGCTTCCATACCTCCTCAACAGTGCCACAGACTGATCACCTCCATGCCATGCCAAATTGAGGCAGTAATTAAAGCAAAAGGAGCCCCTACCAAGTATTGAGTAAATATACAGTAAATGAACATACTTTCCATACTTTCAATGTGAGCCAAAATCATCACAATTAAAAGAACCAATGATTTAAACTTCTTCAGTCTGTGTGCATTGAATTTATTTAATACATGAGTTTCACAATTTGAGTTGAATTAATGAAAAAAAACTACATTTTAATTTATTGAGATGCACCTGTAGATTGCTAAGAGTAACATTAAAGTCTTTTCACATAAACTAGGTTAATTAAGCAAAGAGTCTTGTGACAAAAATTATAATCGGACATTATAGCCATAATAAACCATAGTACTGTGGATACTTTGTTTGAAGGCAAATACTTTTGTACTTTTACTCAAATAAAAAAGTTTAAAGGGAGCACTTTTTTACCTAGTATTTTACCACTGCTGAGCACTTACACCTGTTGTTTTTAGATGTTTACATTTATGACATTTGACAAACACCCTTATTCAGAGCAACTTACAAATGAGCAGATGAGGGTTAAGGGCTTTGCTCAAGGGCCCAACAGCTCAGTGGTCGTAGGATTTGAACCTGTAACCTTCCGATCCAAAGGCAAATGCCTTAACCGCTGAGCTACCACCTCAATTGTCTCATTATCAAGCTTTTGTGTTTGTCTGGTGTATGTGTCTTTGCTTGATGCAGTTATGTTTCTTGCATCACGATCTTGGGTTGTTGGTTTGATACCTGCTTTCTCATTTAAATTAAAGCTTCACTTGCATCTTTTGAATAATGTGTCAGAGTCTGGTACAATTCCACGACATGGGAAATCATTTATTTGCACAGAAAAAGTTAATTTGAAAGAAAATACTGCAAATGACCACAAATGTTTTTCTCACTGTCTATGAGGAAACATGCAAGATTACTTTGTTTACTCTGCACAAAATCGTAAAATAAATGTTCCATAGCAAATTTTGCAGACAGATTTAAAATAGACACACTCTTTTTGCAGTCCCATAAGTATAGTCTTGTTTGGCTGAAAAGCTGATTGTGCTATGGTATTCAAAAGAAAACTGGGGACCATGGATCAGACAAAAATAAATATACTGGACTTGACTTGAGATATAAATGTATACTAAAAATGCTAAATAAGGTCAGCTTGTCAGTGATAAATCCCTGCAAAATATGATAAAGCATAATATTACCTGTCTTGGGTGTTTGGGGATGTAAGCCTGCTTGTAAATATGTTCCAGAACTTCCAGAATATCTGTGCCCCCCATGTCTGCTTGCATATTCTTTATCTTCTTCACAGCCTGCTCCATAGTTTGCTGACTGTACTGCACACTTTTTCTAAAACCAGGGAAATGCAGACAAACCCAACAAACCTGTTACATTCATGTCATGTCAAGTCAAGTCAAGTTTATTTCTATAGCGCTTTTCAAAACAGACATTGTCTCAAAGCAGCTTTACAGAAATCAATAGTCAAGGTGAATGGTGTGCATTTATCCCTGATGAGCAGCCATGGCGACTGTGGCAAGGAAAAACTCCCTAAGATGTAAAAAGGAAGAAACCTTGAGAGGAACCAGACTCAAAAGGGGAACCCATCCTCATTTGGGTGACATCAAGAGTTTGATCATAAATCTTTCAACAATACAGAACACTGGAGAGTGAGAACTAACATGAGTACTGGAGTATAAGCTTATAAGAAATGTTCTTTCTACAGTCTTATACAGTCTATATGGTTAGTAGCTCCTAGTTTTATGAGCTCAACATTTGTGATCATCACAGATCCAGCATCAGCTTCTCCATGCCAGAGCCTTTAAACACTCCAGAAGGTCCAATGTCAAAACCATACATGTAGCGGGATCCAATTGACACTGGTACGGCTCTAGATGGTTCGGGATGTTTGCGAGTTCGGCATTTACTTCTTCAAAGGTCCATAATCTTCACGTGACTGGAGCTGGCCAACCTCAGGATGCCTCGGGATGGGGAGAGAAAGAGAAGCAGTGGAGAGGAATTAGTGTAGCTGCTGTTCATGATATTAACAGCACAAGTTGATAATGTGCATGTGATCAGATGTTCTGGAGCACAAGGTCATGATGTGATGTAAAGTCATGTAAAGTCAAGAAGTGTTTCTTGTCATTTCAACCATATATAGCTGATGCACTACACAGCAAAATGAGACAACATTCCCCCAGAACCCTGATGCTATATTTAACAACATAAAACTACATATCAGAAAACACAGAAACACTAGTAAAAGTCCTCGCCACATAAAGTACATTGTGTACAACCTGGTGTAAACAGTGCAAGACAGACAGTGCAAAGACAACACAAGACAGTGTAAGACAACACAAGACAGTGTAGGACAAATACACAAAATACAAAATAGTGCCACCAGTAAACCTACTGTATATTACACAGTGCAGTGTGTAAAAGAGTACAGTGTACCTTGTAATTAAACAAAAATGTAAACAAAAGGGTTTGTGCAAAACAGCAATACCAATAGTCAAAAAATATGTGCAAAAACAGCATGTAAACAGCATGTAAAAACAGTTTGTAATGAGGTAATATAATATGAGTGGTACTGAAGACACGGATGTGTGAAGTAAGTACGAGTGTGTGTTGAGTCCGGGTTGCATAGTTCAGTCACACAATTGAGTGTGTGTGCGCACAATAGAGCATGACATTTACATCTAACTAACACATCTAACTAACTCTGTATCACTTGCACACACTCTCCCTCAGCAACAGGTTTATTACAAATTTATCCTGTCCTATTTACATTTAGAGTTACTCACGAGAAGATGGATTTATAAGTAGAGCCAAAGCCATAGATGTTGAAGAAACAGCCCATGGGGAGACTTTTCAACAGCAGGAGTAGAGTATCCTAAACACATCATTACTCATATAGTCAGTATTATATCTTGTTTTTAATTAAACGTGTATCCATATAAAAAACAAAACGTTTTCATTGCAAAATATGTCATGATATAAAATGAAAATAAGTATTTCACTTCAATTTGTAATTGAGTCTTACCCTGGCACACTCAATGCGTGGTTTTGCACCTTCTTCATTATGCATGGCGCAGTTCATACTGCCAGATCTGTCCATAACAAACACAAACTCACCACACGGCAACATAGAGGACATCACCGACTCAGGGAACTCTGGATAGAAACTGATCATTACCACAGGGTCTCTCATGAGAGTCCCTAGCAGAAGAAAAATTAAAGAAAATAAGAAAATACATTACTATTTTGATCAATTTGCAATTTGCAAATGTAATCATTTTCAAAATTCTAAATAAAAGATGTGCCTTATTTATATTTAATGGTTCTAAAAAACTATTGAGTCAATTAAATAAACTATAAGAAATATGGAATTGTACCTGGCTGTGCTGTGGGAGCTCCAGCCTCCACTATAGCAGTGAGCTGATGGGGATTTTGATAATATAGATACAGCTCGACATCTCTGTCAAACATATGACCTGGACAAAGGCTTACCTAAAAACACAAATACTCTATATATAATAATTCTGATTAAAATAAAATAAGAATCCGTTTAAACCAACATGCAGATACGAGACTGTGCTTACTGCTGATGTTAAATGTATTGATAAGTGCGATCTGGCACTGTCTGCCTGTTATTTAATTTCCTTTTAGTGCATTAACTTTTATATATATATATTTCCTAAATTCTAAAGATAAATTCTGGAAAAAAAAATCCCATACAGATTTACCTGAACAAGCTTTTTAGGCAAAAAACAAAATTATTTGGGTAATAAACAAGGCTGCTGAAATGGTTTATTAAAGTATCATTTAGAGATCAAATTCAGGAAACATATTATTATATTAATAACATGATTAATATAAATATATTAACATAATTTAAAAGATTCTTAATCAGGGCTTACTTGACTGATCCTTTTTACATTTCAGATGTAAATGGTATAGTAAATGATCTTCTCTGTTTAATGTTCGACAGTGTTATGTTTTAGACCACCGTGCTACAGTTAGGTATTAGCTTTTACTGTTATATTGTGACTGAGATCAGTTTAAGTTAAGAAATCAGAATCAAGCTTTATTGCCAAGTATGGTTGCACTTACACAGAAATTGTTTTGGTGACAGAAACTTTCAGTTGCACATGAAAATAATAAAGCTAAGTATTATTGAACAAAAAATTACAAATCAGAATAATAAAAGTGCTATTGCTTATATGTTTTATTTTATTGCACAATGGCCAAAGCTTTTAAGTGTTCATGAGCTCTGGCCTGGGGAAAGAAACTTTTGCCTGGCTGTCTTGGTGCTAGGTGCTCTGTAGCGTCAGCCTGACGGCAAAAGTAAAAAAAAACATATGGCTTGGATGTGAACGATCCAGGGTGATTTTCTGGGCCTTTTTCTCACTCTGGATGTGTATAGTTCCTGCAGAGTGGGCAGGGGGGCATCAATAATCCTTTCGGTTGTTCGAACCGACCTCTGTAGTCTTCTAATGTCTGATTGTGTAGCTGAGCCAAACCAGATGGTTACTGAAGTACACAGGACAGACTCCATGATGGCTGAGTAGAACTGTTTGAGCAGCTCCTGTGGCAGGTGGAACTTCCTCAGTTGGCGAAGGAACTACATCCTCTGTTGAGCCTTTTTAACAATGGAGTCGATGTGATTGTCCCACTTCAGGCCCTGAAAGATGGTGGTTCCCAGGAACCTGAATGACTCCACTGCTGCCACAGTGCTGTTCATAATGGTGAGTGGGGGGAGTGCATGGGGGTTTCTCCTTAAATCCACGATCATCTCCACTGTTTTGAGTGTATAAGCTCCAGGTTGTTATGACAGCACCAGACAGCCAGCTACTGAACCTCGCTTCTAAATGCAAATTCATCACAATTGCAAATGAGGCAGATGACTGTAGTGTCATCTGCAAACTTCAGGAGCTTGACAGAGGGGTCTGTAGAGATGCAGTTGTTGGTGTACAGGGAAAAGAGCAGTGGGAAGAGAACACATCCCTGGGGGGCACCAGTGCTGATAGTATGGCTGTTTGACATTTCCCCAGTCTCACCAGCTGTTGCCTATCTATCAGAAAGTTGGTGATCCACTGACAGGTAGACATGGGAACAGAGAGCTGGGTTAGTTTGGTCTGGAGGAGTTTTTGGATGATGGTGTTGAAGGCCATACTAAAGTCCACGAACAGGATCCTTACATAGGTTTGGGGGGGGAGAGAGATTCTGTCTCCATTCCTGTAGGCATGCTCTTTGGCCTGACGAAGCTGTCTGAGTCTTGCTGTATACCAAGGCTTATCGTTGTTGTATGTTAAATGAGTCCTGGTTGGAATGCATATATTCTCATTCTGATATAAGATGTTACAAAGTCTGTGAGCCCATCCAGATCAGAGGCAGCATGCATTCAAAAACACTCCAATCAGTGCACTCAAAACAGGCTTGTAATGCCTGCTCTGCTTCGTTGGTCAATCTTTTTACAGTCCTTTCTACAGGCTTAGCAGATTTAAGTTTTTGCCTGTATGTAAGGAGAAGATGAAACAGGCAGTGGTCAGAGAGTCCTAAAGCAGCTCTGCAGACATCCATCCTTTATCGTGGTGATAGAAAAGCAACTGGAAAGCTCCACACCGAGGCAGTCTTCTGCAGTGCCATCTTGGAGGCTAGACCACGCCATCTTCGAGGCTAAATGTGTATTTAATTATAATGAGTCATAAATATTCCTACTAGAACTATAGGCAACTAGAAGTATGCATTTTGAGAATGTAGTAACTGTGAATGGCTTTTTTAGTTTACATCATATGCAGAAGTAAAAGACCTCGTGTGATTATTCACTCCAGTTCATTTCAAGGTCAAGTTGATAATATTAGTTAAATAGCATTCTCATTTCAGAAATATTGATTAAATACAAATGTAATGACAATATGTGATTATAAATGTAATGCCTTGCTTTCAGATTTTAGCAGGAAGAGCCCCTATTCGAATTAGAAGATTCAGCCATATTATGGATAGTAATGATAATATTATGGATATTAGAAACGCCTCACTGGACCCTAGCCGAGTACTCCACTGAGTATAAAATATTGACTTCGGGTTTTTGTAGTCTTTCATGATTTTCCATGTCTATGTTGACCAAAATGTGCAGGCTATTTGTTGGTAGCTTTTTCCTAGTCTGAAAAGTCTAAAACCCTGTTTGTTTAGTCAATCCTTTTATTAAATGCCTTTCTTTTGTGTAAAGTGCAGATCTGTTGATTGTATGGGTATTCAATTGTTTTTAGAGAGTTAAACTGTCATCAGTTATTAAACCCACTATTTGAAAAATAACCAATTAATTGTATACATGGTCCCTCTGTCCACTCCCTCTGCTGTCTTACCATACCTTTGCCTCTGTGTGGTCTGTATTGAGGAACATCAGGGGCTCTAGAAGACTTTTGGACTCCACTTTAGTGATGGGGTTTGGAAAGCTCATGTGTGCAGTAAATGACAGTGAGTAAGGAATGCCAGTGGTAACTGATGTTATCTCTGACACTATACCATCATCTAAACCTAAAAATAAAAAAGCATGTTTGTTTTGATCTTTTCTTATAAAATGGAACAGTACATATTTATCTTAAAAACTATACATGACAAGAAGGTGTAGGCTGGTTTGTGTGTGTGTGAATAATACCAGCTGGTGTGTAGCGGGGGTTAAGCACTGCAGGCAGACAGAAACGCAGTGAGTGATCAGCCTCTATACTCAGCTCTGTGATATAGACAAAAGTAATGGCGGCGCTCTGGCCAGGGGGCAGAGAGCCCACACTCAGCTTGAAGACATCGTCGGACATCTCACTTTCTTCCAGCAGAAAGACCTCTTCACCCGAACTCAGTGCATCATCGTATTTTTCCCTTGCCTGTAGCAAAATATATGAGTTAAGGCTACATTCTCTCACTGTGTGGTGAATTGACTATAAATAATATAATCTGCTTAATTGTAACACTTAGAAAACAGCTAATGCTCTGTCATTTTTGCGTTATGGCTGCAATAACATTCATGTTATTATAGTCTACAGGAAACTGCAGGTAAGTTCTTTGATTTATCTGACAATCTTAGGAAACCTCAGCATTGGTAATGATAACTGTTTAACATTAATATAATTAATATCTAAGTAACAAAATTATCTATAATTTAACATAGACATGTGGCTAAAAATAACAACATTAACTAAATTGTAATTATTATTATTATTATTATTATTATTATTATTATTAGTGTTATTATATTATAGTATGCAGAAATTCAATAATAACCAGAAAAATGCTGATAGCAGCCACTATGTCAGAAGGGTTGTACGATTATTAAATGCTGAATAAGTAATGACTGGTATCTTTCGAAGGGAAATTTTCACATTATCGACTATCAGTCATTAAGTACTCACCTCCTGTTTTTCCTGCAATTCAGCCACTATCTCCTGGTCTGCAATCTTGGCACTGAATTGGCAAAGAGCAGCTCCTGAAGGCATGGGGAAAACAAACACAGCCTCCAGAGGGTAGTCTTGCTCATTTACATACTGCAGGGTGGAGTTCACTGTTGCTACATGACTTTGAATCTCCACGTCCACCTCAATGTGCTTCAGTGGAACTAAGCAAGGAAACATACAGCAGACATGAAGAAGTCAATAAGAGTATGCAGAATTTAAGCTTTATATCACAGCTGGATATTTTCATTAATTTGTGAATTAGTTGATGTAAGATACAATGCAGTCAACTTACAAAAAAACCCTAATAAATGCAAACAATGAATCAATGATTGTTCCTAGTAGATCTTATCAGAGGTTCACGTGATACTGAGAAACAATGTAATATTTAGCATGCCTTAATAAAAACTAATCTTTTCTAAACATTTTTATTTTATTGTCACTGCTGTCTATCCATAAATTGCAACTCTGAATAATCTCATTTTTTTATATTTTTATAGTATAATATATTTCTCATAATTGATTTTTACAATTATTTCAAAAAAAGCTTCTTATTTAATGTTTATTCACATCTTTAAAGGCTCAGCATCTCAGTGTAACTGCAAACTGTGTCTTGATGCACTATGATATAATTGACACCTGGGTGTCAACACTAAAAAAGGTGTTAGGGAAAACAAATTACACATATTATACTATTCATATTATGGCATTATCTACACATGCACAAAGTAAATGAATCACTTGTCATTTCCACATTGTTGTGCTGGGAATCAAGCAACAAGACAGTGGCAGTACGTACTCTTATGCCAAAACAGCCCCACCCCGCCCCACTCTGTCCGACCACGCCCCTTCGGCAATCGACCCCGCCCATAATCTATGTAGCGCCTGTGAATATGTTGCTTTAGTGTGTCTAATTGTATGTATCATTTTCATCCAGAGTGTATATTTCTTCCTAAGAAAAGGCCAATAAAATTAAACTTTTACTTTCAGGTTAGGATTGGATGTCAGATTGGATATATTGTGCACTATAGGGCATTGATCATATTGAGTATTATGATATTTTTATTATTATTACTATTATTATTATTATTATTATTATTATTATTATTATTATTATTATTTATTACTACTTGGTTTGATTAAACCAATGGAAAATTATAAATATGTATTTTTTCATCTTGTAAATCCTCTTGCACTTTCTGCTTGGAAAGAAAAAAAAAAGAAAAGAAATTAATTTATTGTAGATTATTTTGTTTTTCAATTCCGCATTAAAAATTTAATTATTTTTTCCAAATCTAGGGTCGCCCAGTTAATTTGATTTATGCGTTCATGCTTCAGATGTGATGCATATCTCCTCTGATTACATTAACGCAAGTAAAAACAGTGCAAACACCATCAGAAGTCACAATGAATAAAAAAAAAAATGTCAGCGATTAAAAAAATAAAAAGCCTAGAAATAAAGTGAAAATGCATCCTACCTGGTTCTTTCATGTGTGTCCGCAGGCCACATTCCATCACTGTAATCTCCTTAAGTAAAATTCCTAACACACTGTTGATAAAAATTATCTGTGCGAGAAAAAAATAAGTAGTTCACACACACACACCCACACACACACACACACACACACACACACACACACACACAAAGAAAGAAAGAACGGATAAACGTAAACGTTATACTAAATGTTAAAGAATAAACAAGTATCATACAGATGGCAGTCAGTAGATAAGGTTATATTGGAGCAGAGACGTGAATTTGGTCCAGCAGTGTCCCTATATTTGTTATTAGACGTCAGGACTGGATTCAGTGCAGTTCTGGGTTGGTCCACGCCCCCAAGGTTTCATTTACGCCCCCTAATGCTCGCCTAGAGAATAAGAAATCATGATAGTTTAGATTTTTTAAAGCACAATCCACCATCAAACACTCATCACAAAAATAACACTACTATAGAATACGTTTATGCAGTTCAGCTAAAATAACAAGGTTTTTAATTGTGTGCCTCTGACTGCAGTAAACACTAGTAGAATCAGATCAGAATCAGAATCAGGTTTATTGGCCAAGTGTGTTGACACACACAAGGAATTTGGTTCCAGCTGTTAGTGACTATCAAAAGTACAGACATAAATAAAACCTATACATGACAAAACAGACAAGACAAAACAAAAGCAGACTATGCAAGACAATACAGACAATGTGAGACAGTATAGACAGTATGTGTAATAAATAGGGATACAGATCAGTAATGTACATAAAGTGTGAGAGTGCATGGTAGTGCAAATGACAATATTGTAGGCTGCTTAAATCACTTCAAAGTTATTCAACTAGTAGCTTTCAGACAGAACTAGGGAAAGTCCACGTTGGCAGTTTGTTATGGTTTTCTGACTATAGCAGCTTTAAGCAAATATAATGTGATTAAAAAGAAATCCACATGAGATTTTTTAAATAAAAATAATAATTTAAATTAAATATAGTGATAGCTAAAAATCCGTGGAGCATGACATGTAAATGTAGTTGTTTTCACAATTGGGAAAGGTACAAAGTTCTCTACAATGTCTTTTATGTTGTAGAAATGCTTTTTACCTTAACTGGAACTAAAAAAAGAAAGATATTTACTTGTCACATATACATTACAGCACAGCGAAATTCTTTTTTCACATATCCCAGCTTATTAGGTAACTGGGGTCAGAGCATCATGAGTCATAGGGTCATGATAGAGTATACCTGGAGCAGAAATTGTAAAAGGTCATGCTCAAGGAGCCAAAAGTGGCAGCTTGGCGATAGTGTGGCTGAAACCCCTCAACATTCTGTTAAGTAAAAAAAAAGCTATAACCACTGACCTACCACTTCCCCCACATAGCCCACATAGTGGACACATACAGTAGGCCACATAGTGTAACAATGATCAACCAGATAACGCATACATATAAATATAAATTCTTTTTCCTAGAAACATTTTACTGTAATTTTTTAGAGACTAGGCAATTAATGTTGATTGGTAGAATATTAGATTACAGTGGATCCGGAAAGTATTCACTGTGCTTCACTTTTTCCACATTTTGTTATGTGGATACACCCTTTCAAAAATGGAATAAATTCATTATTTTTCAAAAAAATGTTTTAATATTATGCTAAAAGCTTGGCACACCTATTTTGGGCAGTTTCTCCTATTCTTTTTTGCAGAACATCTCTAGCTTCATCAGATTGGATGGGGAGCGTCAGTACACAGCCATTTTCAGATCTCCACGGTGATGTTCAATCAGGTTCAAGTGTGGGCCCCCGCTGGGCCACTCACGGACATTCACGGACTCATCCCGTAGCCACTCCTTTGTTATATTTGCTGTGTGCTTAAGGTCATTGTCCTGTTGGAAGATGAACCGTCACCCCAGTCTGAGGTCCAGAGCACTCTGGAGCAGGTTTTCATCATAGATCTCTCTATACGTTGCTGTATTAATCTTTCCCTCAATCCTGAATAGTCTCCCAGTTCCTGCCGTTTAAAAACATCCCCACAGAATGATGCTGCCACCACCATGCTTCACTTTAGGGTACTGGCCAGGTGATAAGCGGTGCCAGGTTTCCTCCAGACACGGCACTTGGCATTCAGGCCAAAGTGTTAAATCTTTGTTTCTCATGGTCTGAAAGTCCTTCAAGTGCCTTTTTGCAAACTCCAGGCAGTCTGCCATGTGCCTTTTATTGAGGATTGACTTCCGTCTGGCCACTCTACCATACAGGCCTGATTTGTGGAGTGATGCAGAGATGGTTGTATTTCTAGAAGGTTTTCCTCTTTTGTTTTTATTTGTACATTTTAACTTCTTTCACGTTATCATTATGGGGTATTGTTTGTACAATTTTTAGAAAAATGTTATCCTTTTTCTGGAATAAGGCTGTAACAACAAAATGTGAAAAAAAGTGAAGGGCTGTAAATACTTTTCAGATGCACTGTATATTAGATTAAATTAGATTCAACTTGCCAGTGAGCAAAGTTTAAGTTCAGGGTCACTGCAGTTAGCTTCTAACCATAAGTGAAACTATGTATTTATATATACACAACTTAAGATGTTCATAAAATGCCTAAAAATTACATTTAATGCCCCTTATTTAGCTCAACATGTCATAACAACAAACTAACAAACAAATAACATTTACATGTCTATAGGATGGCATTAAACTTCAAGAACACTATTCCTCTCTTCTCATCCCACATAGCAAAATTTCTGAGGCCCAGATCAGGCCCGCACCTGACACTTAAATGGACCACATACTGTGTGGAATGATGACACATGGGCGGTCTGCTCCTGTTTGCCAAATTTGGGCACAAGTAAGCCAAAAGATGGCTGATTGTCAGCCATGAATAAAACAAACCAGAACACTCAAATCTTGCCTTAATTCTGGCCTAGAACCAATGATGGTATTTTTGCGGCCCGCTCCTGTTTGCCAGATTTGGGCCACAAGTAAGCCTTAGCATTGCAGCATGTACTTTAAATAAGCCAAATAAACCATAACTGGCCCTAATGTGACACATGGACAACAAGGAACCAAATAAACCATAAATGAACATTATTTGGGCCACACTAAGCTTTAAGTAAGTTATGTTACAACAGGTGATTAGGAAATATTTAGAAATGATGTACGTTGCAATTTACATATTTATTAATATTGCCAATGAAAATCCAGTACATGATAACATTTTCAAAACCTTACATTATTACATTATCAATTCAACAATGGCAGTCAATAAAGAAAAAAGAAAATAAATAAAACAACAATGCTTGAATGTCAATGCCATGTTTCAAAAAGCTCTTAAACATTTTCATGTTTATATGAAGCTCTAAGTTGTTTTATTTAGCACCAGGGTTTTGGAGAAACATTGACTCATTTCGCTGAGGACTGCGTTAGCTATATATGGTTGAAATAACAATAAATGCTTCTTGACTTGACTTGTTTCAGTTCATGAACAAAGTGTCATTGTGCACACAACTCTTCAACATCCAAACAGTCCGTTAACCTGTTGTAGTTTCCTGACGCTCTTTTCTCTTCCTCCTCTCTCTCCTGCCACCATCCCTATCCATGGCCAGATATAGCCATCTTTTGATGGAGGAATCGATTTCCTTTTCTGTGTCCTCAGGTGGTTACTCCTCACAGCCGCTGAAAGATACATGTAACATTTAACGTTCCGACAGTGTAAACTCATTCTAACTCTACAATCCAAAAAGCAACATCAAAATAAATATAAAAAAAATGTTTCCAATTATCACTTACCAAACGAAGTTCACGAAGATTAGTGAAGTGCAGCATCAAGAGTGCATTAGTGTTCGCCCATTTCTTCAACAGTGCTGGTTCCGGAAGTAGTTTTCTCATTAGATTTATTTTTATTTTATATTTTATCAATCGTGGTTTAGGCGTTATAAACCATTAACCAAACCAACCCGTTAAATTGCACACTTTGAAGAAAAACATATTTGAAAATCTAACAAAAAGACAAAGACACAAGATTGAGTGTGTAACACTACAATGAAGTAAAAACTGCGAACCCATGAACCATTGCGCTTTTCTAGATGCGACTTGATTGGTAGATTTTTTTATTTTATTTGAATTTTTTTTATTTTATTTGAATTTTTTTTTTTTTTGCGATAGTAGTTTAATTTTTAGAGTGAAGAAAAGTGAAAAATAGAAAAAAAAGAGTGAAGAAAAACCTTGTATTGTGCATGAAAAGTTTAAGAGAAAATATTAAATAAGTTTAATGTTTTTGTAGATTATAAAGGGTTTTATAATTGAATTACCATACATTTTTCTTATCTAAATGTGTGTATTAAAATATTATCACCTTACTATCTGAAATATCTGAAATTACATTTTAACTGTGGGATAAGACTGGCCACATATACAGTGAGGAAAATAAGTATTTGAACACCCTGCTATTTTGCAAGTTCTCCCACTTAGAAATCATGGAGGGGTCTGAAATTGTCATCGTAGGTGCATGTCCACTGTGAGAGACATAATCTAAAAAAAAATCCAGAAATCACAATATATGATTTTTAAACTATTTATTTGTATGATACAGCTGCAAATAAGTATTTGAACACCTGTCTATCAGCTAGAATTCTGACCCTCAAAGACCTGTTAGTCTGCCTTTAAAATGTCCACCTCCACTACATTTATTATCCTAAATTAGATGCACCTGTATGTAACTACTAACATGGCCAAGACCAAAGAGCTGTCCAAAGACACTAGAGACAAAATTGTACACCTCCACAAGGCTGAAAAGGGCTACGGGGAAATTGCCAAGCAGCTTGGTGAAAAAAGGTCCACTGTTGGAGCAATCATTAGAAAATGGAAGAAGCTAGACATGACTGTCAATCTCCCTCGGACTGGGGCTCCATGCAAGATCTCACCTCGTGGGGTCTCAATGATCCTAAGGAAGGTGAGAAATCAGCCCAGAACTACACGGGAGGAGCTGGTCAATGACCTGAAAAGAGCTGGGACCACCGTTTCCAAGGTTACTGTTGGTAATACACTAAGACGTCATGGTTTGAAATCATGCATGGCACGGAAGGTTCCCCTGCTTAAACCAGCACATGTCCAGGCACGTCTTAAGTTTGCCAATGACCATTTGGATGATCCAGAGGAGTCATGGGAGAAAGTCATGTGGTCAGATGAGACCAAAATAGAACTTTTGGGTCATAATTCCACTAAATGTGTTTGGAGGAAGAAGAATGATGAGTACCATCCCAAGAACACCATCCCTACTGTGAAGCATGGGGGTGGTAGCATCATGCTTTGGGGGTGTTTTTCTGCACATGGGACTGGGCGACTGCACTGTATTAAGGAGAGGATGACCGGGGCCATGTATTGCGAGATTTTGGGGAACAACCTCCTTCCCTCAGTTAGAGCATTGAAGATGGGTCGAGGCTGGGTCTTCCAACATGACAATGACCCATATCTTGTCTGCCGCCTTAAAAATGGTTCCATCTCCACCATAACCAAGCCATGTTCTGTTTGCATGCTTTATGGCAGTGCTGACTAAATGCCAAATTAGGGCCAGAAGTCTTTGCTTCCTGGGTTACTGTGCCATATCTTTGCAGAAACTAGCTCAGATTTTTAGGATAACTGGGTCACATTTGCGGCATTATATTTCGGCCACTTAAGGCTAACGCCTACAATAGCCAGTGCTCAGTGTGCCGTATCTTTACCAAAACAGCAAATGCATTTGCTGAAACATAACGTTCAACCACTATCTCTGTGTCATATGGGATTTGACTACTTTGCACGCGCAGATTCTTACGGCCGTCAGGAAGGTCATGAGACGCCTCTCACTGTCAAGCAGTTCCAGAAACTGCTAGAGCTTATGGCAGCTGCATCCAGTGTTATTCCACTTGGCCTGCTGTACATGAGACCCCTTCAGTTGTACTAAACTGTCAGCAGAACTTTCTTCCAGTTAATGATGTGCATGTTTCTTGTGTGTTTTTGCATTTTACCAAAATTAGGTATTTCCAGACTTTTGACAGGTGCTGTATTTCATTTATAATTGAATATTTTTTGCAATAATGTCACAAATTTAGCAGTCATTGTTTAGTGTTAATTGGTGGGGGTTCTAAAATAAAATAAGGAAAGGAAAGGAAAGAAAAGGAAAGGAAAGGAAAGGAAAGAAAAGAAAAGAAAAGAAAAGAAAAGAAAAGAAAAGAAAAGAAAAGAAAAGAAAAGGAAAAAAAAGGAAACGTGCAGGGATTTGATGCATAGAGTTAAATGATGCATTGCTAGATTTTATGTCCCTTAAATGGGAGTGTAATATTTTTCTTTTAAAGAGGATTTTGAAATTGATGTTCAGCGTCTGTTCTACATCCGGGGTATTGATGAGATTACAAGAAATACTGTCAGGATCTGGGGGTTTTCAGATAGGCTTTTGTTTTTACTTTCCTTGTGTTTCCCATTGTTCTCCACCAGATGTCGCCAGAATGTACCGAAGTGCTTCCACCGGTATCACATTAGTCCTTGCGTATTTAATGTTCACTTTTTCGTACCTGTCTCTTGCTTGCTCATTATTCTGTTGTGTCGTCCGTTTCCCGAGATTTCTCCAGTTACCTGGCATAAGTCGTCTTTGTTTGTGGGTTAGAATTTGTTGATTTGCTTTTTCTCTGAAGACTTTGCCTAGTTTGGCAAATTCTGAAAGATCTTATTTAACTATTTTTCGTGATTGTCTGCAATACACATGCAATATTTTAACCAAAAGCTTGCGACACAAACATACCATTATAGATTTGTTCCCCATTTCCTGTTTTAGTAAGGTTTATCTATTCTGAGAAAGAGTTTGTGTCAAGATTGTGTACAAAAGTAAATACACCCCTCACATATAGAAATGAAGGTTGGATATATTTTACTCAATGTGCAGCTTGTACAGCAGTACAGATTTACGGTCCTCTGAAAATAATTCAACATACAGGCATTATTGTTAAAATATCTGGCAACAAAATGTGAGCACACCCTAAGTGAACATGTCACAACTGTCCAAAGAGTCAATATTTAGTGTGAGCACCATTGTTATCTAGCACTGCCTTAATCCTCCTGGTCATGAAATTCACCAGAGCTGCACAGCTTGTTGCTGGGATCCTCTTCCACTCCTTCATAATTACATAACGGAGCTGCTGGATGTTAGCCACATGGTGCTTCTCCACCTTCCGCTCGAGGACGCCCCACAGGTGCTCAATAGGGTATAGGTTTAAGACATACTTGGCCACTCCATCTTTCACATTCAATTACTTTCAGAGGACAGTAAATCTATACTGATATACAAGCTGCACATTGACTACTCTAAAAAACACTATACTGTATTGCCAAAAGTATTCGGTCACCTGGTCATAAATATGGTCTGTGATTTTTGAGCATTGCATTCAACATCTAGTCCCAATTTGCTCTAATAATTCCCTCCACTCTCCTGGGAAGCTTTTGCAATAGATTTTGGAGTGTGCTTATGGATAGTTGTGTTCATCAGCCACAAGGGTATTATCATAAAGAGATACTAATGTAGGCAAGGAGACCTGTGGTGCAGTCAGCGTTCCAATTCTTTCCAAATGTGTTCAATAGGGATGAGATCAGAGCTCTATAGCAGGCCACTCAAGATTCCTTTGGTTTTCATTTGAATTTGGTTTAGGGCTCCAAGTTCAAGTAAATGCAACATTTTATTATAGCGCATCTAAAGATGTCCTGTACAATTGACTGCCTCCTGCTTTGTGGTAAGTTTGGAAAAGAACCACATATAGCAGGAAAGGTCAGATGACCCAATACCTTTGGCAATATAGTGTATATCCAAGTTTCATTTCTACAATATTGTCTATTGAAAACATATACTAAAATGATTGCTGAAATGTGAGGGATGTACTCACTTATTTGAGGTTCTGTATCCAATTTGCTACATCAGTGTGGTCAGGCACTAACACCAGGTGAGATAGCCATAGGCTCATTTGTTGTTCCATCCCAAAGTGTTCAGTGAAGTTATTCCACCCCAACCATGCAAATTCATGTCTTCATGAAGCTTTGTTTTTATGCGCAATGGCATTGTTATGTTGGAACAGTTTGTACATTGTTTTAATGACTGAAAATGATAAAATCACAGCATAAAAAAACATCCCATGCAATTACATTCTGGTAATAGATAAGACGAAAGAATACATATGGGTGCTTTGGTCAGGTGTCCACGAATCTTGGCCTTATACATATGCACTATACAGTATATGTACAGTATATGGTGCCTTGCTCAATGGACCAAAGATGGCAACTTGGTGGTGTTGGGATATAAACTCACAATATTTCAATCAGACGTTCAACATTTTAATCAGTAAGCCACCCCTTCCCAATCAGTTGAACTAAAATATCAAGTTTAATGTGTAATCTCAATTAGGAATGTAAAGGCTAAATCAATTATTGTTATATACACAAACACATGGAGGGTCTCAAAAGCTATGCACATGAAGTGGAAATATATTTTCAGAACATTTACACATACACAGGTAAATACACAATTTTAGAAACATTTAATCATATTTGCATGCATTCATTACATGGAGTCTGTACACTTTCATCATAACCATACAAAGAATTTAAGTGGTCATGAAATGAGTGTCAACATAAAAGGTTTTAAAAAATATAGGGCCAAATTCATATAAATAAAAAGAGCTCAAACAAGCAGTTTGGTTACAATTTAGTGCACACTTGGCTTCAAACCACGAGGTATGATTTATACATTGGCTTGTTTGAAATGTACTAATAATGAAATAAAAACAACAATAATTTTGTTTGTCTAAATTTTTTTATTAACTGTTGACACAAACCTTATTTGGCTATATTTAATGTACTAAATTGAACTTACATATTATTACAATATTAAAGAATGGGTAAAAAAAAGACAAAAAGTAATTGACATAATAATTGCTGATTACTACAAACTGTTATTAAAAACAATCACACTGCATTCTCACTAGAACATTAGAAGCAGGTGCATGTATATGAAGACATTAGAATATAATATTATTTACAGTGCATAGTCTGAAGCTGCCTACTGCATTTACTGGTAAGAACACTTAAAAGTAAAAATTGCTGCTGTGAAAAACTCCATTGGTTTTCTGAATAATCTTCACCTTTCCTTCTCATATATCAGCTGATCCACATTGATTACATACTGTTATTTAAGTAAGTATCAGAATTAGAAAACTACATTTGTCATTACAGTACATATTCATATTGTCATTTTATTGTGTTTGTCTAATAGGTATTATTTACATGGTTCAGGAATTTAATATTTAATCCTTGACAGTCTGCTATGGCTTATTTTTATTGCTTGAAAATATTGCATATATATCTTGAGAAAGTACTAAGAGCATAAAAAAGCAAAATTTTGGATATATAATAGTGCTTAATTAAAAGGTTTACATAAAGATAGAAGACATTGTATACATATATTTTTTATTTCAACGCATATTTGCATCTTTGGGGGAGATAAAAAAAGAGAGAGAAAAAGTTAAAGGCTCAGGAAAAGGTAAATATAAAAATGTGTTTATAAATGATAAAGAAGTCTAAAGAAATTAATAAAACTTGCAAGTAGTAAAACACATTATTTTGTACATTTATATTCACAACTATTTAATTTATTTCATTAATAAGACAGTGAAGGCACCATGGACCTTCCTTTTACAAAGAAATAATTATTTCATCATCAAACCAAACACCAATGTAATCCAGTGTTTTCGAGACAGTAGACATTGAGGGGGTTTGTTCCAGTGTGTTTTTGCAGTGTGTTCCAGTTTATTATTAAATCCAGTGATTTTCTTTAAGGTCCAGTGATTAATTCGATACTATAATAGTATGGTGTCAGTGTCTAAGACATAACATGAAAACAGCACTAACAATAATAATAATAATAACAACAATATACCCTCATTATAATGATCATCATTGGTTTATTATTATTAATTATGATTATGATTATGATTATTATTATTATTATTATTATTATTATTATTATTATTAACTATCAGGCTCAGTCAGCTGACTGTTCTTTCTGTATTCTATATTTAATTCCTTTTCTTTAACAAAAGAAACAAAACAAGGCCGGCAATGTATCAAACACAAGCATCACGAAAAAGAAGCACATCGTTTGAGAGGGTTGGTATTAAATCTTGAATAGAAAAATCATGCATGTAATTATTCAGTTACCCTAGTAGTTACGAGCAAATGTCCATTGCGTGGCATTTTCTTCTATGCTTTATAGAGTTACAGTTGTATCAGATATGAAAGCAGTGCAAATCATCAATGCATTATATGATGGCTTTCATTTTAAGAGAAGAAGGTATTCGATCAAACATTTCATTGTCTTTGAGGTACACATCTTATGTACATTTAATATGTAGCTCATACCTTGGAAGATGCATGTGATGTTCTTTTGTAGGTTTCATTCTTAAAGGTATAGTAGTGGTCTTAATACTGTAACTTAAAACATGTTTAATGTACATTATATTTACATTTTCAAATGAAAGATTCACACTAATAATATGAATAGGTTAAACTGGGGCAAGGAAAATAGCATAATACAATTTTCCTCTTTTTTTGTGTCTATGCCGTGTCAGTTATATCACAGGGGAAGGAGTAATCTTGTTATGAATTAAATATTTCATATAGGTAACATGGGTAAAAGGGCATATTTAGTTTGACAATTGAGTTTCAGTCACCTTCTCTTATTGTTAAGAGAAGTGTTTTGAGAAAATCTACACTACAACATCACAAATAAAAAGGTCATGAAAATGGCTCAAACGAGGGAATGAGGAGAAAACCAATATTTGACTTTTTAAGACATTCCCCTTTAAGTGCATCTGCTTTGAATAATAAAATAGTAATTAATGAATAGTGTAGTGTCCTTTATCTTCTGTTTTTCAGACCCAGAACAGCCAACCTCACCCTGTGCAAAAGGAAGAGTGGGTCAGTAGCATGCTTCTTTAAAGTTCCCAAAATGATAGAGATAAAATCATACACACTGCCTGGCCAGAAAAGTCACACATGAATATTGTGTTGGGCCGCCTATTGCTTTAATTAGGGCACACCTTCACCGATGCATCATTTTGACAAGCTTATGCAATGGCACTTTTATTTTTATCCAGAGAATTCTTCTTTTTTTTCTTTCGGCTTCTCCCATCAGGGGTCGCCACAGCGAATCATCCATCTCCATACCCCCCTGTCTTCTACATCTGCCTCTTTCAACTTAACTACCTGCATGATTTCCCTCACCACATCCATAAACCACCTCATTGGCCTTCCTCTTTTGCTCCTTCCTGGTGGCTCCATCCTCAGCATTCTCCTACTAATATACCCCATGTCCCTCCTCTGCACATGTCCAAATCATCTCAATCTTGCCTCCCTCACCTTGTCTCTAAAATGTCCTACATGCGCTGTCCCTCTAATAAACTCATTTCTAATCCTGTACATCCTCGTCACTCCCAACAAAAATCTCAACATCTTCAGCTCTGCTACCTCCAGCTCCGCCTCCTGTCTTTTACTCAATGCCACTGTCTCTAAACCATACAACATCGCAGGTCTCACCACAGTCCTATAAACTTTCCCTTTCACTCTTGCAGATACCCTTCTATCACAAATCACTCCACTCTTCTCCACCCACTCCCCCCTTCTTCACTGTTTTTTTTTCACTTCTCTAACACACTCTCCATTACTTTGCACTGTTGACCCCAGGTACCTGAACTCCTCCACCTTCTCCACCTCTTCTCCACTTCCCTCCCTCTCATTCACACACATGTACTCTGTCTTACATCTACTGACTTTCATTCCCCTTCTCTCCAGCATGTACCTCCACCTCTCCAGGCTCTTTTCCACCTGCTCCCTACTCTCACCACAAATAACAATATCATCCGCAAACATCATAGTCCATGGAGACTCCTGTCTGACCTTGTCCCTCAACCTGTCCATCTCCACTGCAAACAGGAAAGGGCTCAGAGCCGATCCTTGATGCAGTCCAATCTTCACCTTGAACCAGTCTGTCGTTCCTACTGCACACTTCACTGCTGTCACACTGTCCTCATACATGTCCTGCACCACCCTCACATACTTCTCTGACACACCAGACTTCCTCATACAATAATACACCTCTCTCGGCACCCTGTCATACGCTTTCTCTAAATCCACAAACACACAATGCAACTTCTTCTGACCTTCTCTATACTTCTTCATCAACATTCTCAAAGCAAATAATCCATCCGTGGTGCTCTTCCTCGGCATAAAACCATACTGTTGCTCACAAATTTTTACCTCTTCTCTCAGTCTGGCTTCCACTACTCTTTTCCATAACTTCATGGTGTGCCTGATCAACTTTATTCCCTTGTAGATACTGCAGGTCTGCACATCTCCCTTATTCTTGAAGATCGGTACCAGCGCTCTCCTTCTCCATTCCTCAGGCATCCTCTCACCTTTCAAAATCTTGTTGAACAACCTAGTTAGAAAACTCCACTGCCATCTCTCCTAAACATCTCCATGCTTCTACCGGTATATCATTGGGTTTTCACTCTTCATCCTTTTAATCGCTGCTCTCACTTCCTCCTTGCTAATCCTATCCACTTCCTGCTTCACCATCTGCACACAATCCAACCTTCTCTCTCTCTCTATTTCATTTTTCTTGTTCATCAGCTGCTCAGAATACTCCCTCCATCTTTTTGTCCTCACTAGTCAACATATTTTCATCTCCATCCTTTATTGCTCTAACTTGCAGCACATCCTTCCCAGCTCGATCCCTCTGCCTGGACAATCAGTACAAATCATTTTCTCCTTCCTTTGTGTCCAAATTCTCATACAGATCCTCATATGCCTTTTCCTTGGATTTTGACACATCCCTCTTTACCTGCTGCCGCATCTGTACTCCTGCCCATGTAGATGTCACACCAAGTACTTTTTTAGCTGCCTCCCTTATCACTTCTGTAGTAGTTGCCCAACCATCCAGCACCTCCTCACCACCACCGAGCCTTTTGTCTGACCTCGTCCTCCTTCAGTTTCCACCATCTTATTCTTCTTTCAGTCCACACTCTCCTCCTCTTCTTCTTCACCTCCAAAACCATCCTACAGACCACCATCCGATGCTGTCTAGCTACACTGTCCCCCGCCAACACCTTACAGTCTCCAATCTCCTTCAGGTTGCATCTCCTACATAGAACATAGTCCCCCTGTGTGCACCTTCCTCCACTCTAATACGTCACCCTATGATCCTCCTTCTTCTTAAAATAAGTATTTAATCCAGAGAATTCTCATATACAGTATATGTATGAACATGATGTCCCATGCTCCCTAAACCACTCTTTCACAGTTTGAGCATGATGAATCCTGGCATTGCCATCTTGGAATATGCCTGTGCCATCAGGGAAGAAAAACAATCTATCTGGAACAGGGTAAATTTCAATCAGACCACATGTCCTTTTTTCATCGCTCCAGAGTCCAATCTTTATTATTCCTAGTAAATAAAGAAGTTTTCTTAAGGTTTAGTTCCAATCTTTTGATTTGTCTTTGCATTGTGCCTGTGGAAACGCTCTTAATTTCACACTTAAATCTGTTTTTTTGGGTTTTTTTTTGCTTTCACCCAACTTTTATTTATTTAAAAAAAACTAACACCACAGACCAGGAGATATGAGAGGTAAACCATTCATTCCCTTTATTATAATTGCAGTCCTTAGCTGCAATGTCATATTTTCAGTATTGGAACTATAGTCAACGTTTGTGTATGTACACATGTTGTGGGATCTGCTTATTGAAAATGTAACATTTTATATTATTTCTTAGCAAAAAAACGAAATGACATAAATAACTAAAAAAAAAATTTGTTCATTTTGATGAACGAGATTCAAAGAAACAAGTCGCTAAAATGATCCGATCTTCCCATCACTAAAAGCTACTCACTGCATCAATTAGGGTTAAATAGCTTGTTAAAAGCAGAAACACAATAATCAATAAAGTAATTGTTCAATTAAAGGCTAAAGGCTTAGTTGAATTCAGTTGGTGACCTTTTTTTTTGGCCAGGCAGTGTATAATATATAATGTGTACTTACAAAGACTGACACCCGGAAATGGTAGACGGCATCTTGGAATGATCCCAGTGGAAGAGACCACAAGTGACTGATCCCCTAAAATGTCAAATATTTGGCATCATTATTTTAAAAAGATCGATTTAAAAGCACTTTATATATAATGTGGGTTACATATTCAACAAATTGTTACCTTTGTAAAAGAATCTTTGCTTTCAGAAAAATCCATGTCTGTGTGGTTTGGGCAAAGACGCCCTCTAGTGATACTACACTTCCACACCCAGACAATTTCAGAGAACCTGAAAGAAAAGCAACCATCTGAATACACTAGGCTAGTCACACACTGTGTACAGTACTACATATACTAGTGGACTAATATATTTACAAGTTACTACTATAGCATTTAATAATCAGTGAAAAGACAGTAAGACAGTAAGGACAGTTTAGAAAATATGGCTGAGAATTTAATCCGGAAAAGTACAGATCCAATTTTGCAATCAATGGCGCAGGACTATTGTTTATGAACAGTTAAATTTATATACATTGAAATAAAGAGGTGTTTTTTTTAATCCCACTTATTTTTAAGGAAATTATTTGTAAATTTAGACTTAGATTTACTTTATTGATCCCGTGAGGATAATTATTGCATTACAGCAGTAGCAGGTTACACAAACAGTAGTTGGGGAGAAAAAAAAGTAGAATGTAATTAAATAATTTAAACTTATATAAATAAATACAATATTGCAGATTGTTGCATAAAAAACACAGTTCAAACTGGCAAAAAGAAAGAAAAGAAGAAAAAATTAAATGTGCAAATTGTCAGTGCGTGTATGTGTGCATAAAGTGACAGTGAATAGTGGGATAAATATATAAGTTGCTATTATCATTTGTTATATAGAGGGGAGTCCTTCTACAGTGAAATGGTATATGGTAGGAATGAACAGTTATACTTCCTGTCATTTAACATAAAATAAAATTGTGATAAAATACTTGTATTGTGGCACAGTGGATTCCTTTGTGACCAATGTTGTACAAAAGACTGCTTTCAGAGCAACGGGTTGAACGTCAGTATTCAATTTAACTCAGTGAGTTTAGTGACAGATCAGTAGTGTATGCCAGCTCAAAGAGGCTGATCCACTTGTTTTTAGACGCTGCTTAGTCTGGAGTTGAATATGGTGGAAATGCAAGCTCATTCAGACAAGTGCAAATTAAGATTTGGCAAAACATTTTCTTACTTTCTTATCTAATGTTTATAAATTAGTTCAAGGGCACAGCAGTGGCAGGATTGTGGTGGTGGGATTTAAACACATGACCTTCTGATAACATGTCCAACAACTTACCCACTGAGCTACCATTTCCACCCGAAAGGATATACAGATTTTATGCAAATATGTATTCATGATCGTCAACAACAGCCTTGAAAAGCATAAAGCTGTTCATTTTTGTATAGCATCAGCTGCCCACTTGTGTCCCTAATGTGGTTGTTATATAAAAAGAATTTTGCAGAGAGGGTTTTTTTTTTTTACAAATTAAACTATCTTGAAACGGTTTTTATATTGTCGATGGCGAATTAAATACTCTTTTAAGAATTACGATTCAAGCTCGTTCAAACCCCTAGCCCCCTAGCACACTAGCACTTAAAAAAGCCAAATGCACTGACCTCATATATAGAGTGACATGATTCATTGATGAATTTTGACTCCTGTGCAGAAATAAAGTGTAGCTAGAGACAGAAGAAATATGCAGGAATAGAGAGAGACATCTTGTTAATAATTTTACAAAACATGGGATTAAACATACCAATGCATTGAATATACACAGGATTGACTGTGGTTTGCAATAAATATTTTTGCAAGTGGAACTACCTTATTAGCCAGAGAATTTCCTAAATTTCCTATTATAACATTAGAACTAACCAAATATATGAATAATTATTTACTAATGTTTACTTTGAAATAGACATGATCTACTGGCAAGTTGAATAATCTTCTATTGGGTTTATTGTAATCTCAAAATGGGAAATACTATACAATTGACATAAATTGAAGTTATTGCCGTGTGAAATAGTAAATATGAATAGGCAGTAACTACAGTACCAGAGTTTGAAACTGAATAAATTATTAAATATCTCACAAACAGACTTATAAAAAAAGACCGACCTGCAACTGTGTGAAGAGGCACAGTTCAGTGTCTTCAATTCCTGATTAGTTTCAACAATGTAAAGTTTATTCAGGGATGGCAGGAAATGTCCACCTAAAGGGGAAAAGCAGCTTGAGACCACGAATTTTGAATAGTGAAACTATGAAACAACACTCATGTATATTATGTGTCTATATTGTTTGTGTGAGTGCATGTGTGTGCATGAGTTAAACTGCAAAAGAAAGATACCCTGAGTGTGTGTGCTGCGTTGCCTGCGTGGCCCAGGCACACGGTTATTGCCTCCTGTATCCATATTTGACGGAAGAGGAGTTTTCTTGGACTTGCTTGCGGAGAGGGGGGAGGAAGTGTGACTCAGCCTGTTTCTACTCCTGCTTTCTTTATCCAACCCACGAGACTTTGCCTTCCTATTTACACTGGCCATGGTGGGAGCAGGACTACTGGAGACTGAGAGTAAAAAGAGAGAAACATTTAAAATAAGTACGTCATTGCATACACTGAAATGTTTTCAGCTTTTTTGAGAATGACGCTTTGTGTAGGAGCTAATTATATATGGGATATTTAATGAAAGACGACTGATGGCATGAAAGCATAAATGAGTTTCCTCGCTAAACAAATGGTTGAGTGTAAGTGAGAGAACAAGCCTAGGCCACAGACATACTGAATACAGCACTACACTTCCACCAAAAGCAAAGCCGGGGTGTGGGTGCAATGTCAATCAGTCTTTTTCATTCTTTCTGCTGCACTAAAATACATTTAAATACTCTGTATTTATAGACATAAAATACATTTTGATGGGTTTTTGGAATCGATGTTCAGCATTGAGTCATTTAGTTTTGTTTACAGATTTAAAAAGTGGTATGATAAGGATTTACCTGATAAGGATTGGTTGGTGCTTGGCTGTAGGTTGGCAGTAGCTGATTGGTTGTTTATGGCAGTTGTTGGAGGGCAGCAGATAAGGCGTTTTGGCAAAGTTGTAGAGGTGGAGTCCATGTCTATAAGAAACATTTAAGAGATCTCATGACTCTAACTCATATCTTTATTTATATATATATATATATATATATATATATATATATATATATATATATATATATATATATATTAGGGCTGTTAATCGATTAAATCTAGATGAGTGTATTGAGTTTACTCACGATTAATCACAACTTAATTGCACATTTTTCTCTGTTTTACAACAGGTTATAAACCTTAAACTTTTATAAAAAAAAAAAATTAAAAAAATGTATACTCTAATTAACGTAGACATGGACAAATAAGGTAAGGTTTAGAGTAATTACAATGTTTTAAATTATGTAAATCATCTGGACACCAAACAGAACTTTTGCTATGTTTCCACATTTTAATTGTGTACATCTAGCAGATTTTGGTGCTTGATTTGAGACTTGGCGCATCAGTATATAATACATACATATATCAGTAAAACAAATGTTTAGTGATTAAAATGATTTTTCAGTGGAGTTTTTTATTTTATTTTTATATCTAAGTAAAGAAAAGACATCGTAAATAAATCTATGTTGCATTGAAAGTTTCAATTTTGCCTCTTTTATATTTATTTATTTATATTTTTTAAAAATGGTTAAACAGAAATGTGTGCTGCATTTGGGGGTTAAAATGAATTTGTGTTAGCGTTAATTTTGACACCTGCTTTACCGCGGTTCGAATCTCATGCCCCCGGTGTATTGTCGAATCGCATTTGCCACATAACTAATTTGTTTGGCTGATTTTTCCAATCTCTCGCGGATAGCACGTTAAAACAAAAAACTTATAGGGAATGGTTTTTATGGAGTTTTTTTTGAAACAATGAAATTTATTATTTAAAAAAAGAATTATTCATTATAAAATGACGTAAAACGTTAATACAGTACAGTACTGTATACATAAAATAGCATTTTTGGGGTGGCGCTCGTTTATCGTTTTTTTTTTTCTGTTTATCGCAGGCAGTTTAGGAATGTAACCACTGCGATAAACAGGGGGTTACTGTATATATAAAATAGTTAAAATCTAAGTTTTCTCACATGCGCAGTTCAAATTGTGTTTTTGGTGCGGATCAAGTATAGTGCACTGTCACTGGCTAGCGATAAGGATATATACTCAATTCAACAAATCAATTGATATACTAAAAGTGTATTGCATTAATTTGATATATTCTATTTAATTTTTATATCTTTTATTTTTATTTAAACCAAGTGGGCATTTAATTTCAACTTGTTTTAAACTGTTAATGTTCACAAATGTTAATAATAATAAACAAAGTCAAGCAATTTTATGTTTTGCATTTCTTTCCCCTAACTGTACCAAAATTGTACCAATGCACCGTAATATATATATATATATATATATATATATATATATATATATATATATATATATATATATATATATATATATATATATCTGTTAACGTGTACCTGAAGAGATTGTGGAGATCGGTGATGAATAAACTGCTTTACTAGATGAGCCAAGAGCAGAGCGAGTCCTAAAGGAGAAAGAGAGAAAAAGATTAGTCACTCAACATCTGCAAAACATACAGTATTTGCTGCATGTGTCACTGTCCAATTTATTAAAAAACACCTATAAATCTGCACATTCATGCAGTTATCTAACCAGCCTATCTTGTGGCAGAAAATTAAGTATATACGGATCAAGAGCTTCAGTTAAATTTCACATCAAAAGAAAAAAGTGATCTCTGTGATTTATTAATCGCTGTCTTTAAGTATTTCAGAAACTGTTAATGGTCCAGTTTGTGTAAGCCTTAAATTATCTTTCTGTGCTGACATGAGTGGAATCCAATGTGGTTTTCTGATGTTGTATTCCAAGTACCCTAAATATCTGGTCATTTTCTTCTGACCTTTTTGGTCAAACAAACATCTTTGCTGTGCAGTGAATTGCACTTTATGCAGTGAAGAGTGTCATATAATGAAAAGGTGTCATTTTTTGGAATGCAAAATCAGCAAATCAACCAGTCTCACTTGCAATTCTTCTAATGTCTAACTCATTATTATATGGGTTAAGCATGCTTTTTTAAAACAGCTAACAATCTACAAACCTTGTCCCATCACTATTAACAGGGTCAAATGCACAAGTGGCCATCTGGTATGCAAATAAATTAAATATATTCGTAATTTGAACACAAATACTTCTTGATTCCACCTGATCAACTGCATAATTGCCTTAGATGGAGGATATTTTAAAATTTTGAGACTGAATTGCTGTCCCTCTGTGAAAAAGCTGATTTTTTTAATACTGTAGATACGTTCACCATATTATCTGCTATTCATCTGTAACATACATTATACAAACATTGGATAACTTAAGCTAAACATAAAATATCATTTATTCGTTAATTCTGTCAGAAAGAGAGACTCAATATCCTTTGTGTTTGTGACCAAAATATGTAATTTGTGAAAGATGTTCCCATGTTATCTGATAGTTCTGCAAATGAGCCTGGAAATACCTCATTCTGTACTGGACAAAGGACACAGAAAAACAGAAAAATGGAAGGAAAGCATACCATAAACAGAAGGACGGACAGAAAGTGACAGTGGCAGTGAAGAAGCGCATCCAGGAGATGGAGAAAACACAGGCGGACATAGAACTACAAATGAGAAAAAAAAACTAAAGGAATGAGAGAGGACAGAAAATCTAATGTATACTCATTTATACAAGGCTAGAAAAAAAACAATTTCCTTTTAAAAGTTAGAGTGACTTGACAATTCCCACCCACCAGCCTCTTCTTCATGACTATAGCGTGAGGACAAACACATGCTTCCTGCTAAAACATGTAAAGCCAGACACCACATACTTCCAGCCTTCTGCTTTAGCTGCTTTACTAGTCAAGTCAAGTCAAGTAGCCGTAGTGTTACTGTACAGTCAAGTCAAGTCTAGTAGTCCTAGTGCTACTGTATCTGCCCTCTTCTGCACACATGAGCTAACTGGTGCCAATGGTTGGCTAATTACTGTGATAGAAGAGAGAATTATGCCGGTCCTTCCACCAAGAAAGAAATCAACACTGGTTTAGGCAATGTGTTTAATCGGGCAAACACACTGAAACCACTACATTGAAGGCCACTGTACTTTTTTTGGGAACACACATAACAAACCAAAAATAAAAATGAATTCCGGAAGATTTACTAAACCATTATAACATATTTTTAAAGCATAGTAGTCCAACTCAAACTCTAAAATTCACATACCTATCTGTCTCAGCCATGTTGCTGTGCTGGTGCATGTTTAATACATACAGTATGGACATTGAGATGACACTAGGAAAAGAAAAAAGAGATTTTAAAAAAAAGGTTTCCTTTCATTATATTTAATTGTAAGCCATTTGGCAGATTTGACAGAAGTTACAGTTTTCAATTACTTCTTTATCATTAGAAGGACATTCTCCTCTCTTACCTGAAGGCCATGATAATAACCAGGGCCAGTATGGTGCCCTGCAGGAACCTGTGACTCAAACAGCCCTGCTCTGGAATGGCATTCTGCAAATGAAAAGATTTTCAATTCATTTAATTTTCTTACCCTAAATCTGCAGGCTTGTAGATTCCTTTCAAACCATTCCACTGAACAGTTCTCTAAAGCTGATCAGTTACAATGCCACATCACTCAAATGCTTTAAAAGTCATGACACAGTCAAGAGAAAAATATCTTAAAATTAGTTTGGTAATAAATATATATAGTGTCAAGGGACATGTATTCCCATAAGCTCCTCTTATCCTGTCAAACACCTAATTCTTTGCAATTCTACGTGTAGGTCAACAGTTCCAGAAAGCTTAATACCTTATTTGCTGTTTTGGCTGCTTTCTTCTTAAAAGGACCACTTCCTGTTCTGCTAAAGTAGCTTCCTGTTAGGCTGGAATAAATATAAATGTGATTATTACCATACTAAGACAAACGCACTGATTTTTCTGAAATGCATACACACACACAGACCTAATTGTACCCCCACTGACAGTACTCTTCATGCTGTCAAGGCGGCGTAGTTTAGCCAGTTTGCGACTCCATCTTTCAAGCTCGTTGATTCGAGTTTCCAGATTATCGGTCAGTTTACACAACTCTTTGACTGCTCCGACATTTTCCATAAAAATGCGATCCTATGGGAAACACACATATGCTGTAAATACATGCATACATGCAAATGATATATAATGTGCATTTGTCAATATATTCTTTTAAAATATATTTCGAGGTTCAAATGTCTTAGAATGTTAATCAATATTTTTGGCACTGCGCATTTCCACATTGTTATTCACATTTAAGCCTGGCTAGCTCAGTGGGTAAGCCATGAGACTGCTAATCTCAAGTTTAACTGCATGGAATTAAGGCCAGGGAGTCTAATTCTTTATCCTGCAACAATAACACTATAGATAGATTGACACTTAATTCATTAGGTCCATCTTATAGGTTTTAACACAATATGCAAAATTGTGATGAGACCAAATTTAATCCTTTGTATAAAGGTCAAAATAACCAGACAAGTCTTTTTTTTTCAATGAAGCATGTGCTCAGACAACACTGAAGGATTTGATCATCATGGATTTGAAAATATATCCATCAATCTCTTAAAACCAGTGATAGAAATAATCCTACATCTTTATTCTATACACAGCAATATATGAATGCATTAGTTTATGTATATATAAAGGCATAAATATGAACGAGAGTCTGTGTCTAAATACCTTGTTAACTACCAGTAAATTAGAGATGGTCTCTCCATTGGTACAAACTACATCTCCACCATCTTTCACAGCTTCTGGAAGGATCTGCTGTACCTCCTGGGCTATGACTCCTGGCATACACACATACACATATTAGCAGTATTGAATGCATGAAATTCCATATGCATAAGGAGTTCTGGTTCGGGTGTACACATGCAGAACTTTGTGAACATGCAGAGAGGGTTTTACGATGTATAATTGATTACCAGTCTCTGCAGTGTTGTCAATGCCCACAGTGGCTGCAAACTCAGGCTTGTACTGGTAATGCACCAGGCGCATCTGAGAAATTCGCTTTAAGTTGTCTGTGGTGTCCACCTAAAATACGCCACCCAAGTTTAGTGTGTAAATATGAAAAAATTAGCAAAAAATTACATATGCACTTGTGCTTGTAAACACACACCTCTTTCACATTCTCCTTGGCACGGATGTCAGATGGATGTACCAGTGAACCCATGACCTTCAGGTTGCCATGGACGACCAGAGCCTCATCAGGTCGATCAGTGTTGATGCCCACTCGGCCATGGTGGTACACTGAATCAGGCAACTGACCTCTTTGCCATAACACCTCGCTGTCACTCTCAAACTGACCCGGATTGGACGCCTGTGTGTGTTTGTGCATATGTGTGTGAGACAGAGAGACATGATGGAAATAAATATTTTGAAACACATTTTGCTGTCACTGCTAGATTATATCTATAAGATGCACATTTTCCATCACATATTCTTTTTCAAATAAATAATTATATAAAACATCAAGTATTTTCATTATTGAATATAATAGTGAAATTATAATAACATAACAAAATATAATATAATATAATATAATATAATATAATATAATATAATGTTTTGTGAGTTAGTTAAACTAGTTGTGTAAAAGTGAGTGCTTTGAGTCTGGAGGCAATTCGAATATATTTTTTTTGTTTATGGAAAGACATTATTTTGCTACATTATATGGCCAGAGGTTTGAAGACACCTGGTCATCACACCCATATGTAGTCTTTCCCACATCCTGTATGTATGTTGCAACAAAGTTGGAAGCATACAACTGTATGCTAATGTGATGGAACTTTTTTTTTTTTTTTCTCAGTGGTAACAGGAACTCAACCATGTTCCAGGATGAGAAAAAACACAGTGGAAGTCCTGGAGTGTCCTGCACTGGACCCTAACTTCAACCAATACTGACTGAACACCAGACCTCCTCTACTAACCTCATCTCTCTAACGCTATTGTTGCAGCATGAACACAAATTCCAAGCACCATAAAATACCATTTGCAACATTACATCCCTGGATTTCTCTTCTTCTGGAAGGTGGACAAAATCGAAGGTAAAATAAGCATTGTGTTTAGACAGAGTAAAAAATCTCTGTGTCCTCTTATCATTACAGGCAAAGACATGCATGATTTGTACGTGAGCACCCAAAGGCGTCTCTGACTATGTGCAGAGAGAGAAACTTAAAATTTTTCTTGAAGGGAAAAAAGGCACATTAGCTGCTTTGCATTGTTCAGGCCAAGGAACATTAAGATCAAAGAGCTTTCAGGTTGAGCTTGAGGAAGCGTTACAATGTGAAGGGGCAGATGTTTCCCTTTCCTTTTCTATCACAGCTATCAGCAAACACCACTTTCTAACCATTTGGTAGCATAGCAGCTTCTGCAAAATGTGTCATCCTGGGTTCCTTGGTCCATCATGAAAAAAATTGGGGGTTGCATGCAATCCTAAATCTCTGGTGTTGCAATCCCACTCTATGAAAGTTCAGATTTGAGATATTGATGGTCAAGCATATTGTGTCTAAGAGCATGTCCACATTAAAATTTTTAGTAAAAAAAATGATTATTTGCTCCATTTTAGTCTTCTGTTCACATGGCCTCCAAAGTAGATAAATTTAAAAACAGTGTTTTCACATCACAGGCTTTCGTGAATGATGACACATTTTTAAAACAGCTTTTTAAAGAGCCGGAAAGTAAATAAACGGCAGGTGGAAATGACGCAGGTCGAAGCGTATTAAGTTTTGCTCATGCGTAGTACAGGGACATACGCTTTTTCAGACGTTTCAGTGTGGATGAGCAACGTTTGGAAAATAATTGAAGAACTGAAGTGTGGACACTGAGCGTTTTAAACGAAAACAACGTTTTTAAATGTATCCGGATTACTGAAAAAGTGGCCTGAATTCCTTGTACGAGACTGTCTATGAGACCCTGGATTTGATGGGGTCAGCTCAGTAGTCAGTAGTGTACAGTCATTAAGAATCACAAACACTGGTGGTGTGGTAGGTTGTCCTCTCTTTTTTCAGATGGAGCCAAAGAGCAGATCTTCTCAGGTTGGGTCCATTCACTTAGAAGTATACCTCTTAGGGTAATGCGGTGCCTTAACACATGTCATGTCAAAGGACATGTCTGTTCCTCCCGAAGGTAAGTTTCCCTCTAAGGTTCAGTATGTCTGCCAATACCCACAAGCACATTTACTATAGTTTTTTCTGGGCAGGCACTGGTAGCATGGTGCAGTAGGTGCTGTTTCCCCATAGAGTCAGCTACTAATGCATAGCCAAGTAATCATATAAATGGGAATTTTGGGAATGGGATGCTGTGTAGCTTTTCTGGAAAAAATCTGGGGATGTAATGACACAGATGGCATTTTATGTGCTGTGACAGAACACAGGCCACATGAAAGAATATATTCTTCAGACAATCATCACTCCTCTGGTGTTCCCCATAGTGTCAGCTACCAACTTATTCCCTACTTAGAGAACCAGGGAAGCATACATATCCCAGACGTCTTACATGACATGACGTGATAAAGGGTAATAAAGTTTTAATAAAAAAAATTTTAATAAGAATATCAGATGACTGATTTTCATGCTAATTAAACCATGTATGGGTATCGCCTCCAGGACTGGCATCCCCTTGTCCATAGCCCTCACCAGGATAAAGCACTTACTGAAGATGAATGAATGAATAATTGAATGATAAAAGCGGTTTGTGCAAAACACAAACTAATAAGGTGTGGTGTCAGCATGAAAAAAGCTAATTAGGTTAAGACTAAGACAAAGAGACAGACAATGAAAAGAGGAGGTTGGTCAGACAGACACAGCCAGACTGACAGCGGTTACCCTGACGATGATCCTCTCAGACACCTGAGCTGCCACCGTATGGCTCTGACTATGGGATTGAGCCTGAAGAGCCACCACCAGCATGAAGTACCTGTACAGACAAGCACAGCTTTAGTCATTGGTCCTATTCAGTCATCCTTTTTTTAATATTATTTTTTTTATTATTTTTTTTTTTTTGGATGGGAAGTGGTAGCTTTATGACATTGGCTTTTGGATCCAAAGGTCATGCGATCAAATCCTGACCACACCAAGCTGCCGCTCCTGGGCGTCTGAGCAAGGCCTGAGCCTTAACCCCATAGCTGCTTATTTATACAATAAATGTAAGGCATTAAGGATAAGGGTGGCTGCCCAATGCCATAAATAAAAATTTAATTGAATGCATGATTGTAGCATTGAGTTGCATCATGTGACTCCTTTGACTGAAGATGATTACGAGCAATGTGTGTGAATGTGATTTATACCTCTGGTCAGGGTTTGGCTTGCCTTTTTTCCTCATATTATTGGCTGTCGTCTCACTGAAATGCAGTCGACCCACTGTTACCTTGGTTACTTGTTCCGGAGGCAAAGTAACCCTACGGAATATAACAGCAACATGCCATTTAAACACCAGTAATTGTAAGACCTTGTAAAAAGAAATATCTTCTGCAATATTGGCATTGTATTGTAACAGGAAACTCACAGTACAGGTTTAAATGGCCTCTTGCTGCGGTCAGACTGAGACTGTTCCACATTGATGGACTGGTTCATGGCTTCTAACTGTGAGTCAGAATATTTTTGGGAACAGATCTTTTTTCAGGTTATGAGTAAATAAACAACCCAAACAATTAAACATTTAAGAACAATATATATCTTTTTTTTTTTTATTGTTATTAGCTAAAGATTACAATCTTTTATATCATCCATACAGTATGACATTTGTTTTAATGTACTCATCACTTCTCACCTTGACTCCATTAAGTTTTAGACAGAAGCATTCAATTGGTTGCAGCCCTTCACTGGTTTTCACATATTTGGGATCTCCCAACATGCCAATGTAAACAGTGACCTGGAAGTGGTTCTTTTTCTGGCACACAAATGCATCGTCAGCCAAAGAAAAATTAAAACCTTTGTCAGCATCCACTTTGTACGTTGGCATTGGCCTGAAAAGGTCCAGACAGAGGCATATAAATAAATTAATTCTACTACAAACCGTAATATTTTTTAGCATATTTTTCCTTTCTCATTTTCTTACAGCACTTTATCCTTTATCATTGCTGCATATACAGTATATCGTTCCCTTCTCCTCTTCTAATTTTTGGACTTATTTTTTTCATTTGCCCTTTTCTGCCTTTCTCCGGTTAGCCGAAACTACTTTTGCTTCAACTCCTACACAGAGCTCACCTCAATGGAATTCCTAGTCCTCTCCATCTTCCCTCTTTCTATTTTTGTCTCACTCACTCATTTTGCCTTTAGTATCGACTTCACCCCATTAAATCTTTTATAAACCCACTACGCACATACGCACATTCCAGTTTCTCTATCTCTGTACTTCAACATAGAATAACATATGTAATTCCAAAAGCATGTAAAAGGTTGCAGTGATACATTTTTTTTTTACAGGGATTTCACCCACAGTTCTTTCCCATTGGCATCATATAGCGGAGTCCATTTGTTCTGTTGGTGTGGCTGCCATTTAATACACTGGTAGTTTGGGTCCAAATATGAGTTCTCGGCATCTTGCATCAAACCTTAATGACACAAATGCAATAAAGAACAACCTGTTATAAAAGGTTCGGTAAGGTGTGCAGAAATTATGGCACATGTGAGGCAGGTGTGTACCTGGTTCTTGCTTGATAATGCCGCTAAGTATTTGGGCATTGAGAGTGCTGTTAGGAGAATCAGAGTGCTTTCGTTTCTTTGCTTGGTGAACTGGGATATTACTTTAACACACAAACACACACATATACACATACAATACCTCAAATTTATTCAAGCTGTATGTACTGTTCTCATTAAGATATTTGTCTGTACTCGTATGCTAATATATTTTATGTCTCTTTTAAGTTCTCTTACTCTTGTCCTTGTGGATGCTGGAGCAGTTGATGAAGCATCTGACCCTGTTGCAGATCACCGCCTGCACTGCTGGCTGGACCAATCGGGTATTGAGAAATCAAGGGCTCGGGTTTCAGGTACATGTCCCGGTGTATGTTCGGGTAATGGCTATGGGGTGGCAAGGGTGGGGGAGTGGTCATGTGACACATGTTCTCAGGCGTCATGGTCCGAAGCATATGCGAGTCTGTAAAAAAAAAAAAAAAAACGAGAAAAACAAAGATATCCAGCATTATTGGAAACAATGTGATGTATACAAATCAACAGTATGTACACTTTACAAATTTGTCCGAACTTTAAAAGTACAGTGTAAAAAAATCAGTAACACTATATCAGCTTATCTCAGTTTTCTCCTGTTTGACTAATGGTATAATGTTAACCTGGATTTAAGCCAGTGAGATTAAAATATTCCACACCTTTCCCCTTAGTAAGAAAGACCAACACAGGTGTGCATGGAGCAACAGTTTCTTTTTTTACTTGGTAGACTGTTAAAGTCTATTCTATTTAAAAAAAAATAAAAACATTTTTTCAAATGAATGTTTCGTAACCCATGCGTGTGGTTTTAATAGTATAAAAATTACTCAGGGACTACTACATGTTATCACTTTTAAAGATTTTGACATTATCATTACTATCAACCTGCTTTTTCAGTGAGTATAACTCCATGCTCAGATTTCCCCTTTCATAAGTAAAATATTTGGTCATTTCGTTTATATCTATTTTCTTTTTTAGTTGTGTTAAACAACAGCAGTGCAATGAGTGCAGAGTATTGCTATGACATCCAAAGAGACCATATTTCCTATGTAATTGTCATTTAGTTGTCATTGTTATTTCGGAATTGTAACTTATTCATAACCCAGTTATCACTGTCTATGACAGAGTTAGCCATATCACTGATTAATGAAAATTGTTTTGTGCAGCACAGGCAGAGGTTGAAAGTAACAAATTACATATTCACGTAACTGTAATTAAATGTTTTTTGTGTACTCCTACTCTTTACAGTAGTTTTTAAAATGTGTAATTTTACTTTTACTTAAGTATGTTTTGTTTGAAATATTGTACTTAACTACATTTCAAATCATTACTAAGTAACTAAGAACAAACGCACTGACGCAAAAAAACGCAGATGTCGTAGAATTCGAAAGTTGTTTAATGCATGCACTCACTATCTGAATTCTGAATCTGCATTTGCGATTTTTTTTCATTATCATACATGACATTATAACAGGTTTTTTTTGTTTGTTTTTATCCAAAAGTGCATAAGTCACATTAGACTAATAGACCTACCAAATAGGTGTTCATTTATTTTAAATACAACTATTTTGAGATTTATATCCCCTTGTCCTTTTTGGTAAATTTGACTGAGTACATTTTAAATGTTACTTTTCACTTTTACTTGAGTAGATTTTTAGACCGGTAACTTTACTTAAGTGTACTGTACTTCTTCAGTGTACTACTGTAAAATTTAATTGAAGTAACAGTAGTTTTACTCGAGTGGAATATTTTGTTACTCTTTCCACCTTTGAGCACAGGAGAAATATTTAGTTGTTGGAACTTACCATTCACTTGCTGGGGGGAGTAGGGCTCTGAGCTAGAGTCTGGTGGAGACTCAGGTAATGTTCTGCAATAAAAGGAGTTTGTAAGACAGTACTAAAAAAGCAAACAAAAATGGCAATCAATTGCGTTTTGAAACTAACAAAGCGGATAAACTAATCATGGACCTTTTTTTGAACAACCGATACCTTCTGTTTTTATTTCTTCCATCTAAAAAAATTTTAATTCATGATTGTGAAAATGGAATATATGAGTCAAAACTGTCATTTATAAGAGGTTATTTTAGCAGATCCATTTGTCTTAGTCTTTACACATTACACATAGTTGACTCCCTTCGCACCCTCCCTGAGATTTGTTTGAGCTTTATTTGTTGAAGTTTAGTCCAGGTTATTTTGCAAACTGGGTGGGGAAAGTCATCTGCTGGCATTGCAGCTTGTAGGTGTGGCTAGGGCAAAAAAAAAAAAAAAACCCAGCACAAATGTTGCTACAATAACTTGAAATCCTGTTCAGAATCCTATTTGCTGTTTATTATCCACTGGCCAATTGTCCGAGGTCTGAATACCCTGATAAAAAGCTTAAAAACACAGGACTGTATTTTAGTCATGTGTGTAATCTGTTAGAGAGTATAATAATATTGTTATAAAGTCTTCAAATACTCTAGCCTCCCTGTCCTTTATCTATCCTTCCTCTTATACATTTTTTTCCTCTTTCACTGACTAATTGACTCACTCACTCAATTACTCACTTACTTATTCACTCACTCACTCACTCACTCACTCACTCACTCACTCACTCACTCACTCACTCACTCACTCTTTCTCTCTGTCTCACCCGGCTGCGTAGTGAGCACAGTGCTCAGGTTTGATGTGGGGCTGTGGGACTTGAAGGTGATGGTGGTGGCTCTGGCAGGGATGGCTGTGTCTGAGAAGACCAAGTGGAGGTGGAGGGGGATAGGGGTTTTGACACGGAGTGGGTACAGCCTGGGAACTGCCCTGTCGATGGGAGATAGGGGGGCTTACGCCACACACCACCCCCCCAGATGAGGATGCTCCGGCCTGGGGGGAGGAGTAGTTGGGCCCTGGGCCGCTGTGGACTTCGGAAAAACAGCTGCGGGAGTGTTTAAAGGAAACAATTTTATGAATGCCAACACAATCATTACGCAAACAAGCCAACAGCCAAAACATACAGTGTGACATGGTGTCAAAGTAAACACACATAGTACTAAACATTTGCAAGGGTGCTGAGTTTGAGTAAAAGCATGTGCGCAGATACTGGATCATATCAGTTGTAGTATGTGTTTATACAGGGAGCTATATTCATTTGTAATGGTTTCAGTTAACTGTGGAAGATTAAGTTGATTTTATACTGTGTGTGTGTGTGTGTGTGTGTGTGTGTGTGTGTGTGTGTGTGTGTGTGTGTGTGTGTGTGTGTGTGTGTGTGTGAAATGCTTGAGACTCACATATCTGTGCTGTCGTCCTCTTTGCTGATGTATTCCTCCAGGATACTGGTGTCGATGTTTGTTGGCTCCAAAGAGCTGTTAATATCATGACCTGATATTGAAGAGAAAAGAAGAGAAGAGAAGAGAAGAGAAGAGAAGAGAAGAGAAGAGAAGAGAAGAGAAGAGAAGATAATTTTTTTCATGTATTTAGGAAATATTATAAAGTACATTTTTTTCATAATGTTATAACATTACATTTTAGGCATACACTTTTATCCAGAGCGACTTTTAGTTATTTAATTTATACAACAGAGCAGGTGAGGTTTAAGGGCCTTGCTCAAGGGCCCAGCAGTGGCAGCTTGTTGGTGCTAGGATTTTAACTCACAACCTTCTGTTTAGATGTCCAATATCTATGGCAATGTTGACTACCATACACCAATGCGTCTGCAAAGTTTACTCATTAGACCCTTGTTTGAAATTTTCGCAAAATGTATCTGGTGGGAGGATTCATGTGTGTAGAACATCAGTAAGGTATGTAGTGATATCATTTTGTCAAAGAAGGGTTTCTTGACTCACTCCATCTAATTGGCTCCAACTAATCAGACTTTTCCAGCCGTGAATCATAACTCAGCACATTTGGCTTATACTCGTATTCATGTCATAGCATGATGTTAATTGACCTCTCTTTCTACCTCTTTCCAAATTCTCCCACCTTCACATAAAAAAAAAAATCATTGCAAAATTAATGCATGTAATGAAGGAATAAAGTACAAGAATGTAACCCAAAAGTAATAGAAAGTGATGGAAAAAAGAGAGAGAGAAGGAGGGAAGGGTAGCCTGAAGGTCAGGGGGATGATATGGAGTGGGTGGGCAGGCATCCCCTAAACCCCAGAAATCTCTCCTCTTTGATAGATTAAGCAGCGACCCAGTTTGGTATGCAAAGAATTTCAGTGTTAGTGTTAGGGGGAAAAAACGTTGTTTGCCTGTCTTGCTTGTTTTTTTTCTACCCTTTAATCACCCTTTTGCTCCTTAGCCTAACATATAAATGAAACTTTATTATTTCTCAATAGGCCAGGAGTGAGTCAAGGCTATGTTCTTGGACCTGCATCATCTCTCATGACATCACCAAAAGAGAACAGGTCATTTTCACACAGAATTTGAACACTGGGAACTTCTGAACTCATCATGAAGAATGGCCAACCATATAGAACTTCTCACCCATGACTTGTTGAGATGTTTAACTTTATTACAGAGGAAAAACAGGGTTTTTAGCCTGCTGAAATTGTACTCAAATAAACCTCATGTTATGATTGTTTGCTGCCAGAACTTCGACTTCACTATCAACACAGCCCACAGTTATCTCCATGAGTTTTCATAAAGAAAAGCAGTGAAGTATTTCTGTGAAAACCCGGTTGGGTAACATGGTGCTCAATGTGTGCCAGTGAGTAAGGCAGTGCAGGAGAGGGATGACTGCTCTTTAATAAGACCCAGATGTTCACCCCACACATCAGAACCAGTAAATCTGCCCTGGCAGTACTGATAACGGGTGGGAGAGCGAGAGAGTGGTTGTGGGGGTAGGGGTGGGGGTGGTTTCATCCCAGTGAGGAGGGTGGACTAACAGAGATGTTCTGGTGTAGAGATAAAGAAGGAATGGTATAAGTGAGGGAAAAATAAAGGACATACTGTTACAAAAACACAAAATAGGTAACAAGCTACCGTGCTTGATATCTCGCCTGACATAAATGTTCTGGAAGAATGTGAATCCCAATCATGTGAATGTATTTCATGTGTGTCAATATGAGATAAATTGAAGCCTGTGCAGTAACGCTATGTGAAATATATTGGCAAAAAAATGTTTTAATGTTCTAATAAATATTTTTATAGTGCTTTTAACAATAAATGCGGTCACAAAACAGCTTTATATAGGATATAAAACCATGTTTTTGCCCATAACTGGGTAATTACTTACTCAACAATAGGAACTTACTTATAATTTTTTCTTGACACAAATTTTACTTTAAAAAACCACACCATGTTACTATTTTTTTAGTTTTTTATAAAATCTGTAAATCTGGCCCATTTTCTAAATCCACATCTGCTCAGGTAAACTTCGTACTTAAGTCTAAACTAGTAAAAGTAATTTGTTTAATTGGCATATGAGTTAGTGAGACTGCTCTTGGGTTGACGCAGATGTGTCCAGCTGTGGTGATATACAAACAGAGGCTTGATTGTCAGTTCACTTTTGCGCACAAAAACACACACACACGCAGGCCTTTTCTCTGTTGAAGAGTTCGATTGGGGGTTGGGGGATCAGGACAGCACCTCAATGCTGGAGTTGTCTGGTGGATAACAACGAAAGATAAACAGCAACAGAACTTGTGTGTATGTCCGTATGTGTGTGTGTGTGTGTGTGTGTGTGTGTGCGTGTGTGCGTGTGTGTGTGTTTGCTGTTCATCTCAGAATTTATTTAGAATCGCCTGTGCATTGTCCACTAGAAAGTCATGCAGTTGGAAAACTAAAGCGGCGATGCACAACTGTAATACTCATCCAGATGTTTACAGTAATATGTGGTAGAACAACTGTCTAAGCGTCTTTGATACTTTGTGTGTACTAACCAAAAAGCAACAGACTGTAATACCCATCATGTCACCTGACTTCATTATTCCTTTTCCATCATCTTTGTGAACATAAAAAGTACATCATCTTGACTACTTTCCATCTGCTCTATTTAATCCTCTAATATATTTTTTTAAAGCTTAAAATACTTAAAATTCTTTATTAAATATAAATTTATGTATCATTCACACAAAATGCAAACACTACACTGGGTTAGAAGAAAACTATCAATTAATCTATACCAATGCTTTTAAATAATTATTAAAAAATAGACACACACAAAACAAATTAGACAAACATTGTGTGAGCAGTAATTGGAGGGTCAGCATGCTCCATGGAAAACCCATATACAGTGGACTAGTTAAACAGTATTACAATAGGCAATGTTTGTATGTGTTAGTGTGTGTGTGTGTGTGTGTGTGTGTGTGTGTGTGTGTGTGTGTGTGGTGTTAATCATTAATTCCTAATTCAGACCAGAGCTCAGAATGATTGAGCAAAGTCAAACAGTAATTATTGAACACTTCCCCACACAGAATTTACCAGCAAGTACTCTCACAAACACGTATACTTATTAATTTATTATTATTATTATTATTATTATTATTATTATTATTATTTATTTATTTATTTATTTATTTATTTGTCTTATTGTTTTTATTATTATTTTAGTTATTACTGTGTAAATACTGTGATCTCTGAATAGTCACCTGATGGTCACTGTATATTTTTACCTAATTTGTCCGCATACTGCATCTTTATATTATTTCCTTTATATCGTTTGCATTTAGTTGGTCTCTAGCACATATTTATATTATTGTATACCTTATATATTTTTGTAACTATTTGCACTTCTGGGTATTTGCTAATTGCATATTTCCTTGGGTTTGCACTTGTACTCTGCCCAATAGCAATGATGTTATGTCTAAAAGTTTATTCTAAGGTTAAATCTAATTCTTCTTCTTCTCTTTCTTTTTCTTATTAATATTCTTATTAATATTTTTGGTATTATTGTTGTTGTTATCATTATCATTGAAATGCCTAAATACTCATTGAAAATAGTTGAAATAGTTCTAAATAGAAATAACTATTTTATCCAGCTACTAGCAAAGCACCCCTTACTGCAAAACTAAAAAAGGTTCGCTAATCCTGATCTTCATGCAACAGTCTTCAGCCAGAAAATCTCGAAATAACTGTTAAGACTTGTTCCTAATTCTATAGTGCATATACACAGGACTGACCATGTTCCTGGAACCAACTTTCCTGGAAGTTGACTAGTTCAGATGTTCCTGATCAATCTGCAGGATTTCAGACTCCTGAACAACTATTTATCTGACAAACCATCACATACCACCATGCACGCTATCGAAGACTAAGACGATAAATGATTACCCTAAATGTGGCAAGGTGAACACTGTCCAAAATAAATCTTCCAAACATAGAACAATATGCAGAGTACATTGGACATAAAGAGTTCATCACTAAATAAAAATGCATCAAAAGCATAAGCCACAAGAAGAAAGAGATCACAGGTACCTGCTTGCAGCCACAGCATGGTGAGCTGATCTCAGTCAACACACCTACAGCTGAGGATGAGCTGGAAGGTGACACATACATAAACACTCATCTGTCACATCTTTCCCCTCATAATCTTTACACATACCTTTCCTCAAAAGACCACAGTGCTAACATTTGGGGTAGAGATCCCTTATGTGTGTGTGTGTGTGTGTGTGTGTGTGTGTGTGTGTGTGTGTGTGTGTGTGTGTGTGTGTGTGTGTGTGTGGTATTGGGGGATTAAATTCTAGTCATGAGACAGGGCTGTACCAGGCCACCACAAGGAGCTCTTGTCGCCCACCAGCACTGAGCACAGTCCAACCTGAGTAGCTTACCTACCCACCTCAGTATTTGAGAGAGAGAGAGAGAGAGAGAGAGAGAGAGAGAGAGAGAGGCAATCAATCAAAATTAGATCAAGAAACAGATAATACAATTTTCTGAAAAGAAAAATCGAGATAATTTCTATCTTTCTATCTTGTCTCATAAACCTGACATCTCTAGCTCAGATTAATATTTACGCTAGGCACTTTTAATACCATACGAGGCGGTTTTAAAAAGTTTCGAGACTAATGGTGCTAACTGGTGCTATGCTGACCACATTTGTTGCTATGTCTGCAAATTCATCATAGACAGCAAGTTAGAACAAAGAGAAAACATGAAATTGGCAAATCTGCCACAGAGATGTCTGACATGACATACATTTGACGTACGCCGATGTTGCAATGAGTCGTTTGATGTGTTTTGAGTGGCACATGCACTTTAAGAACATCGCTGGAAGATTACGAGAAATCAGGAAGACCTTCAACGAGCTCCACCCCCGAAAATGTCGAAACCATTCAGCAACTTTCGCATGATGATCGTTGGAGAACAATTCATATGATCTCATTTCCGCACCCACCCTACTCGTCAGATTTGACGAATTTTGGCTTTTTCCCGAAGATGAATATTCAGCTCAAAGGTCGCTCTTTTGACACCATTGTGGAGATCCAGAGCGATTCGCAGAAGGTGCTGGACACACTTCAAGAAGAAGACTTCCAGGACATATTCCAGAAGTGTCAGGAACGCTGGGAGTTCTGTATTGCTGTGTAAGGGGACTATCTTGAAGGTGATAGTGTGTAAATGTAGATAAATGAAGTGCTATTTTGTAAACAGAGCTTGTCTCAAACCTTTTTGATTCCACCTTGTATGCATTATTATATGCATTACTAGCTGTGGGTCACCTTAAACACCTTCTAGAAATATTCAAAGAAAATGAATGATATTGGCAAATTAAATTAAACAATTCACTCAGCTACAGTCCAAGAGCTTCTGTTAAAGATAAAGTGCAATCTCTCAGTATGGCATTTATGATTTTAGCAGAAGGAGTGTTAAGTGTACTTTATAATCAACTGATCATAATGGATTTTAGTATTCAGAGTTTAAACAAAAAGGTGGGGAAGAAAAAGCTACATTTATGAACAAATAAAACACTAAGTGAGTGATATAAGTGGGTAGAAACACATTATAAATGATTGACACCAAAAGAACATAGACATAGTTTTTAGCTGCCAGGAAGAGCACAGTAAGTCAAATAACCATTCTTTATTAATGTGGTGAGCAGAAAAGCATGTGAGCATGGACATCAAACTTACAAGTTGAGCTCTGAGGCCATCATGGGCATAGACTCAAAGTCTTGTTCTTGGTTAACAGGAGTGAAACCTGATGTGGTCTGCTGGTGATGTAGTCCATCTGGCCTCTAGGTTTGATGAGTTGCTTTAAGATGTTGTTCTGCTCACCACAGTTGTAAATAGTGCTTATTTAAGTTATTATAGACTTTCTGTCAGCTCAAGCCAGTCTCTCATCAGCAAAGTGTCTCAGCCTACAAACCCTTTACACAGAAAATATTTTTTATTTGTGCACCATGTTGTGTCCACATTTTGTGTCCACAACGCATGCATGAAATCGCAGGGGATAAGCACCTACTAAAACATTCAAACCAGCCCAATTAGCACCAACAACAATTCCATAGTTAAATGGATGATTTGCATGATTTTGTTGCATTTTTTGTGTGCAGCTACACAATTGTCTGATTATATCATTTGAATGACATGAATGTGCATGAACAAAAATCAGGTGAACAGGTGTTCCTAATAAAGTGTACACTGAATGTTTACTGTCTATAAACAGACAAAGTGAAAACAATATACTGTAGAAATGGTATGACGTTTACTAGTAAATGTTTTTCTAATACTATTATTAAAAACAGAAATTCAAAGCCAGCTGAAATCTGTATTAACCTTTTGCTATTTTTTAATCAAATTATATGCCCCATTGGTGAAAAACAATGCATTCCAGTCACCGCAATGGCGTTAAAGGGCGAGAACGTGTGCCACAGTTAAACTTTTCCCACACTGCTCTCAAACCCTAAAAACCAGCTGTACATCCCCTCCCTTCAATAACACTGTGAATTATTGAGACAAGATGAAGCCCAGCATAAACTAAGCCAGGTATAGAATTTTCGGGAAGGTGCCTTTAAAATGCAGCACAGATGGTTTATCGACTCTGAAACTGAACTGGATTTATGAACTGGATTATTAATGTGGTGGTTAATGGTATCACATTTGTCAACCCCATCAGAACTTACCTGCGGAATACCTGACCTCACCCAATGTTTGAGTTAACAATGCCTCTGGTAAGAGCCTTGTTATAAAATACAATCCAGAATGAAGTCGGAGAAAACTCCTGCTGTGAAGGACAAACAGTCCTGGTGGAATACAGGCAGGGTGTTGACGAGGTGAGTCTGTCCAGACTAAAGTTAAACAGTGATATAAAGCACACAGATGGGCCCCCTTCCAAAACATCAACTCCTACATTATACTATTGACTGATTTACTCTACTATCGTTTTATACTCCCTGCTCTATGTTTACCTATTCATATGTGAGAGATTGCATGTACATTTAGCAAGTTTTGGTTTCTTTTCATTCTACCAAATCCTTCTTAATGAATATGTCAATAAGTTTGTGTATTTTATACGACTGTGTGCATTAAGTGTACAGTGGCCCTACCCCACTCCAATCAGAATGCTTGAGTGCATGTTTGCTTTTGTGAGTACCTGCATGTGCGCATGTGCACGTCTAATATGTGCGAGTATGTCTTTAAGGCTGGTTTCTGTCTCCCTCACATCGTCTGCAAACTGTCACTCTAATGGCTTCTGAGCAAGGGAATGACTGCGAATCCTAAGTGGATGGAGAGAAAACCATTACTCTCACCTCATTCTGTTTCTCATAGGTCACTAAGGTATGCGTGGAATGGGTCAGTCCATTAGGGGGAGAGTATACATAACCCAATAAGCCTCTTAACACCATTCTGTCCCGAGACCCAAATGCATAGACTTGGTTGCTTTCAAAGTAAAAGTAAACAAGAGGACACTCAATTAAAAAACTGATTTTTGA